>NC_041383.1:770146205-770154646 GCF_002162155.2 Triticum dicoccoides | reverse complement strand
GGTGAGGCCGGCCGGGGGCACGAGCAGGGTAACGGGCCAGCGGTGTGCGGGGGAGGGAGTGGGCTTAACAGCAACGCGGGTAACGGGCCAGCGCTACTGCTAAGCCCACTAACTGTAGCGCTGGCGCACATCACAAGCTACAGCTAATTGGCCTGCCCTTTTAGCCCATGCGGCCCGCTAAGCAGCAGCGCGACCCGTTTTGGCCGGCGCTACTGGTACATACCAGTAGCGTGGGCGCCCAAACAAGCGCTACTGCTAAAATTCTATGTATAAGCATTTTCATAGTAGTGCCTAGTGACGACGCTCGCACCGTAGGCCAGGAATCAACTGTATAAAAATCGTACCGGAAATAGCCCTGAAATTTGTACGGAGAATTGCCTTGAAATATTTGAGAGCGAATATTAGATGTGTTTTAAAAAAATATTCTTCCAAAATGCCCCTCAGGCTCTTTTATAATACACATGTCGTTAGCGTACTGAATTGAATCTGAACCGTCCAATCCGCACCGACGGACGGTCCGTATGATCGAATACACGGTAAAAGAACTCTAATTATATAGGGATGTAAACCAGCCCGTTTAAGCCCATTTATGATCTAACAACTTAATAAAGTTTCTTTGGGAGAAAATAAACTATCAAGCTAGCCGAAGTTAACTAAACGGAACTTGCGGGTTCCGTCTTTTGGCCGTTTACATCTCTAGTAACAGGTTGTCTAATTCATATTTAGATGTTTGTTAAGAATATTACACCTAAGCTCCAACAAATACATAATGCAGCCAAAAAAATAAAAATAAACCATAAATAGAATGAACATTAGTTTAGATGTGACATAACTATGTTACATCTAGATGTGTCCTAGATAGACCCTTCTAGTAATTGAGGGTGGTCTTGTTTACCTTACTATTGCATTGGCTGGACCGGAGAATCGATGAGTTCATGTAGAGGATAGCCTGTCGTTCCGTCGCAACAGTGGCATCGCCTTGAGGTTTCAATTTGCTCATGAGCAGGCAGCTGGGCAGAGAGGCGGCGGTGCAGCGCTAATTTCTTACGTTAATCACGCCAGAGTGTAAGTACGCTAGGACCTACGGATCAACAGGCCGGTCCCTACTCCCGGAGACAGGAGGTGCGAGACCACATACGGACCTATTTGTGATGGCTTCGTATGTGGTCTACCGGGCAGAGACCAAAGGATAGAGGTATTTTTATAATAGCATCTACATGGCTAGAGTATACGGCTAGAGATGTTTTCTTCCAACATGGATGGCGACCTAATCTTCGGATAGGATTTGCCCCACACTAGGCTGAACTAATTTATTTTTGCTGTAAAACGATATACTTTTTTAGGCTTGTTGGACTTGTTGGCTGTGTGCATCACGCTATGCAAGCCTGGACATTCTTTCAATGTGATTGTATCACGTCGAAATATCAATTGAATGAAATATTTTTTATCGAAAAAACAGACTGCTCCATCGTGTTTTCCGAAAGAAATAGTACCATATCTCTATCGAAGCTGCATACAACACCCCGAGTTTGATGTTTCCTAATTCCTACTAGTACAACAAGTTGACTGGAGAAATTCCCAATCGGGGCCAATGCTGCATCCAACTGTCTCTTCTTCGGAATGCATGGCTCCATTTGTGGGAACCAAAACACAAAAGGACGCGCATAGGGCTGTTGAAGTGTGTTTCACTTTACGGCTGTTGACCTTCCCGAAGCGTACACGTATTTCGTATGAGGTGGCCCTTTTTCCCCAGTTTATATATAATTAATCCTCCTGGCTTCCACTTCGGGCGTCATTAACTGGATGGATTTAGCAGTTGGGGTCCATGTGGTTTGATCTGATGCCCTTTCATACCACCGACAGCATTGTTTATGACCATGCATCCATATCGATACAACAAATCAACAGCTCTTTGGTGGACCGTAAGGCTAGTCATAGTGAGGAGTAACTTAGACTAGTGTCATATGAATGACACTAGTCTAAGTTACTACCTTTATAATGCAAAGTAACATGATAATAGTGTCATAGATGACTTCATTTATTAGATTGTAGACTCATCTTGTTTCGGAAAACGCTATGTTATAGTAACATATTATGTTACCACCTCACATTAAATACTTGCCACATAAGCAAAAATTTCTTGAAGTGCGCTATGTTACTAGCTAAGTTACTCCCACTATGACTAGTCATAGTGGGAGTAACTTAGCTAGTAACATAGCGCATTTCGAGAAAAATCTGCTTATGTGACAAGTAATTAATGAGAGATGGTAACATAATATGTTACTGTAACATAGCGTTTGCCAAGACAAGATGAGTCTACGAGCTCCCCACTATGACCAGCCTAAAAAATCGACGACTGGGATCGCCCGCCGGACCATTCGATTAAAGTATCCTCCCTCGTGCTCGTGGATTTAGTCTTCACTGAAACGCCCGCGTATCTTCTCATTGCTGCTGTCTCCCTATAGTACTACCTTCTTGGTCTTCCACTTCAGGTACGTGCCATGAATTAACTGGATTGGTAGATTACGCAGTTGGGATCCGTGTGTTTTGATTCGACCGACCGTCCTTTCATTTCATGCTGCCGACATATTTGTTTACGAATTATGACTATGCATTGATCCAACAAGATCAACAACTGTATGGTTGGACGGTAAAAGACGATGACTAGGATCGCCAGCCGGCCGGACCATTCGATCCTGTGAATTAGTCTTATACAACACGCGTGTCTTCTTTCCTTTTGACAATTCCATCGTGCATGCATACGTCAAAGAGTACAGCGCAGCACACTAAACGGGAAGGGAGACATCTAGAAGGACATGTATACACAAAAGACCTCGACACAAAAGAAAAAACAATGAATACCCGTGCTTCCCATTTTCATTTCTCGATAAAAGGTAACTTATTAATATCAATCTGATATCAATAACTAGTCGAGACATCGGGTATGCACACAACTAATTTATTTTAGAAAATAAAAAGCAAAAGGTCCGTAAAGGTCAAGGCGAGACAAACGACCTGCTGCGGCAAAAGATCAACAATTATAACCGCTGTTAGCAACACCCAGATTCTGATTCTGGTGTGGACATCGTCACCGAGCCAAAGGATACTTGCATTTGCGTGCACACTTCCAAAGGCCACACCGCCCTAGCCCCGCACCAACATGGGCGCCCCGCATAGACAACCGACCATGACCGGATCACGAAGAACTACAAGATGGTTTGCCTCATTGTTGCCACATGAGACATGGCTTAGGTTGCCGCATGACACCACTAGTATAAAAGGGGGCAATGACCCAGGCCAGTTCAGCCCATTAGTCACGGTTCAATCCAGAACCGGGACCAATGGAGCTATTTGCCCCGGTTCGTGAGTCCAGGGGGCCGGCCGGGCCACGTGGGCCATTGGTCCCGGTTCGTCCGGACGTTTTGGTCCCGGTTGGTTGGACGAACCGGGACCAATGGTCCTGGCTCCTGGCCCACCATTATTGGTCCCGGTTGGTGGCATGAACCGGGACCAAAGGGTTCCCTTTAGTCCCGGTTCATGCCACCAACCGGGTCTAATGGTGCTGCCTATATATAGCCCCTCGCGCAAGAGCAGAGCACACTGCTCTGTTTTTTCTGGCCGAGGGGGAGAGGGCTTGGTGGTGCTCTAGCTCACCTCCTATGCACACAAGGTGTTCGATGGAATGCCCAAGCCACACTACTTAAGGTTTCTCCTCTCCAAGCTCGACCGCCAAGCTCCATTTTCCTCAATATTTATCTAGGTTTAGCGGTCCGTCACGCCCCGTCCCCGTCTTCATCGCCGTCGATCACCCGCGCCGATCTCATCGCCGGCACCACCGTGGTGAGCCTCTTGTTCTTATCTTCTTTCTGAAAGGAAAAATATTATTACTTGTTTGTTTAGATAGATACTTGTATTATTTTCTTACTTTTATTATTGCATCTTATATAGTGCGATGGTTTTGGTATCCGCCCCCGTCGGCCCTCGTCCTGTCTATGATTCGGATGTGGTATATATTATCTTTTCATAACTATTGGTTCATTTATTGTTTATGAAAATTATGCCGACCAACGTGACATAGATTTTATTTATCTAGGAGGTTGTTGAACCGGAAATTCCAACCGACCCTATTGTCGAGAGGTTAAATTTAGTTGAAGAAGAAAACAATTTCTTGAAGGAAAAAATAAAAAAAACTTGAGGAGGAGAAGATGATATTGGAGTTGCATGTTGCGGATATCGTCGATGATCACAAGATCAAGATGGATGCAATGCGCTTGAAGATGAGAAAGATTAGAAAATATGCCATTCATACCGAGGCTTGGTATCATTATGCCATTGGATCAGTTGTTACCTTGGTTGCGATTATGATCGCATTTGTTTTCACATTGAAATGTTTTACATAGTTTCAATGTATGGTTTAATTAATTTAGATGCTCTGCAGAGCTTTATGTTGTTAGATGAGAACTATGTATGTACTTTGTTTTTTATGTGATGATGAACTTCTATTAATTTGGTCACTTAATTATCTATTCATGATGTTCTGTAATGATTTTTGACATACTTAATTATATATAATGCACGCAGATGAACCGGCAATGGATGTACGGTGACAGACACACCTCCGAGTACATTAAGGGCGTGCATGATTTTCTCGAAGTGGCTGAGGCAAACAAGCAGAATGGTTTTATGTGTTGTCCATGCCCTATATGTGGGAATACGAAGTCTTACTCTGACCGGAAAATCCTTCACACCCACCTGCTTTACAAGGGTTTCATGCCACACTATAATGTTTGGACGAGGCACGGAGAAATAGGGGTTATGATGGAAGACGGCGAGGAAGAAGAGTACGATGACAACTATGTGCCCCCTGAATACGGTGATGCTACTAAACATCAAGATGCACCAGACGATGTGCACGATGGTGCTGCAACGGGCGAAGCTGCTGAAGATCAAGAGGAACCAGACGATGTGCCCGATGATGATGATCTCCGCCGGGTCATTGTCGATGCAAGGACACAATGCGAAAGTCAAAAGGAGAAGCTGAAGTTCGATCGCATGTTAGAGGATCACAAAAAGGGGTTGTACCCCAATTGCGAAGATGGCAACACAAAGCTCGGTACCGTACTCGAATTGCTGCAGTGGAAGGCAGAGAATGCTGTGCCTGATAAAGGATTTGAGAAGCTACTGAAAATAATGAAGAAGAAGCTTCCAAAGGATAACGAATTGCCCGACAGTACATACGCAGCAAAGAAGGTCGTATGCCCTCTAGGATTGGAGGTGGAGAAGATACATGCATGCCCTAATGACTGCATCCTCTACCGCGGTGCCTACAAGGATCTGAACTCATGCCCGGTATGCGGTGCATTGCAGTATAAGATCAGACGAGATGACCCTGGTGATGTTGACGGCGAGCCTCCCAGGAAGAGGGTTCCTGCGAAGGTGATGTGGTATGCTCCTATAATACCACGGTTGAAACGTCTGTTCAGAAACGGAGAGCATGCCAAGTTGATGCGATGGCACAGTGAGGACCGTAAGAAAGACGGGAAGTTGAGAGCACCCGCTGACGGGTCGAAGTGGAGAAAAATTAAGAGAAAGTACTGGGATGAGTTTGCAAAGGACCCAAGGAACGTATGGTTTGCTTTAAGCGCGGATGGCATTAATCCTTTCGGGGAGCAGAGCAGCAATCACAGCACCTGGCCCGTGACTCTATGTATGTATAACCTTCCTCCTTTGATGTGCATGAAGCAGAAGTTCATTATGATGCCAGTTCTCATCTAAGGCCCTAAGCAACCCGGCAACGACATTGATGTGTATCTAAGGCCATTAGTTGAAGAACTTTTACAGCTGTGGAATGGAAACGATGTACGTACATGGGATGAGCACAAAAAGGAGGAATTTGACCTAAAGGCGTTGCTGTTCGTGACCATCAACGATTGGCCCGCTCTCAGTAACCTTTCAGGACAGACAAACAAGGGATACCACGCATGCACGCACTATTTACTTGACACCGATAGTATATACCTGGGAAGCTGCAGGAAGAATGTGTACCTGGGCCATCATCGATTTCTTCCGACCAACCATCAATGTCGAAAGAAAGGCAAGCATTTCAAAGGCGAGGCAGATCACCGGAAGAAGCCCGCCATGCGTACCGGTGATCACGTACTTGCTATGGTCAATGATTTACACGTAATCTTTGGAAAGGGTCCCGGTGGACTAGCTGTTCCGAATGACGCTGAGAATCACGCACCCATGTGGAAGAAGAAATCTATATTTTGGGACCTACCCTACTGGAAAGACCTAGAGGTCCGCTCTTCGATCGACGTGATGCACGTGACGAAGAACCTTTGCGTGAACCTGCTAGGCTTCTTGGGCGTGTATGGGAAGACAAAAGATACACCTGAGGCACGAGAGGACCTGCAACGCTTGCACGAAAAAAAGGGCATGCCTCCGAAGCAGTATGAAGTTCCTGCCAGCTACGCTCTTACGAAAGAAGAGAAAGAAATATTCTTTCAATGCCTGCTCAGTATGAAGGTCCCGACTGGCTTCTTGTCGAATATAAAGGGAATAATAAATATGCCAGAGAAAAAGTTCCAGAACCTAAAGTCTCATGACTGCCACGTGATTATGACGCAACTGCTTCCGGTTGCATTGAGGGGGCTTCTACCGGAAAACGTCCGATTAGCCATTGTGAAGCTATGTGCATTCCTCAATGCAATATCTCAGAAGGTGATCGATCCAGAAATCGTACCAACGCTAAGGAGTGATGTGGCGCAATGTCTTGTCAGTTTCGAGCTGGTGTTCCCACCATCCTTCTTCAATATCATGACGCACGTCCTAGTTCATCTAGTCAACGAGATTGTCATTCTGGGGCCCGTATTTCTACACAATATGTACCCCTTTGAGAGGTTCATGGGAGTCCTAAAGAAATATGTTCGTAACCGCGCTAGGCCAGAAGGAAGCATCTCCATGGGCCATCAAACAGAGGATGTCATCGGGTTTTGTGTTGACTTCATTTCTGGCCTTAAGAAGATAGGTCTCCCTAAATCGCGGTATGAGGGGAGACTGACTGGAAAAGGCACGCTTGGAAGGGACTCAATAATATGCAGGGACGGATATTCTTGGTCTCAAGCACACTACACAGTTCTACAGAACTCTACCTTGGTGACCCCGTATGTCGATGAACACAAGAACAGTCTGCGCTCCAAACACCCGGAGCAGTGCGACGACTGGATTACATGTGAACACATCAGGACTTTCAGCAGTTGGTTGGAAACACGTCTCAGAGGTGACAGCACTGTTTGTGATGAGCTGTACTTGTTGTCCAGGGGACCATCTTCGACTGTAATGATTTGGAAAGGATACGAGATAAATGGGAATACATTTTACACGATTGACCAAGATGAAAAGAGCACCAACCAAAACAGCGGTGTCCGCTTTGATGCAGCAACCGACAATGGAAATGACACATATTATGGTTACATAGTAGACATATGGGAACTTGACTACGGAGTAGATTTTAAGATCCCTTTGTTTAAGTGCAAGGGGTCAATCTGTCAGGAGGCGGGGTACAGGTAGACCCACAATACGGAATGACAACAGTGGATCTGAAAAATCTTGGGTACACTGACAAACCGTTCGTCCTAGCCAATGATGTGGCACATGTTATCTATGTAAAGGACATGTCTACCAGACCGAGGAAAAGAAAAGATAAGGAAGCGACTACATCATACAATGAGCCAAAGCGCCACATAGTTCTTTCAGGAAAAAGGGACATCCTGGGAGTGGAGGGCAAGACAGACATGTCTGAAGAGTATGAAAAGTTTCATGAAATTCCCCCCTTCAAAGTCAAGGCTGACCCAAGCATCCTGCTAAACGATGAAGATTATCCATGGTTACGGCGCAATAAGCAAACGACACAAGCGAAGAAAAAGTGAAGACTTTCTCCCGTAACTATTATATATGATGATACCATGCCAACTTTGTAACAGACGAGTATGATACCATTGTCTGTTTTGTACATGCACATGCTATGCCAACTTTTTCAGAGTTCATTTGAAAACTATGAATTTGAAAACCTCGCCAACCGAAGGGCGCTCACACCGGTTTATAAGCCCGTCCCTCTACACGCCTTGTTGAGCTCACAAACTTGTGATTCACACAAATTTCAAAGAAAACTAATGGCACAAACAGAAAGTTTATAATTTTGCTGACCTAAAAGCAAAAAGAATTAAAAAATAAAGCAAAAAAACCAAAAGAAAATAATTAATGCAGAAAACAAAACAAAAAAACTGGAAAAAATAAAAATAGCAACAATAAGTATTTTATTGTAAGTAGAAACAAAATAAAATGAATAAAGCAACAAAGAAAACAAAAAAAGTGTTTTCAAATTTGAAAACTAATGGCACTAACAGAAAGTTTATAATTTTTCTAAAAATAAAAGCAAA
>NC_041383.1:770145512-770146195 GCF_002162155.2 Triticum dicoccoides | reverse complement strand
TGTTTTCAAATTTGAAACTAATGGCACTAACAGAAAGTTTATAATTTTTCTAAAACTAAAAGCAAAAAGAATTAAAAAATAAAGCAAAAAACAAAAGAAAATAAATAATGTAGAAAACAAAACAAAAAAAAACTGGAAAAAAATAAAAATAGCAACAATAAGTATTTTGTTGTAAGTAGAAACAAAATAAAATGAATAAAGCAACAAAGAAAACAAAAAAGTGTTTTCAAATTTGAAAACTAATGGCACTAACAGAAAGTTTATAATTTTTCTAAAACTAAAAGCAAAAAGAATTAAAAAATAAAGAAAAAAACAAAAGAAAATAAATAATGCAGAAAACAAAACAAAAAACTGGAAAAAAGTGCCACCTACTGGGCCCCCACGGCCTGAATACGACTAGAAACCCTACCATGGGCCAGGATTCAGGCCCGTAGGAGGCCCAGTAGGCCCACAGGCACAGATTGCAGGGTTAGGCCCGAAAGCCTGCTTAAGAGAGGAGCTCGAGAGGGAAGGCGCACCGCACCTTATAAACAGGTGCGCCTCCCTCTCAACTAGCGAGGTGGGACTAAATATTAGGTTCGGGGCAGCACAGGCCTTTGGTCCCGGTTGGTGGCACCAACCGAGACTAAAGGGGTGCATTAGTCCCGGTTGGTGCTACGACCCGGGACTAATGCACCCCTTTA
>NC_041383.1:770144917-770145502 GCF_002162155.2 Triticum dicoccoides | reverse complement strand
AATAAAGCAACAAAGAAAACAAAAAAGTGTTTTCAAATTTGAAAACTAATGGCACTAACAGAAAGTTTATAATTTTTCTAAAACTAAAAGCAAAAAAAATTAAAAAATAAAGAAAAAAACAAAAGAAAATAAATAATGCAGAAAACAAAACAAAAAACTGGAAAAAAATAAATATAGCAACAATAAGTATTTTGTTGTAAATAGAAACAAAATAAACTAAATAAAGCAACACATAAAACAAAAAAACAAAAAAAAGTGCCACCTACTGGGCCCCCACGGCCTGAATACGACTAAAAACCCTACCATGGGCCAGGATTCAGGCCCGCAGGAGGCCCAGTAGGCCCACAGACACAGATTGCAGGGTTAGGCCCGAAAGCCTGCTTAAGAGAGGAGCTCGAGAGGGAAGGCGCACCGCACCTTATAAACAGGTGCGCCTCTCTCTCAACTAGCGAGGTGGGACTAAATATTAGGTTCGGGGCAGCACAGGCCTTTGGTCCCGGTTGGTGGCACCAACCGGGGCTAAAGGGGTGCAGTAGTCCCGGTTGGTGCTACGACCCGGGACTAATGCCCCCCTTTAGTCCCGGT
>NC_041383.1:770137729-770144241 GCF_002162155.2 Triticum dicoccoides | reverse complement strand
CTCGAGCTCCCCTGCTATGGGCTCGCCGTCGCCGCCCGCTCCTCGTCGCCGTCGCCCTGCCCCCCTGCCCCGTCCCGCCCCGCGCGCCGGCGCCCTCGCCTGCCCCCGCGCTGTGAGCCGCCGCCCGGCTCTTTTAATGTTTAAGCTCTTTTTTTATTTTTATGCTCTGTTTTTTATGTTTTAATTTTTTTGTTCATATGTGATGTATATGTGTATGCGGCTATAATGTATATGTGTATGTGAACAATGCAAAAGATAGGTTTTTAGAAAAATTAGGATTTTTTTCTGTTCATAGATTTTTTTGGTGATATTAATTAGTGTAAATATGCAAATGTTTGTATATTCATATGAACAATGAATTAGGCAATACTACTTCATGTATTTTTAAGAAGGAAGAAGAAGAAAAAGAATGAGAGGAAAAAGGAAATAAGAAGAGGAAGAAAGGAGAAGAAGAGGGGAGAGGAGGAGAAATAAATAAGAAGAAGAAAAAAGAAGAAAAAGAAGAGGAGAAGAAGAAAGGAATAGAGGAGAAGAAGAAAAAATAGGAAAAAAAATTATTTTTTCTTCTTCTCCTCTATTCTTTTCTTCTTCTCCTCTTTTTTTTTCTTCTTCTTTTTCTTCTTCTTCTTCCTTCTTCCTTCTTCCTCTTTTCTTCCTTTTTCCTTATTTTCCTTTCTCGAGGGATAAGAAGAAAAAGAAGAGGAGAAGAAGAAAGAAAGGAATAGAGGAGAAAGAAGAAACTTTGACACGAGGGGGGGGTACCGATACCCCCTCCCCGATAACATTATTTTCCCATGTATATGTATGTTGCTTCGTTGTCGATATAATGAGGGTGTCGAGGATCACCGAGGGGTCGAGGGTCGGGAACTAGGGTAGAGGGTCGAGGGTCGTTAAGGGGTCAAGGGTCGAAGGTTTCAGGGTCGAGGGTCGTTAAGGGGTCAAGGGTCGAAGGTTTCAGGGTCGAGGGTTCCTATAGTGTCAAAGTATTGAAGAAATCCATGGCTTCATCATTAGCCGGAAGTAACCATGGCATGATGGTACGAAGTCCTCCAAAGTTATTCTGGAATGGAGTCCCGGATAGGATAATTTGCCTTTTTGTACGAATTTCAGCAAAGGCCTTCCAAAGAACGATATTCGGAAGGTTCTTGCTGAACTTTGTACCAAAAAGAGAATTATCCTATCTGGGACTCCGTTCCAAAATAACTTTGGAGAGCTTCGTACCATCATGCACCTGTTACTTTCGCCTAATGATGAAGACATGGTTTTGTTGAATCCTTTGACACTAGGCAACCTCCCGACCCCTCGGCGACCCTCGACCCCTTGACCCTCGACCGCTCGGCGATCCACAACCCTCTACCCTACCGCAGGCGTCGATGCCCACGTCACTTGTGGGACATAGATGTAGTGTTCAACGCCGACCCCCTCCCGATAGCTTCAACACGTGGGGGGTCGATATTACCCCCTCCTAGCTTGAAGCGTTCTCGAGGCCACCCCCTAACCCTTGAAGCGTTGTCGAGGCCACCCAAACCCTAGAGAAGCAGCGTCGAGGCCACTAATATGATTCCTTATTGTGATTAGCTAGCTAGTTCTACGTTTGCCACTAATATATCCATATCTGTCATGTTTGAATAATAATTGCCATGTTGTAAATATTTGTAGAAACTATGGACACCCCCCGAGACGAAGCACAAGAAGCGTTGTTGAGGGACATAATCGCACAAGGAAGTGATGCCGTCTCCTTGTTGATGTTTCTCAATGGCAACGATGGTCTGGAAGGAGAGGGTGAAGAAGCAGCTGGCTATGATTTACATGGCTCCGATGACGCAATGCCGATGCAAGAAGGAGAGGGTGAAGAAGTATACCGTGAGGACGGCTCCGGTGATCACCAAACCGAGTCCGGCCAGGTATATATATTAGTTAAGCCTGTGCTGACTAGCTAATTGATGCATTCATTGTTTTGGTATGTACACATATTAATTAACTCTCGTCTTTGTTCTTTTTTCTAGCCCTTCGGATCGAGCACAACTTCGGTAAAGAGACGAGGCCCGAAGAAAAAGTTGAGCTCGGATGAAAAGTTTGAGATCATACAAATCGCGCGCGACGGCCAACCGATTGAACCCTACCGGACAAAGAAGGCATTTGTTGCTCAGTGTGGGGTTCTGGTTAGGGACAAGATCCCGATCAGCATCCAGCAATGGTATAAGCCTAAGAACGAAGACCCTGAGGTGTCTTATGTCAATGAGATGCAGAAAAAGAATCTTTGGACTGAGCTGAAGTCAAATTTCACCCTACCGCCGGAGGATGATCCGGAGAAGCCAGTTATAGAGCCATTAATCAAGTCTTTTGCTCTGAGGAAGATGGCAGACCTATTCAGGAATTGGAAGAAAGACCTCAATAGGTATGTCGAAAAAAATGAGACACCAGACTTCATGGGCAAATATGAGAAGATCAGAGATGACTGGCCCGCATTTGTGGCCCACAAGACATCGGAAAAGAGTAAAAAGATGTCGGCGACAAACAAGAGAAATGCTGAGAAGAAGAAGCTTCACCATCGCACGGGGTCAGGTGGCTACCTCGTAGCCCGGCCTAAGTGGGCCAAGGCTAAGAATGATCTGCTTGATAAAGGGATCGAACCAGAGACAATGAACTGGCCAGAACGTTGCCGGACGTGGTTCTTTGGGGCCGGCGGATCCTTGGACCCTATAACAGGGAAGTGCATTTGGACTGACGAACAGTTGGACATACCAGTCAAGAGGCTTCAGCAATATATTGAAGCAGCGCAGCAAGGGACGTTCGTTCCAGACAGGGAGAAGGACGAGCTCACAATGGCCCTCGGCAATCCTGAGCACCCTGGACGGACACGAGGCACGCCAGGCTCCGTTTCGTGGAAGGCTGGATTTCCGGACGCAGGGGGTTACAAAACCCAGGAGAGGAGGAAGAAACTGGCGCAGAGCCAACTGCAGGCGCTGCACGAAAGGGTAATGGGGCTAGAGGAACGAGAAGCAGATCGCAGCAAACGACCTGCCGAAGCTTCCCCTGAAGATACCCCGCCATCTCAGCGAAGAAGCAGCGTGGCTTCCACCGAGCTGCTTCAGCCAGAGCATGCCTTGACGGCTCCTGCCAGCTATCCCGTGGATGCTATCACGGATGCTGAAAATTGCCACCTTATGGCGCAATGGAGCAATTTGAAGGTCAAGGCGGCTGTTGGCTCTGTTTATCCTACTAAACCCGACTCAACTTTTCACTGCCGGCCGATTTCAGAAGGATATGCTAAGGTGATGGTCGATGAAATAACGGAGGGATTTGAGGACCTCCAGCTTGACCACCCTACCGGTGAAGGGGAGTATCGGCTGGGTTCTGCTCTGAAGACTCCATGCCTATGGCGGAAGGATCTCATCAACCTTCCGAACTGGACGCCTCCACCTCCTCCTCCTCCTCCGGCGAGTCAGGGCACTCCGCCTCCTCCACCGCCTCCTCCTCCGGCAAGTGACGATCAGGGCACTCGGCCGGCTCCTTCTCCGGCGTGTGGCGGCACTCCGCCTCCTTCTCCGCCTGCGCCGGCGCACCCGAGCAGCCAGCCTCCTCCTTCTCCGCCTCGTCAGCAAGGGCGGAAGAGACCCGCCGCCGCTCCGGCTGCTCCGGCGCGTCGCAGTCCTTCTCCTCCGCCTCGTAAGCAAGGAAAGAAGACATCCGCTCCGTCTACTCTGCCGGCGTCTAGCAGTACAGCCAAAGGCGGGAGGAGATACAGATTCGGTCCTTCTCTGAAGACTCCAGAGAAGTTACCGTACGAGAGGAGCGAGGAGGAAAACGCAAAGATCGCGCAGACCGAAGTGGATGACTGGTTTCAAGGGTTGAAAGCAAAGAGACATCCACCTCCGGAGGAGAAGGTAGATCCGGTGAAAGCGAAGCGCACTCTGGCTGCCCTGACAAAACCACCCAAGTCTCCGCCGAAAGGCAACTATGAGCGCATTATTGGAAAGGCATTTGCCGAAGCGGAGAGGTCGGGAAGTACTAAAAGTGATCAAAGGATGAAAGAACGACGAGCTGGGAAACAAATTGCCCAGTTCGGCGAACAAGCGAAGCAATCGTGCCCCCCGCTCAAGGTGCCTGCTAGCGACATCGTCGATCCGAGGATGGTGCCCGGTTATGGCAATCCTGCAGATTACCTGCCCGATGATGTACATTATGATATCTTGGAGGTGCAGATACAAAGATACGAGTACGGGAAGCCTCTCGTCAAAGATGAAAGTTCTCTATCAACGATGATGCGAAGATTGCATGATTGGTACATGAAAACCTGCAAAGAGTCTGAGGGGAGGAGTACTTTGTATGTGAGAGTTAAAAAGGAGCATGACCTCCTTGGAATTGAACTGTTGCCTATTCCATTTGAGGAGTTCTATCAGTTTTTCAATCAATTGGCCATCGATAAAGCAACGGTCACCTCCTACTATCTGTAAGTAGTACTACTTCCGTCATTAAGTCTCTCTATATAACTTAGCCCTTTCATTGCATGTATTTATAATTATCCTCACAATATTATGCAGATTGAAGATCGCCGAATTGAAGAAAAGACAAGTGGGAGATATTGGGTTCATTAACACGTATCTCATAGATGCAACTGAGGTTCAATATCGTGCCCAAGAAACCGAGGCCAACTTGCTACGATCGTTGGAAATAAATGAACACAAAGATATAATACTCTTTCCTTACAACTTCAAGTGAGTGTTACTGTCTTGTGGCATATTCGGTTTCCTTATTAGTCCAGGTTATAGTAATGTAATATTGATGAGTTATGCATGTGTGCGCAGCTACCACTATATTCTCCTAGAGATTAAGCTTGAGAAGGGAGTAGTAACTGTCTTAGACTCCAAGCGAAAAGATCCCAAGGAGTATGCGGACATGACTGAAATGCTCGAGAAGTAAGTTAAATCGATCATTATCCACCATATCAGCAACTTTGTTCATTTCTGATATCAAGTAATTGTTTTCTTTGTATGGCAGGGCTTGGAGAAAATTCACCAAAAAAGCTCCGGGACTACCGAAGAAGCTGCAATTTAGGCACCCGAAAGTAAGTACTATATAGTAGCATATTCCAGGCATCTCCTAGTGATTCAAGCGCTAGTTTCATCAATACCATTTAGCATGCTTTCTAATTATCAGTTTGATTGACCTCTATTTCTTCTAAAGTGGTTGTGTCAGGAACAAGGGAATGATTTTTGTGGATACTACATTTGCGAGTCCATCCGCCACACGACCTGTGAGCGGGGCTACTCCGACAAACAATATGAAGTGCGTAAATAACAATATTCACAATTCTATTTTATTACCATCATTTGTGTTGAGTTTCATTCATTCATATATATATATATGTATTGACCCCCTTCTTAAAATTAGATGTTTTGGATGCGGGATGAACTCCTAGCACCAGATCGCATGCGAGCAATTCAAGAGGAATTGGCGGCATTCTTTCTTGACCACGTGATCGCTGAAGACGGAGAATACTATGTGGACCACGCGTCCGTATTTTAGGAGATTATATATTTGTAAAAGATAATTATTGTATATATGTAGCCGGTTGTGTCGGATAGATATACGAGAACTTGTTGTTCGACCAATCTCTCGGAGAAGGAGAGGTGGTCGATATCACTTCTCTCTGTATGCATATATGTTCATGACGATCTTCTGTTTGCTTACTAGCTAGCTAGCGTGTCTAGCTAGTCCTCTCTATACGTATGTATGGTACGTAGCATCGACCAAGCACGGACAAAAGAGAGGACACTTCTCTCTATTAATTAGCTAGCTATAGCACAATATATGAAACACCTAAATTAACCCCCCAAAACCCCCCAACCCCCCCCCCCTTAAAAAAACAAAAACCCCAGCCACAGAAATGCTGACGCGTGGATGCCTATTGGTCCCGGTTGGTGCCACCAACCGGGACCAAAGGCCCTCCTGCCTGGGCTCAGCGGACAGGCCACGTGGGGGCCCATCTGTCCCGGTTCTGGATTGAACCGGGACTAAAGGGTCAGGGCATTAGTACCGACCCTTTAGTCCCGGTTCATGAACCGGGACTAAAGGCCCTCACCAACCGGGATTGTAGGCCCTTTTTCTACTAGTGCACCCACAACTAGCCTTTAGGCAATAGGCGTCACACAGCCAGCACGACCCCGCAGATCGACCCGCTACACCATGGGAACCGAGCCCCACCACCACTCGGCTAGAAGGCATAGCCCGCCACTGCTAGCTACATCATTATGTTTGGCTGCCACGCTGCACTCACAGCCGCAGTGGCAGTGGCACGACCACACGAAAGGACTCCAGGACTAGCACCAAGGCGCCCGAACACGACAGCACGCGCGTCGCGTCCATGGC
Source organism: Triticum dicoccoides (assembly GCF_002162155.2). Classification (NCBI taxonomy): domain Eukaryota; kingdom Viridiplantae; phylum Streptophyta; class Magnoliopsida; order Poales; family Poaceae; genus Triticum; species Triticum dicoccoides. The sequence continues at coordinate 770,137,869 of NC_041383.1, read as the reverse complement.
CGCCACTGCGCTCTGGCCAAAGGACTCCCCGGGGATTGAGCGGACGAGCCTGCCAGCGCCCTCGGATGGTGATGAGGCGGATGGAGGAAAGAGTAGACAAGGGCGGGAACTAGGGTTTCGACCGAGCACCACCACCTCCC
>NC_041383.1:770113318-770137483 GCF_002162155.2 Triticum dicoccoides | reverse complement strand
TAATAAAGTTATTATTTATTTTCTTATATCATGATAAATGTTTATTATTCATGCTAGAATTGTATTAACCGGAAACATAATACATGTGTGAATACATAGATAAACATAGTGTCACTAGTATGCCTCTACTTGACTAGCTCGTTAATCAAAGATGGTTAAGTTTCCTAACCATAGACATGAGTTGTCATTTGATTAATGGGATCACATCATTAGGAGAATGATGTGATTGACATGACCCATTCCGCTAGCCTAGCACTTGATCGTTTAGTATGTTGCTATTGCTTTCTTCATGACTTATACATGTTCCTGTAACTATGAATTGGACAAGGGGCGCCGGAGTTCCTATGTGACGCGTTTTGCGTCAAATTGCCGCGATTTCGCACGCGTATGCCGTCCGCGTGTGACGATTGGACCGGCCCATTGCAATGCGTCACAGAAACCAGGTGAAAAAAAATGGCAAACACGTAGGCGCGACCGCTGGGAATCGAACAATGGACCACAGCTTTGTGCTCGCTCGGTGCTAGCCACTATGCTGTAAGAGCTTAGTTGACGAATGAACAGCGAAAATCTAAAAGAACTAAAGAATGTATAAGACTTAACACTGTTTGGAAAAAATATCCTTTACAATTTTCAAAATTTTGAATAATTTTTTAAACATACGGTTTTGTTTTGACAAAAGCAAACAATTTTATGATATTGTGCAAACAAATTTTAAAACAGGAATTTCTTTGAATTTGAGAATTTTTTTTGAAAAAATATAACAGTTTTTTAAAATATGAACATTTTTTGGAAAATGGACATTCTTTTGCATCTGCGAACAAATTTTGAAACTCTGAACAGATTTAGGAAAGTGTGGACATTATTTGAAATTTGCGAAAGAGTGAACAAAATTTCAAAACAAGATCATTTTCTGAACTTATGAACAAATTTTTGAAAGTGAACTTCTTTTAAAATGTATATTTTGAAAATGTGCAAATAGTTTTTGAATTTTTGAAAAAAATTCGGCAAAAGGAACTTTTCTTAATATATATAAAAACTATGCAATTTTGAACAAATTTTGAAGCCGCGAACATTTTTTAAAGGAGCAAACAATTTTTCGAAAATATTAATGTTTTTTGAATTTCTGAACAAAATTTGAGAACAGAAACATTTTTTGAAAAATGTGAACAAAATTTGAAGACGGAAACATTTTCTGAAAAACTTGAACAAATTTTGAACAATTCGAACATTTTTTAAATTCCAGAAAAGGCGGTATAAACTAAAAAAAGAAACAGAAAATACGAAAAAGAAGAGAAAAACGAAAAGTAAAAAAGAAAGAGAAACTGAAAAAGAAAATTCCGGTTTAGGAACCTTCTAGAATGTTCCCAAAACCGGGAAAACCGGCTAGAAACAGAAGAGATAGTTGTTGACAAACTTGTAGTGCCGGATTTAAAGAACTAAAAGGAGTAGCGAAACCTGAACTTTGGTTAAGAAATTACGAACAGAATTCCTTTCGAACACGTTTTTCCATTATGGCCCAAATTAAGAAATTATGAACAAAAATGACCAAAGTTCGAAAATTTGCTAAATATTTTTTAATTTTGAACAAAAATTTAAAATCCCGAACATTTTTTGAATTTAGAGAACAAAATTTTAAAATTGAGAACAAAATTTGAACATAAATATTTTCTAAAAGTACGAACATTTTTTTAATCTTGAGAACAAATTTTGAAACGAAGAACAAATTTGGATAATTTCTTAAAGCATGAACATTTTTTTAATCTTGTGAACAAATTTATGAATGAAAAGAACATTTTTTGAACAAAAATTTAAAATCCCGAACATTTTTTTGAATTTAGAGAACAAAATTTTCAAATTGAGAACAAAATTTGAACATAAATATTTTCTACAAGTACGAACATTTTTTGAATATTGAGAACAAATTTTGAAACGAAGAACAAATTTGGATAATTTCTTAAAGCATGAAAATTTTTTGAATCTTGAGAACAAATTTATGAATGAAAAGAACATTTTTTGAACAAACTTGTTCACGAACATTTTTCAAAATTTTGAACATTTTTGTAAAAGCGCGAACATTTTTTTGAAAGAGAAGACATAAACTTGAAAAACAAAAAAGAAAAAAAGAAAATTAAAAAAACAGAAATAGAAAAAGAAAGGAAAGTAAAAAACCGGTTCAGGAACCTTCTAGAAGGTTCCCAAAACCGGAAAAACCCCAGCTGGGAACCTCTAGAAGGTTCCCAAAACCGGGAGCGCTCGAACCGTTAAACGGGCCGGCCCGTTGCGTCGCTGCTCGGTCGCTCACCTGTGCGAAGCGCCGGCAATTTGACGCAACGAGCGGCATATAGGATTTTCCAAGGGGCGCAGCCCCCCTTTCCTTCTTCCTACCCCCCTCTTTCCCCTTCTCCTACTCCAACAAGGCAGGTGGAATCCTACTAGGACTAGGGAGTCCTAGTAGGACTCCACACTTGGCGCGCCCCCTCCTAGGGCCGGCCTCCTCCCCCTTTGCTCCTTTATATACGGGGGCAGGGGGGCACCCCATAACACACAAGTTGATCTACGGATCGTTCCTTAGCCGTGTGCGGTGCTCCCCTCCACCATATTCCACCTCGGTCATATCGTCGCGGAGTTTAGGCGAAGCCCTGCGCCGGTAGAGCATCATCATCGTCACCACGCCGTCGTGCTGACGGAACTCATCCCCGACACTTTGCTGGATCGGAGTCCGGGGATCGTCATCGAGCTGAACGTGTGCTGAACTCGAAGGTGCCGTACGTTCGGTACTTGGATCGGTCGGATCGTGAAGACGTACGACTACATCAACCGCGTTGTCATAACACTTCCGCTTACGGTCTACGAGGGTACGTGGACAATACTCTCCCCTCTCGTTGCTATGCCATCACCATGATCTTGCATGTACGTAGGGATTTTTTTGAAATTACTACGTTTCCCAACAGTGGTATCAGAGCCAGGTTTTATGCGTAGATGTCATGTGCATGAGTAGAACACAAGTGAGTTTTGGGCGATACAAGTCATACTGCTTATCATCATGTCATACTTTGGTTCGGCAGTATTGTGAGATGAAGCGGCCCGGACCGACATTACGCGTACCTTACGCGAGACTAGTTTCACCGTTACGAGCAATCGTGCTTAAAGGTGGTTGGCGGGTGTCTGTCTCTCTCACTTTAGCTGAACCAAGTGTGGCTACGTCCGGTCCTTGCGAAGGTTAAAATAGCACTAACTTGACGAACTATCGTTGTGGTTTTAATGCGTAGGTAAGAACGGTTCTTGATAAGCCCGTAGCAGCCACGTAAAACTTGCAACAACAAAGTAGAGGACGTCTAACTTGTTTTTGTAGGGCATGTTGTGATGTGATATGGTCAAGACGTGATGCTATATTTTATTGTATGAGATGATCATGTTTTGTAACCGAAGTTATCGGCAACTGGCAGGAGCCATATGGTTGTCGCTTTATTGTATGAAATGCAAACACCCTGTAATTGCTTTACTTTATCACTAAGCGGTAGCGATAGTCATAGAAACAATAGATGGCGTAAACGACAGCGATGCTACGATGGAGATCAAGGTGTCGCGCCGGTGACGATGGTGATCACGATGGTGCTTCGGAGATGGAGATCACAAGCACAAGATGATGATGGCCATATCATATCACTTATATTGATTGCATGTGATGTTTATCCTTTATACATCTTATCTTGCTTTGATTGACGGTAGCATTTTAAGATGATCTCTCACTAAAAATTATCAAGAAGTGTTCTCCCTGAGTATGCACCGTTGCCAAAGTTCGTCGTGCCCAGACACCACGTGATGATCGGGTGTGATAAGCTCTACGTCCATTTACAACGGGTGCAAGCCAGTTTTGCACACGCAGAATACTCAGGTTAAACTTGACGATCCTAGCATATGCAGATATGGCCTCGGAACATGGAGACCGAAAGGTCGAGCGTGAATCATATAGTAGATATGATCAACATAGTGATGTTCACCATTGAAAACTACTCCATCTCACGTGATGAATGGTTATGGTTTAGTTGATTTGGATCACGTGATCACTTAGATGACTCGAGAGTTGTCTGTCTAAGTGGGAGTTCTTTAGTAATATGATTAATTGAACTTAAATTTATCATGAACTTAGTCCTGGTAGTATTTTGCAAATTATGTGTAGATCAATAGCTTGCGTTGTTGCTTTCATATGTTTATTTTGATATGTTCCTGGAGAAAATTGTGTTGAAAGATGTTAGTAGCAATGATGCGGATTGGATCTGTGATCTGAGGTTTATCCTCATTGCTGCACAGAAGGATTATGTCCTTGATGCACCGCTAGGTGACAAACCTATTGCAGGAGCGGATGCAGACGTTATGAACGTTTGGCTAGCTCAAAATGATGACTACTTGATAGTTTAGTGCACCATGCTTAAACGACTTAGAATTGGGACTTCAAAGACGTTTTGAACGTCATGGACCATATGAGATGTTCCAGGAGTTGAAGTTAATATTTCAAGCAAATACCCGAGTTGAGAGACATGAAGTCTCCAACAAGTTCTATAGCTAAAAGATGGAGGAGAATCACTCAACTAGTGAGCATGTGCTCAGATTGTCTGGGTACTACAATCGCTTGAATCAAGTGGGAGTTAATCTTACAGATAAGATAGTGATTAACATAATTCTCTAGTCACCACCACCAAGTTAGTAGAACTTCGTGATGACACTATAATGCAAGGGATGACGAAAACGATTCCCGAACTCTTCGTGATGCTGAAATCGACGAAGGTAGAAATCAAGAAAGAGCGTCAAGTGTTGATGATTGACAAGACCACTAGTTTCAAGAAAAGGGCAAAGGGAAAGAAAGGGAACTTCAAGCAGAATGGCAAGCAAGTTGTCACTCCCGTGAAGAAGACCAAAGCTGGACCAAAGCCTGAAACTGAGTGCTTACACTGCAAAGGAAATGGTCACTGGAAGCGGAAATGCCCTGAACATTTGGTGGATAAGAAGGATGGCAAAGTGAACAAGGGTATATTTGATATACAGGTTATTGATGTGTGCCTTACTAGTGTTTATAGTAGCCCCTGAGTATTTGATACTTGTTCGGTTACTAAGATTAGTAACTCAAAACAGGAGTTACAGAATAAACAGAGACTAGTTGAGGGGAAGTGACGATGAGTGTTGGAAATAGTTCCAAGATTGATATGATCATCATCACACACTCCCTATACTTTTGGGATTAGTGTTAAACCTAAATAAATGTTATTTAGCGTTTGCGTTGAGCATGAATATGATTTGATCATGTTTATTGTGACACAGTTATTCATTTGAAGTTAAAGAATAATTGTTATTCTGTTTACATGAATAAGACCTTCAATGGTTATACAACCAATGAAAATAGTTTGTTGGATCTCGATCGTAGTGATACACATATTCATAATATTGATGCCAAAAGATGCAAAGTTAATAATGATAGTGCAACCTATTTGTGGCACTGCCGTTTGGGTCATATCGGTGTAAAGCGCATGAAGAAACTCCATAAAGATGGATTTTTGGAATCACTTGGTTATGAATCATTTGATGATTGCGAACCGTGCCTTTTGAACAAGATGACTAAAACTTCGTTCTCCGGAACAATGGAACAATCTACTGACTTATTGGAAATAATACGTACCGATGTATGCGATCCAATGAGTGTTGATGCTCGTGGCAAGTATCGTTATTTTCTGACCTTCACAAGATGATTTGAGCAGATATGGGTATATCTACTTGATGAAACATAAGTCTGAAATAGTTGAAAGATTCAAAGAATTTCAGAGTGAAGTGGAAAAATCATCATAACAAGAAAATAAAGTTTCTGCGATCTAATCGCGGAGACAAATATTTGAGTTACGGGTTTGGTCTTCAATTAAAACAATGTGGAATAGTTTCACAGCTCACGCCACCTGGAACACCACAATGTTATGGTGTGTCCGAACGTCGTAACCGCACTTTATTGGATATGGTGCGATCTATGATGTCTCTTGCTGATTTACCACTATTGTTTTGGGGTTATGCATTAGAGACAGCTGCATTCACGTTAAAAGGGCACCATCTAAATCCGTTGAGACGACACCGTATGAACTATGGTTTAGCAGTAAATCTAAGCTGTCATTTCTTAAAGTTTGGAGTTGTGATGCTTATATGAAAAAGGTTTTCAACCTGATAAGTTCGAACCCAAATCGGAGAAGTGCGTCTTCATAGAATACCCAAAGGAAACTGTTGGGTACTCCTTCTATCACAGATCCAAAGGCAAAACATTTGTTGCTAAGAATGGATCCTTTCTAGAGAAGGAGTTTCTCTCGAAAGAAGTGATTTGGAGGAAAGTAGAACTTGATGAGGTAAATATATCTACTCCCTTGTTGGAAAGTAGTTTATCACATAAATCAGTTCCAGTGATTCCTACACCAATTAGTGAGGAAGTTAATGATGATGATCATGAAACTTCAGATCAAGTTACTACCAAACCTCGTAGGTCTTTCAGAGTAAGATCCGCACTAGAGTGGTGCAGTAATCATGTTCTGGAAGTCATGTTACTAGACCATGATGAACCTGCGAACTATGAGGAAGCGATGATGAGCCCAGATTCCACGAAATGGCTTGAGGCCATAAAATCTGAGATATGATCCATGTATGAGAACAAAGTATGGACTTTGATTGACTTGCTCGATGATCAGCAAGCCATGTTAAAAAAATGGATCTTCAAGAGGAAGACGGACACTGATAGTAGTGTTACTATCTACTAAGCTCGACTTATTGCGAAAGGTTTTCAACAAGTTCAAGGTGTTGAATACGATGAGATTTTCTCACTCGTATCGATGCTTAAGTCTGTCTGAATCATGTTAGCAATTGCCACATTTTATGAAATCTGGCAAATGGATGTCAAAACTGCATTCCTTAATGGTTTTCTTAAAGGAGAGTTGTATATGATACAACCAGAAGTTTTTGTCGATCTGAAAGGTGCTAACAAAATGTGCAAGCTCCAGTGATCCATCAATGGACAGGTGCAAGCATCTCAGAGTTGGAATATACGTTTTGATAAGTTGATCAAAGCATATAGTTTTGTACAGACTTACGGTGAAGCCTATATTTACAAGAAAGTGAGTGGGAGCACTACAACATTTCTGATAAGTATATGTGAATGACATATTGTTGATCGGAAATAATATAGAATTATTCTGCAAAGCATAAAGGAGTGTTTGAAAGGAGTTCTTTCAAAGAAAGACCTCGGTGAAGCTGCTTACATATTGAGCATCAAGATCTATTGGGATAGATCAAGACGCTTGATACGTTTTTTCAATAAGTACATACCTTGTCAAGATTTTGAAGTAGTTCAAAATGGAACAGTCAAAGAAAAAGTTATTGCCTGTGTTGCAAAGGTGTGAAATTGAGTAAGACTCAAATCCCGACCACGGCAGAAAATAGAAAAGAGAATGAAAGTCATTCCCTATGCCTCAGTCATAGGTTCTATAAAGTATGCTATGCTATGTACCAGACCTATTGTATACCTTGCTCTGAGTTTGGCAAAGGAGTACAATTTTGATCTAAGAGTAGATCACTGGACAACGGTCAAGAATATCCTTAGTGAGGATTAAGAAAATATTTCTCGATAATGGAAGTGATAAAAGAGCTCATCGTAAAAGTTACAACGATACAAGCTTTTACACCGATCCAGATGACTCTAAGTCTCAATCTGGATACATATTGAAAGTGGGAGCAATTAGTTAGAGTAGCTCCATGCAGAGCATTGAAGACATAGAATATTTGCAAAATACATACGGCTCTGAATATGACAGACCCGTTGACTAAGCTTCTCTCACGAGCAAAACATGATCACACCTTAGTACTCTTTGGGTGTTAATCACGTTGCAATGTGAACTAGATTATTGACTCTAGTAAACCCTTTGGGTGTTGGTCACATGACGATGTGAACTATGGGTGTTAATCATATACAGATATGAATATTGGTGTTAAATCACATGGCGATGTGAACTAGATTATTGACTCTAGTGCAAGTGGGAGACTGAAGGAAATATGCCCTAGAGGCAATAATAAAGTTATTATTTATTTCCTTATATCATGATAAATGTTTATTATTCATGCTAGGATTGTATTAACCGGAAACATAATACATGTGTGAATACATAGACAAACATAGTGTCACTAGTATGCCTCTACCTGACTAGCTCGTTAATCAAAGATGGTTAAGTTTCCTAACCATAGACATGAGTTGTCATTTGATTAATGGGATCACATCATTAGGAGAATGATGTGATTGACATGACCCATTCCGTTAGCCTAGCACTTGATCGTTTAGTATGTTGCTATTGCTTTCTTCATGACTTATACATATTCCTGTAACTATGAGATTATGCAACTCCCGTTTTCCGGAGGAACACTTTGGGTGCTACCAAACGTCACAACGTAACTGGGTGATTATAAAGGAGTACTACAAGTTTCTCCAAGGGTACATGTTGGGTTGGCGTATTTCGAGATTAGGTTTTGTCACTCCGATTGTCGGAGAGGTGTCTCTGGGCCCTCTCGGTAATGCACATCACTATAAGCCTTGCAAGCAATGTAGCTAATGAGTTAGTTACGGAATGATGCATTATGTAACGAGTAAAGAGACTTGCCGGTAACGATATTGAACTAGGTATTGGATACCCACGATCGAATCTCGGGCAAGTAACATACCGATGACAAAGGGAACAAAGTATGTTGTTGTGCGGTTTGACCGATAAAGATCTTCGTAGAATATGTAGGAGCCAATATGGGCATCCAGGTTCCGCTATTGGTTATTGACCAAGAATAGTTCTAGGTCATGTCTACATAGTTCTCGAACTCGTAGGGTCCGCACGCTTAAGGTTTTGATGACAGTTATATTATGAGTTTATGAGTTTTGATGTACCGAAGGAGTTCGGAGTCCCGGATGAGATCGGGGACATGACGAGGAGTCTCGAAATGGTCGATACGTAAAGATCGATATATTGGACGACTATATTCGGAGTTCGGAAAGGTTCCGAGTGATTCGGGTATTTTTCGGAGTACCGGAGAGTTACGGGAATTCGCCGGGGAGTATATGGGCCTTATTGGGCCATACGGGAATAGAGGAGAGAGGCCAAAAGGAAGGAGGCCTGCGCCCCCCCTCTGGTCCGAATTGGACAAGGGGCGCAGCCCCCCTTTCCGTCTTCCTCTCCCCCTCTTTCCCCTTCTCCTACTCCAACAAGGGAGGTGGAATCCTACTAGGACTAGGGAGTTCTAGTAGGACTCCACACTTGGCGCGCCCCCTCCTAGGGCCGGCCTCCTCCCCCTTTGCTCCTTTATATACGGGGGCAGGGGGCACCCCATAACACACAAGTTGATCTACGGATCGTTTCTTAGTCGTGTGCGGTGCCCCCCTCCACCATATTCCACCTCGGTCATATCGTCGCGGAGTTTAGGCGAAGCCCTGCGCCGGTAGAGCATCATCATCGTCACCACGCCGTCGTGCTGACGGAACTCATCCTGACACTTTGCTGGATCGGAGTCCGGGGATCATCATCGAGCTGAACGTGTGCTGAACTCGGAGGTGCCGGACGTTCGGTACTTGGATCGGTCGAATTGTGAAGACGTACGACTACATCAACCGTGTTGTCATAACGCTTCCGCTTACGGTCTACGAGGGTACGTGGACAACACTCTCCCCTCTCGTTGCTATGCCATCACAATGATCTTGCGTGTACGTAGGAATTTTTTTGAAATTACTACGTTTCCGGACACCCCCCCCCCCCCGGTTGGGCTAGTGTCAGATTGTTGGGATGTTCCATTTCCACTTAAGCGGTCCTCCTGGTTTTGATTTGCTTTTTGGAATAATATTAACTTTGGCCTAAAATAGTGAAGATCAAATTGCAATTTTGTTTATTCTTCGTTCTTTTGTCTCCCATAATCCCTTATTTTTGGGGTAAAAACTGTAGAACGATTTTGTTTTCTTCCAATGGTACTAAAATGTGCTTCCAGTTTGCTTATAATCTAACAAGAAAAAATATGTCTGACATAATTATCTATTTTGCTTATAGACATAAAATAATTTGTTTCGATGATTAGAGAATTTTCTCAAGTGTGAAATTTGGTTCCTTGTGACAACAGATTTCGTCCAATATAGCAACGGAACACAAATGTTTTTTTCCTGATTAAACTATTTTGTCTTGAGGTAATAAAATTTATCCTACGCGTGCAATAATAGGTTGTAGAGTCACTGAAATTTGCTTCGATATGCTGAGAACTTGTCTTGGTGGATTAGTTGTTTCAGATTTTTTTTAGTTCTTTTTTTTGCTGGGATTTTTTTTTGTTTAATTTGACTAGACAATTAGCTTGCGTGGCAATTGGATTTCTCAATTTAATAATTTTTTTGTCAACTGCAACTGTACATTTGTTTCCATTGCTCCTACTCGACGGTACCGTGCCGTCGTGTTTCTTCCGTCCATATAACATGTTTCCGACAACATATGTCTTTACTTTATTCAAGTCGCCAAAAATACAATGCTTCATATGTGGATACCACATGCATGCTTCCGCTACATATGTGTTTCCATCAGGATTTTTTTTAAAACTATGATGATTTTTATAGCAAATTCGGAAACTATACACCATAATGCAGAAAAATCGAAAGTATCACCCCTTTGGTCTCCTGTTGGCCGAAGAGAGACTTTCCGGCCTACCATTGGCCGAAGAGGGACTTTTCGGCCAACCGTTGGCCAAAAAGGACTTTTCGGCCAACAGTTGGCCAAAGACTCCCTCTTCAGCCAACACCTGCTCTACTGTTTTAGAAAATTTATATCAATTAGGATTTTTAGTATTTTAATTTGATTCTTTTTGCATTAGATTAGAAATTTTATGAAGTTTCTATAGATATCAAGTTTGACTAGATTTGAAAGTTTGAATTTGAATTTTCATGAATTTGCTCAAATCACTAGATTGCCTATAATTTGAGCTAGGAGTATTTTTTTCAGATGATTCTTTTTGCTATTGGTTCTTTGTGAATTTGTTTATTAGTAGTAATTAATTGGCGAATTTTATTATTATTTAAAATTAGGTTTTTATGAAAACAGTTCTGTTTTAGTGTTTTATAGGTTTTATGCTATTTCTTTTAATTTTAATTGCTTTAAATTTTTTCTTTAGTTTTTTTGACATATTCTTTTTGTTTCTGTTTAGTTATCAGTAGCTATTTTATTTTTAGTATTTTTTTGTATTTTATTTCTTTTATCCTACTAGAAAACTTGTTTTGAGCTTCATAGGAGTTTATATTTAAAAGTGCCTTGTAAATCCTGTACAACCATTGCCGTTTTATGCATGAAAATAAAATACTTTCCCGCAATCTTTTTCCCGCCATTTTCTTTCCCGCCATTTTCTCCCGTCATTTTCTTTCCTGCCATTCTCTCCCGACACACTAAGGAGTGCTGCATCGACGGAGGATGATGATGATGCCTTCATGTGGAGTGTGAAACACTGTGTGAGAGAAGTCATAAGTGTGAAACACTCTCCGATGATGATGATGAAGCTGCAAACACTTATGACTTCTCTCAGACAGTGTTTCACACTCCACCAGCAGCACCGATGCAGGAGACACATACCGTGTCAGACGATGTTATCTATGATCGTGGACACCATGATGCTCGTTTTATAAGTTGAGAAGTGAAGATGGCGAGAAAGAAGATGGCGGGAGAGAATGGCGGGAAAAAATGGAGGGAGAGAATGGCGGGAAACAAAATGGCGGGAGAAAATGGAGGGAGAGAATGGCGTAAAAACCTAATTTTAAATAATCCTAAAATTCACCAATTAATTACTACTAATAAACAAAGTCACAAAGAACCAGTAGCAAAAAGAATCATCTAAAAAGAATACTCCTAGCTCAAATTATATGCAATCTAGTGATTTGAGAAAATTCATGAAAATACAAATTCAAAATTTCAAATCTAGTCAAACTTGATATCTGCAGAAACTTCATAAAATTTCTAATCTAATGCAAAAAAAATCAAATTAAAATACTAAAAATTCTATTTGATATGAATTTTCTAAAAAGTAGAGCAGATGTTGGCCGAAGAGAGACTCTTTGGCCAACTGTTGGCCGAAAAGTACTTTTTAGCCAACGGTTGGCCGAAAAGTCCCTCTTCGACCAACAGGAGGCCGAAAAGTCCCTTTTCGGCCAACAAGAGGCCGACGGGGTGATACTTTTGGTTTTGCTCCGTTAGGGTGTATAGTTTCCGAATTTGCTATAAAAATGATGTGACCATAGAGAGTGCTATTCCATATACATTGCAGGTTGGCTCTATTTGTATGGAAGTACCAGTGGTTGAACCAGAGAAGCAAAAGATCAAACCCACGTTCAGAACACCATACAACAATTATATTGGTCGTGCGTGCGGCGTACGTGGACGTGAAGATCGAAGCCCCAAACCAACATGAGATATATTTCCTTGTGACATAATTTGTTTCCTTTAAATTTCCTTGCGTGAGACAATTACTTGTAGGAGTCCGAACCATGTTGGTCCAACCAAGTTACGTACTAGTAGTACTAGTTTGTTTGGAATCTATAGTGATCAGCGCTGCCGGATTTTTAATTAGTTAAATCGTGGTTAGTTAGAATAGGAAAGAGATAAGAGTCCTATCTTTTTAGTCTGTTTGAGGTCGGTTTGCTCAGGTGAGGCTGCGCCTATATAACAGGCAGGCTTTGGCCTTTGTACGGGAGTTTATTGGGAGTTGAGAAAAATACCTGAAAAGTACCATGTTTGGGTACGCCAAATACCTGCATTTGTTTGCTAATTTTTGAGAGATTTAGTTGCTGCTACGCGCGCGGTTCGATCTGTTCGATTCCGTCTGTAAGTTTTATTCTTTGGTTTTCTTGCTTATTGCTTGATCCGAAGAACCGATCTGCTAGTTCGTCGTCTATTTATGTTATTACGAGAATTGTTCGTCGTGGTTCGTCGCTGATCTTCTTGTACCGTGAAAGATTGGGCCAACGAACGACTCGTCATCTAATCGGGTCTCATCAAGTGGTATTCAGAGCAAGGTTGATCACGGTACAATTTTTTTCTCTCTCTGGTTCTTCAGTTGATCAACTTGAGTTGCTACAATGGTGAATTCACACAAATCAAATTCAAGTGTGCATGGTGCACATGAAGGCGATGTGGAAGACGAGCTGCCCTTGCCCACCTATGATCCGAGTGTTGCGCCGGCTATCGTGCTAGGATTGGAGGCAACTCGTGACTATGTGCTGAATCTAGTGGGGAGGCGCATCGACAAGGTTGAGGAAAGTCTAGGAAAAAAGATTGCTGATTTGACTGAGGCTGTTCATCGATTGAGACCACGTTCACCCCCTAGTGATGGGTCTGCTGCACCGCGTCGTCATCGGCAATTATCTGGACAGCGGGTAGGCGAACAAGTTCGCAACAATGGTGAGCATCAAGACCATCAGTCTGAGGGGGCTGGTAGCTATTATGAGCCTGTGCGGCGTGCTTATAACCATCATGGAGGTGGCGTACACCATGGGGGAGGACATGAACGTCCGCGGCGCGCCTACGAAGATGATGGTATTGGAATAATTAAAATTTCCATACCGTCGTTTAGCGGCAAAGACAATCTGGATGATTATTTGGAGTGGGAGATGCGCGTGGATCAGATTTTTTATGGACAGCGGTACACCGAGGAGAAAAAGGTTCGTGCTGCATCTATTGAGTTCACGGGCTATGCTTTAATATGGTGGAACTAACTATGTCGCGCGGGAGGACGTCCGGAGTCTTGGAATCAGATGAAGAGTATCATGAAGAGACGCTTTGTTCCAGAGCACTTCACTAGGACCTTGTACACACGCTTGCAGCAGCTTCGGCAAGGTAACTCTAGTGTTGAGGAGTATTATAAAGAGATGGAAATATTGTTGATTCATACAGGGGTAGAGGAGCAAGAAGAGGCTACAATGGCACGGTTCATTCATGGTCTGAAATCAGAGATACGAGACCGTGTCGATATGGTTGAATATACGGGATTGCGGGGATTATTGCACCATGCCATTCGAGCGGAGCAGCAAGTAAAGCGTCGTGGTGGTCATGATAATTCATCAAACTCAGTGCGGCGTAATTTTCAGCGAGAAGGTGGTGGTAATAGTGGTTTCAAAACAGATTCTAAGCCAGCTACAAAGAAAGTATCTCAATCCAAGGTTGAATCGTCTCGTGCTTCTAACTCTCGTACTAGTGATATTGTGTGCTTTAGATGTGGTGGCAGGGGGCACAAGAAGTTTGAGTGTCCTAATGAGAGAAGAGTCCTCCTCACGGAAGAAGGATACATGTCTGCGAGCGATGGAGAAAAAAATACTGACATGTCTAGTGAGAAATCTGAAGATGATGAAAAAGTGACTGCAAGTTTTGAAGCCGCAGAAGCATATACATCATTAATGGTGCAACGAGTGCAAGAAGATCGTGTTGAGGATAAGGGGCGGCGATGGAATATTTTTCAGTCTGAGTGTAAGATCAACAACACCAATTGCAAGCTGATAATAGATGGTGGAAGCTACACCAATGCAGTCAGCAAAGGGTTGGTTGGAGCTTTGGGGTTGCCTGTATGGAAGCACCCGCAACCCCACCGTGTCGAGTGGATGTATCATACATGAAAGTTAAAGGTTACTCATAAGGTGCGCGTCAAATTTTCTGTTGGTGATTATACTGATATGGTGATATGTGATGTCATACCTATGGATGCATGTCACTTGTTATTGGGGAGACCATGGCAATATGATCACGATGCTACACATGAAGGTCGGACGAATACATATTCATTTTGGGATTCTGGGAAGCGACGCGTGCTGCGGCCGATGTTTGAGAACGCAATCAAGGTGGATGGACATGTCACATTGAAGAAGAAGGTTGCAAAGACTGCCTCGAAACCGAGGACGGTTTCTTTTGAAGGGGGAGGGGATGATGTGACCATAGAGAGTACTATTCCATATACATTGCAGGTTGGCTCTATTTGTATGGAAGTACCAGTGGTTGAACCAGAGAAGCAAAAGATCAAACCCACATTCAGAACACCATGCAACAATTATATTGGTCGTGTGTGCGGCGTACGTGGAGGTGAAGATCCAAGCCCCAAACCAACATGAGATATATTTCCTTGTGACATAATTTGTTTCCTTTAAATTTCCTTGCGTGAGACAATTAATTGTAGGAGTCCGAACCATGTTGGTCCAGCCAAGTTACGTACTAGTAGTACTAGTTTGTTTGGAATCTATAGTGATCAGCGCTGCCGGATTTTTAATTAGTTAAATCGTGGTTAGTTAGAATAGGAAAGAGATAAGAGTCCTATCTTTTTAGTCTGTTTGAGGTCGGTTTGCTCAGGTGGGGCTGCGCCTATATAACAGGCAGGCTTTGGCCTTTGTACGGGAGTTTATTGGGAGTTGAGAAAAATACCTGAAAAGTATGATGTTTGGGTACGCCAAATACCTGCGTTTGTTTGCTAATCTTTGAGAGATTTAGTTGCTGCTACGCGCGCGGTTCGATCTGTTCGATTCCGTCTGTGAGTTTTATTCTTTGGTTTTCTTGCTTATTGCTTGATCCGAAGAACCGATCTGCTAGTTCATCGTCTATTTCTGTTATTATGAGAATTGTTCGTCGTGGTTCGTCGCTGATCTTCTTGTACCGTGAAAGATTGGGCCAACGAACGACTCGTCATCTAGTCGGGTCTCATCAAAAAATCATCATAGTTTCAAAAAAAAAATCTTTCCATCAACTAGCTAGTAAGTTCCCATGATGCATATGTCCGCAGAGCACTTGTCATTCACCGTCCTGGTGGCCAACTTCCAAGTGAAACCTTTGGAGGCACGTAAACACAGGACGTTCTATAAAATCGGCCATCCACCTGAGATCTAAGCAGTTTTAACCTTCACAATTTCATAATGCACATGCAACCGAGGCGCCACACGGTTGTTAATACTCTCTAACCAAAGTATCTGAACTGGTATCGAATTCAGAGTCTCGACATTTGCATGCTGCTCCCTCTGTCCCATAATATAAGAACGTCTTTAACACTAGTGTACTGTTAAAAACGCTATTATATTATGGGACGGAGGGAGTAGTTTTGAACTATGGAATTGTGGGGATGTGAGATTTGAAATTTAAGGAACCCTAAAACATATGACTACCGCATTTGTATCATTTATACATAAAAAACGTAGCAAATCATGAACTGATGGAGACCATCTGGAATAATTATTCACTGCTCGCCCTCGATCGGTGCTTCCTGCTGCCGCCCATGCTGCTCTGCTGGTGGCACATGTGGAAGGACCAGAACAACATCGTCTAAGAGCAAGTATAATAAGGCTGAGTCAGCAGGCTATAAGATGTCCAGGTCAGCAAAAATACTAGCTGGAGGAGAGAGAAGAGAGGAAAGAGAAAGAGACGGGCGCTTCAGCAAGCGCCGGGCTGTAGCACCGCACTTGAGAGAAAAAGAATGCATGCGGGGGCTAAAGGCTGGCGCTTCTTCCTCTCTTCCAATCAAGTGCATTTGCATTCTTATCCATGCATACAAATATTAATTGCTACTGCTAACTTACAGTCAGCCTTATTATATGCGACTTTTTTCACAAAGGCTATATATGACATGTCATGAGTATAGAACCAGCAGCCGGCTCTTCTATTAACCATGCTCTAAAACACTCCACTCCCGTCTCTCGCCCGCCTGCGGAGACAAGCCTCGATGATGGCACCCTATGGAAAATCTAGCTCCCGTGCACAGGGATGTCATGAGAGACTATACCTGGCCATACCCCGGGCCGGGCCGGGCCTAGCCAAGCCCGACGCAAAAACCTGGGCCCGGCCCGGCCTGGCCATCGGGCCTGTTTTCTGGGCCCGAGCCCGGCCCAAACACGTAAAAGCCCGTCGGGCTTCGGGTCGGCCCGGCCCGACCTTTAGGAAAACGCAAAATCGACGGGTCCGGGCCCGGCCCGGCCCGACCTTCGGGCTCAAAATCTAGGCCCGAGCCCGGCCTGGGGGCAGCGTCGGGCCGGGCCGGCCGGGCCGGGCTTCCCATGGCCAGGTATATGAGAGACTGCTTGTCCCCCTCCCTGTGAGTTTCTTCATTCCCCTTTTGCTTTTCCCTCACCCTTGTCCCACGTCCTTTGTAAAAACGACCAGACATGAATATTCAGCTGGGAAAATGGTGATCATTCTGGAAAAAATGTGCCTTAGGACGCGCCGGTGGGTTGGTCGCTGTCAATGCTTTGGGAAACTTACTAGGCATGCACGGCTTGTGTCAAAGTAATCTAATTTTTTGCAGCATAAAAAAAAATCTAGTTTGACTATGTCAAAAGTTTTACATTTGCCCATCTCAGTTTCTCTTCTCTGTTTATTTAACCAGGCTTTCTCTACGACAAGTTTGGTCTTGCCTTGTTCTGGAGCGCTGTTGAGGTTGCTATTTCATGTTCATGCAACCTTGCAAGAGATCAATGTGAGTTTATCCAATCCAAGAATTCTTTCCCTTGCAAGAGATCAGTGTGTTTTTATCCAATCCAAGAATTCTTTCCCTTCCAATTGGCAGAAATTCCTTCCAATTTCGCTGCCGCCTGTCTCTGAAGATGGGAGGCTATTACCACTTGATCCACGTCTTGCTCGTCTACGTTCTGCTGCTCCACATGCATGGCAGCCACTCTCTGAACCAGCAGACATGCAACCCCACTGACCTGGAGGCACTTCTTGCCTTCTACGATGGCTTGGATAGCAAGGGCATCGGTCTCGTCGGTTGGGGTCCCAACGACACCACATGCTGTTCCTGGACCGGCATCTCCTGTCATCTTGGGAGGGTGGTCGGGCTGGATCTCTCCAACAAGAGCCTTAATGGTGGCATCTCCTCCATGGTCACCTTGCTCGATGGCCTTGTGACGCTCAACCTCTCCGGAAACTCGCTCCGTGGCCAGCCACCGGAGGGGCTTGGCCGGCTAACGAGGCTGCAAATGCTCGACCTCAGCATGAACATGTTCTCGGGCGCATTCCCCAGCGACCTGTACTCACTATCAGAGTTGAAGAGCCTGAGCTTACGGGGAAATCAGCTGTCTGGTAGTCTTGCAGAGGACCTGGGTAACTTCTCTCAGCTTGTGTATATTGATCTGTCATTTAACATGTTCGCTGGTGTCATCCCTGATATTTTGGGGGGTTTGAGGAGTCTGGAGTTCTTAAACTTGGCCTCAAATTCGTTCAATGGCACATTGCCTGCTTCCCTGTCGAGCTGCTCAATGCTCAGGGTTATCAACCTAAGGAACAACTCGCTGTCCGGTGAGATTTCCATTGACTTCAAATTACTGCCAAAGTTGAAGACGCTGAACTTTGGAAGCAACAAGTTTGAGGGGGAGATACCAGAGAGTTTCAAGTATTTGCGATCCCTGCTGCACTTCTCTATTTCTGTAAATAGCTTCACCAACCTGTCATCAGCGTTGCGAGTCTTGCAGCACTTGCCCAACCTGACAAGTTTGGTGCTTACCAAGAACTTCCGTGGTGGCGAGACAATGCCAACGGCCGGCATCAGTGGGTTCAAGCGCTTGCAGCTGCTTGCCCTGTCAAACTGTGCACTCACAGGAATCGTTCCGCCTTGGATGCAGAGCTTGGAGATCCTCAAATTCCTGGACGTTTCATGGAACAAGTTGAACGGAAAGATCCCACCATGGTTAGGCGATCTGAATAATCTCTTCTACGTCGACCTGTCAAACAGCTTGTTTGGTGGGGAGCTTCCTGAGAGCTTTACACGGATGAAGAGCTTAATTTCAAGTAGTGGCTCGAGCGGGAGTGATTCCTTGGAGGACTTCCCGTTGCTCCTCAAGAAGAATTCAGCTGACAAAGGTTCGCAGTACAACCATCTTAGCAGCTTCGCGCCGTCGCTCATCCTCTCCAATAACTTGCTTGTTGGGCCAGTCTTGCCTGGCCTTGGCCATCTTGTGAATCTTCATGTACTGGACTTGAGCTGGAACAATTTCTCAGGAGGCATTCCTGACGAGCTTTCAAACATGCTGAGCCTGGAAGCGTTAACTTTTTCCCACAATGGCCTCGGTGGGTGCATACCAGCATCTCTAACAAAGTTGACATTTCTGTCCAAGTTTGATGTCTCTTACAACAACTTGGCTGGAGATATACCAACAGGGGACCAATTTTCCACATTCGGGAATGAGAATTTTGCGGGCAATTTTGCACTCTGCCTTCTTCGGAATGGCTCCTCCTGCTCTGCAAAGGCTCCATTTATGGGAACAGGAAACGAAAATCGTCATGATGCTGCGATGATATACATCTCCGTGGAAGCGGGTTTCACTCTCGGGCTTCTGACCGTCTGGAACGTACTGTTCTTCGCAAGGGCTTGGAGGGCTGCGTATTTTTTGGCGGTCGACAGGCTGTTTGATAAGCTCTATGTAATGACAATGGTGAAGGCGAACAAGCTCAGAAAAAAATGGGAGGATAAAGAGCGTCCTTAGAACAAATCACTTGTGGCTCTTCGGAGGTTGTAACTAGGGAGATTGTGTGCAGTTGCTCTTTATTTCATGTATATGATATGTCCTTTCTCACCTCATGTGTCATTAGCTGGATATAGAGTTAGCAGCAGGGTTCATTTTGAGTTCCCCTTCATGCCGAGGACAATTTATTGTTGGTGATATGCATTGATACAACAAAGTTTTACAAATTGTGGTGGATGAAGAATGTTGGCTGTTTTGTGTGTGGAGCAGTAAAATCTGTTGTCCCTTTTTCTCTGTCTATGTTGCTGATCATTCAAGATGGTGTGTGTAGAAGATTCCAGTTTCTTCCCCTTTTAGATTCTCTGTCCGTTACTAGTAATGCTGGTACGGAGTTCGTGCACTGCAGTTTACGTACCTGAAGTGGAAGACCAAGACACTACCAGAATAAGCTGGGTAAAAGGAGACAGCAATGGTCCGCTCCAGGCTGTCTCCGTGGCTGCACCGACCCTCGCGCTCCTGCTGGGTCGTCCCTTTGGTCCGTAGCGAGCATGGCACGCGGTCTCTGCCACCGCCTCATGTTTCTCCCGGCGGATGCACCGACCCGCGCGCTACCGCTGCATCGCCCGTTCGGGCCGTAATGCCGCGGCCCGCGCTTCCCCGCCGTTTCGAGGCCGTCCGTTCATGCTGTTTTCATGGCTGCACCGATCCTCGCACCGCCACTGCGTCGCTCAATCGAGCCTACCGAGTGTAGCACGTGATCTCTGCCACCGCCATGAGGTCTTCCCCGCCGTCACCCCGACCCACGTGTTGTCATTGCGTCGCCCATTTGGGTCGTAGCGGCGCGACACGCGGTCCACTTCACCGTCCACACGTGTCGACTTCTATGTGGTGTGCGTCGGGCCGCCTTCCTAGGCACGGAAACGTCACCGTCCGCGCTGGTCTTCGTCACATTGTCGGGTTCTTTCTCGCCTACTTCGAGCACCACTGCCGCACTCCTAAACTATCGGCCGCCGCAACTCTTCTTTCTGGTCCACGACGACTACCTCGACACCGGCCAGCCCGACTCGACATCGACCACGGTGTCCCTCGCACTGCGGCTACACCACCCACGCTCTCGGCTACCTCAACAACGGCATAAATGCCTACCGCCTTGCTTGAGCAACCTCATTAGTTTGCACTCCAGCCACGACTTCCGTGATGCATCGAGCGTTATATGACTGTGGGGATATCCGTCGGCTTACCTTCATGTTTTTCTTCAGTCTCGCCGTCTGCGTCGTTACCGTTGTGAGTGCAGGAGGATGTTATGTATTATGATTAGGCTGGTCACAATGAGGAGGAACTTAGGAGTAACATCACACATTCCAATACAAGTTTGCTTATGTGGCACATATTTAATGAAGAGAGAGGTGCTTGTGGTAACTAGCTAAGTTACCGGAAGATCACACACTCCAAAAAACAATGAGTCTATAACCTAATAAACACATCGTTGTATGACACTACATAGATGTTCGTACCCACTATGAAGATAGTAACATAGTCTAGGGAAGTGTGTAAGTTACTAGCTTATGTTCTTGCCCATTGTGACCAGCCTTATTAGGAAAGATGGATAGCGTAGGATCTTACCTACCTTATCTTGTATTTTGAACTAGTCATTGTATTACTGTATATATGCTCACAAGGTTCAAGCAATAAACATTGATTTTATCAATCTCTCTCTCCCTTCAGAAGATACATGCAGGCGTCCCAGTGAAGACTAAATCCACGAGGACTAGGGAGGATACTTTAATCGAATGGTCCGGCAGGTGATCTCAGTCCTCGGTTTTTGACGGTCCACCGTAGAGCTGTTGATTTTGTTGTATCGATATGGATGCATGGTCATAAACAATGCTGTCGGTGGTATGAAAGGGACATCAGATCAAACCACATGGAACCCAACTGCTAAATCCATCCAGTTAATGACGCCCGAAGTGAAAGCCAGGAAGATTAATTATACATAAACTGGGGGAAAAGGGCCACATCATACGAAATACGTGTACGCTTCGGGAAGGTCAACAACGGTAAAGTGAAGCACACTTCAACAGCCCTATGCGCGTCCTTTCGTGGATGCAGCATTCCGAAGAAGAGACAGTTGGATGCAGCATTGGCCCCGATTGGGAATTTCTCCAGTCAACTTATTGCAGTACGAAACATCAAACTCGGGGTGGTGTATGCATGCAGCTTCGGTAGAGATATCGCACTATTTCTTTCGGGAAACAGGGGTGGAAGAACCCCGGGTTCCATTTCATTCATTCAGAATGAAACCACACATCAGATTCAGGTCTTCAGGACTAAAGAGAAAGGGAAGTACAGCGTGGGGACAAACCAACGTAAAGTCGAAAGGACAGAACAAAACCACACACACACACCGGAGACAAGAGCAACCTAGATAAAGCTCAAACATATGCTCAACACTAGTAGAATGCCCCGTGCGTTGCTACGGGCAGAAGCTGAATGCCCATTTGTTGCCATAATATTTCTAGCTTCATATAGAGGCAAGGATAATAGTAGTAGCATGATTAGAGGGGGGAAAGAAAAGGCTACCATGAAAACACAATGTAATTCATATTCATCAAGAAGCAACAGAAGTAAAATCACTACACTAAAACCTAGTATGATGATTGATGAACCATTTAGGTCGAGATACATACAGAGCAATGCATAGATTAAAGTTAAATCTAGCAATATAGGGATGATAATATCTCTACTCAAAGCAGGATTTAGTGCATTTGCATTCATTTTCCTTCTGAAATCTGCTAGTTCCAACCTTACTATCAACACATGCTTTTCTTGTATATCTATTGTCTACCCAGAAAATTCTTTATAGGAGCACTATTAACTATACCATTCCAAAAGAAAAGATGCTAGCACAGAAAGAGAACCCAAAATAGCTTGTCGAGGATAAAAAACACCAATTTATTTTCTTCTTATACCACCATTGTCTAAACACTGACAATACATTTTATATGCGTGATCGTGTATACAAAAATGCATGAATAACTATAGGATGAAGTTTACGATCTAAAAGAACGCAACTTTTGGACTTAAAACATTATTTGGAGATGTGCAGAATATGTATCTTTGACAGAGCTTTTCCAAGTCCAGAATTTCACTTGCCGGTTAGAGCAACTCTAGCAGACCCGCATCCCGCCTGCCCGCAAAACTCATTTGCAGTTCATGCAAAACCACTTTTGCGGGCCGGCGTGGGCTGGCACAGATGCAGACCCTCCAAACGGATCCGTAAAAAGGTATATTCGCATAATATGCTTTTTTACGGGTCGGCTTCTGCGGGTTCTGCTCGGACACCACCGCGAAGACCCGCAAACAGAAAAACTGCAAATCTCGCATTCGACATAGGGTTTGGCAAAAAGTTCAAATTCAAACGACATAAATAGTTTGCGCGCAAATAAAAGCGAAGTTCATTACGCAAAAGAGGGCATGCAAAAGGTTTGCGCTCATGTCCGGCATCATCTTGGGGGTCGATCTTCACTCCGCGCCATGGAGTCAATATTGAAGTTCATCGGCGCCACCGAATCCACCTCCATCGCTTGTTCCAACTCCCGCACCGAATGATCCACATTGCCACCATGTGGAGCAGAGAAAACATCACCGGAACTGGAACACGGACTAGCCGAGGCTACCATTCTCCTCTTCAAGATCTCTCTCCTTGCCATATCATGCCATGTTTTGGTGAGGTCGTCCATGTCATTGCGGTTCATTTACATGATCTTGTTCTCTTCGGCGAGCAACAATGACATCGATTTGTTTTCGGAGGCGCGTGCTTTTCTCTCCTCAATGGTAGCTTTGCGGAGCCCCTCTTCCTTGAGCATTTGCCATTTTTCTTGCTTCTCTTTTGCCTTCTTCTCGGCCAACTCTTTCTTGATCTCCAATGACTTCAACAACATCAACTCGTTTGATTGCACCATGTTCTCCAAAATGTGAACAAAGTGATGCAATCATTTCCCATGATACATTATGATGATGCACAACTTGAACAAAGGAAACACAAACTCACATAATCGGACTCCACGGTGCCACTTGGAGGTGCATTGCGTACTTGCTCCAAGCAAGCTGCCCAACGGCCGCACATAGGCTTGATATTCTCCCAATGCCCTTGAAGCGACCGAAATGTGCGTGGAGTCCTATTGGGATACTTTTTCATAATGCGGAAGTATTGATCTTCGATCCTTTGCCAATATCTCTTGGCGGTTTGAGAAACACCCGTGCATGGATCAAGAGACACCGCACTCCATGCTTGGATCAAAGCTTGATCTTCCAAGATCATGTAGTTCTTCGATCTTTGACTTTTCCCACTCTTTGCTTGCGATTCCTCAAACCCTTCCGCTTCGATCTCCTCCAATTCATCCGCACAACCATGATCATCCACACCGCCGTCCGTTTCATTGTCGTCGAATGGTTCAAAAGGGGCTTGATCAATGTCATCCGCGTTCGTGTCCAACAAGTTTCACGAACTCGGTTGTTGCATTGTTCGAACCACCGCTATAGCGAACGGTAACAAGTCACGAGCTATCGACACTAATGGCGAAAATGAAAGGGAATCGCTAAACCGAAGAGGCATACCTTCCGGCCATTTCGTCAAACACCTCGCTCGCGGGGGGAACGACACCGTTGAACGGCAT
>NC_041383.1:770094106-770112801 GCF_002162155.2 Triticum dicoccoides | reverse complement strand
GGGTGGAGTGAGAGGTTGAAGAAGGTGGCTTCCTTGAAGCTGGAACCTTCCTACGCTTTATGCCCGCAGCCTTCCCGGCCTTCTCCGCCGCCGGCCGGGATCGCACTGCGGTGTTGGCGCCCGGAGCGTGGGCCGTCGAGATTGGGGGAGAAGATTTGTCGCGCCCCACAAAAAAATTTGCGGGCCGGGGCGGGATGCAGGGTCTGATCGTGCGGATTTTCCGGCCCTGACCCACAATTTGGCGATTATTTTGCGAGCCGGGGCGGGATGCGGGGTCTGCTAGAGTTGCTCTTATCTCCCTCTTTTCTGTAAACGTTGCATGTTATGAGAGAAAAGGCATTAGAATTACTCTACAAACTGTTATATTGCATACAAATACTATAAATAACAGTAGGAAAACACTATAAATAACAGAGAAAAGGCATACAAACACTATACATACACCACCGTGAAACTCTACAAAATGGACGTATCAAGCATCTGCATGGGTAAGATTTAGGCGCAGTACGGTGCCGCTCTTCAAGGTCTTGTTCGGCCGAAACTATTTTGACCGACTTGTCGTTTAGTGCATCCTCATTGGCCTGCAACAGCTGCTGTTTCCGCTTCATACTTCGAGCGGTAGCGACTAGGCGCCGTCGAAAGCGTTCTTGCTCGACAATGTCTTCGGGAACTATGAAGTCTTCGGTACATAGGCTCACATCCTCCTCGAATTTCGGCATGTAATTATCATTGGCCCTTCAAAGAGGTCATCGGGATATGATTCCTTGGGGATTCCTTCAGGGTTGAGGTGGCAATCTGGGGAGGCTTGAAGGTCTTCCCCTGGGTCCTCTGCGTCATCGGCCGCCGTATCAATGATAGCGTTGTTCCCGGTTGGTTCCCCGTAGGTATCCCTTCCGTGTCTTCGCCGACGTCTTGGAGGGGATTTGGGAGTATCGACCATATAAAAATCATAAGCGGATGTTGCGTTCCACTTGCCGGTATTTCAAAACGGCGAAGTGTTTCTAGAGAGGTCGTTGACATCTTCGTCCATGTCGGTTGCTTCGTGTAGTCAAGTACATCGGTTAAATCATCGATGGTGGCGACTAGGTGGGTGGTGGGTGGGATGTGAACTTCCCGGTCATAGTATTTAAGTCCGATCTTGTCATAAACCGAGATCTTACTGTCCGAAATCGACAAGTTATGGATTACGGTCGAGTATATCATTAAGGTATACCGGTGCGTCAGAGCACTCCGCCTCCTTCTCCGCCTCGTAAGCAACAATGGAAGAGAGATGTCGCCGCTCCAGCGGCTAGCAGTACAGCCAGAGGCGGGAGGCAATACAGATATGGTCCATCTCTCAAGACTCCGGAAAAGTTACCATACGAAAGGACCGTGGAGGAAAACGCGGAGATCTGTGAAGCCCAGGTGAGGGAATTTTTTGCAAAGAAACCTCCACCTCCGAAGGAGATGATAGATCCGGTGAAAGCGAAGCGCACTATTGATGCCCTGAAGCGACCACCACCGCCTTCGTCGGATGACAACTATGTCCGCGCTCTTAAAAGTACATATGAAGATGTGTGGCGGTTGGGAACTACTTCTAGTGATAAAAGCTTAGAAGAATGAAGAAGTGGGGAAAAATTGCCCAGCTCGGCGAACAGGCGAACCAATTGTGCCTCCCGCTCAAGGTGTCTAGGGATATCGTCGCTAATCTGCCGGGGATGGTGCCCGATACCAATCCTACTGATTACCTGGGTGATGATGTACATTTTGAAACAATGGAGGTGGATACCAGTACGGGAAGCCTCTCGTCAAAGATGGAAGTCATGCTCTAACAATGATGATGTGAAGATTCCATGAATGGTACATGGAAACCTGCAGCAAGTCTGGGAAAGATGTTTTGACGATGAGAATTAAAGAGGAGCACGACTTTGTTGGATTGGATCTGATTACTGTTGATTTTGACGAGTTTTTCCAGTTATACAATCAAAAGGCCCTCGACAAATAACTCGTGACTTGCTACTGTCTGTAAGTACTACTTTTGTAATTAAGTCTCTATATATAGCTCAGCTCTTTCATTGCATGTATATATAATTACCATCACTATCTTATGCAGATTGAAGATCGTCGAATGCAAAAAAGCACAAATCTATGACATTGGATTCATTAACCCAAATGTCATAAATGAATGGACGGTTCAAAAGAATGTCACAGAAACCAAGGACAACTTGCTACAATCGTTGCTCAAAAATCAAAACAAAGATAAAATACTATTTCCTTACAACTTCGAGTGTTACTGTCTTGTGCATATTCGGTTTCCCTTATTACTCGAGGTTATAGTAATGTAACTGATGAGTTATGCATGCGTGCGCAGCTACCACTTTATTCTCCTAGAGATTAAGCTTGAGCGGGGAGTAGTAACCTTCTTCGACTCGAGACGAAAAGATCCCGAGGACTATGCGGGCATGACTCGAATGCTCCAGAAGTAAGTTCAATCAATCATTATCGCACCATATCAGCAACTTTGTTCATTTCCTGATATCATGTAATTATTATTTTTTGTCTGGCAGGGTTTGGAAAGAGTTCACCGTAATTGCTCCGGGACTGCCGACCGAGCTGTGATTTACACACCCAAAAGTAAGTACTACTACATAGTTCCGCACATCTCCCATTGATTCTAGCTAGTTTCATCAATACCATTTAGCATGCTTGCTTATCAGTTTGATTGACATCTATTTCTCATAAAGTGCTTGTGGCAGGAAGCCGGGAATAATTTCTGTGGATACTACGTTTGCGAGTTCATCTACAATGCGACGGCCCCTAATAAGCGGGGCTACTCTAAAAAACAATATGAAGTGTGTAAGCAAAAATATTCACAATTTTATTTTATTACCATCATTTGTGTTGATTTCATTCATACACATGTATTGACCCTCTTCTTCAATTTAGATCTGGCAGACGCGGGAGGAACTCCTACCACAAGATCGCATACGAGCAATTCAAGAGGAATTGGCGGGATTCTTTCTTGACCACGTCATCAATCCATCCGGAGAATACCATGTGGAAATTGACTTTAGATGTTAGGGATTGTAAGAGATCTTATATTGTATATAGGTAGCTAGTAGCGTCGGATAGATATACAAAAACTTGTTGTTCGACCAATCTCTCGGAGAAGGAGAGGTCGATCACTTCTCTCCGTATATATTCATGACGATCTTGTGTACTTAATGGTTCCTTCATTTGCTTACTAGCAAGCATGTCGAGTTCTCTCTATACGTATAGTACCTAGCGTTGACCAAGCACGGAGATAAGAGAGGTCACTTCTCTCTATTAGCTAGCTAACACAATATATGAAACCCCTAAATTAACCCTCCAAAACCCCCAACCCCCACCCCACCCCTTCAAAAAAAACAAAAACTCCAGCTCTTGAGCTGCTGACGCGTGGATGCTTTTTGGTCCCGGTTGGTATTATCAACCGGGACTAAAGGCCCTCCTGCATGGGTGCCCTGCAGCGGCCATGTGGAGCACCTTCTGTCCCGGTTCGTAAGCGAACCGAGACTAAAGGTTTTGGGCTTTAGTCCCGACCCTTTAGTCCCGGTTCCAGAACCGGGACAAATGGGACTTTTCTACTAGTGGTAAGATAACTCCTCAGGGTTCATGGCTTGGTTATAGGCTTTCGTAGTGGCACGCTTGATGCGTCTTTGGTCGTACAAGGCGGTGGGGTGGATTCTAGATCCGCTACCGAGATCGGTTCTAAACCCGACATCGCATCTGAGACCGGGCTCTGATTTAGGTCAGAGTCGGGTGTTGTGATGGAGTTTTCCAAGGCGGGGGAGGGGGATTCCTCCGTGGTCCCCAACAGTATCGGGGGCAGGATCCGTTGCCCTCAAAGGGGGCCAATTTCGAGATCGAACCTTTGATGTTTGCCAGCCCTCCAATAGGATGATCTCGCCGCGGGAGCCCGCAGTGTACTCCAGACCTCCAAAGGTCACGATCTGGTTGGGAGCATAGTTTTCGATGGCGGACAAATGACCTGCCGAATCGACGTAGAAGATCATGCTGCCGAACATGAAGAGCTGGCCGGGGACGTAGATGTTCCCGTAGCCATTGCCGGAGTTGATTTGTACATGAGCCGTCAATCTCACAGCAGGGCTCTCAATGAAAGCACGAGTGTGAGTGTAAAAACCGGCAGACCTCGGGGTATGGGGTCCCGAGCTATGGATCTCAGACAGATGGTAACAGGAACAAAGGATACGATGTTTACACAGGTTCGGGCCCTCTTTTATGGAGGTAAAACCCTATGTCATGCTCTTGTTTATATTGATAGAGATGTATCGAGCAGAGTTGATCTATCTTGAGATCGTTAGATGTGTTCTAACTCTAGGGCTAGGTGAATGAGATTGTGTTGATGTCCGCTCTATGGGCTAAAGCCCATGGCTTATATACACGCCAGGCAGGTTATCTAGGGTTACAAGGTCGGTACCCTAATGTGGAGGTGGTGGGAGAAGTCTTGGTGTATATGAAAAGTCTTCAGTAGATGCGGTCTTGATCTTGTCCCCAGCGTGTAGATTCCGGAGTCCATCTTGAGAATAATGAGGGCCCATTGGCCCAACCCGAGGAGCATGGGCTAGCTAGGTTAGCACTCCCTAGTCCAGGAGACCATCACGTTTGTCTCAAAAAAAGGAGACCGTCACGTTGGGTGCAAGTATTTGCTTTTGTGTGTGCATGCGCAGTTCACGAGATTCTGTGTGAGTCTCCTACTGGATTGATAACCTTGGTTAACTGAGGGAAATACTTATCTCTAATGTACTGCATCTCCTCTCCTCTTCGGGAAATCCCAACGCAGCTCACAAGTAGCATGTGTCACTTGATGCGGTGACCGGCAAAGATCAAAGCGGCAAGAAATATTGGCAACACATCGAGGAAAAATACCACAAGATCTTGCCGTTCACGTCCCGTCGTTCATTGAAATCAATCCAAGGTCAGTGGGACGTGATCAAGAAAACATGTAGCCATTGGAGTGGTTGGTTGGAGCAAGTGAGGAATATACCTCCAAGTAGATGCAAGATCGATGATTACATAAGTTTGTTGTGCTCTTGTTTTACACGTTTATGGTCTTGTTTACTTGATGACAAGTTGAGCTCACAATTGCCTCTTTTCCAAATGTAGGTGTTGGAAATATGCCCTAGAGGCAATAATAAATTAGTTATTATTATATTTCCTTGTTCATGATAATCGTTTATTATCCATGCTATAATTGTATTGATAGGAAACTCAGATACATGTGTGGATACATAGACAACACCATGTCCCTAGTAAGCCTCTAGTTGACTAGCTCGTTGATCAATAGATGGTTACGGTTTCCTGACCATGGACATTGGATGTCGTTGATAACGGGATCACATCATTAAGAGAATGATGTGATGGACAAGACCCAATCCTAAGCCTAGCACAAAGATCGTGTAGTTCGTATGCTAAAGCTTTTCTAATGTCAAGTATCATTTCCTTAGACCATGAGATTGTGCAACTCCCGGATACCGTAGGAATGCTTTGGGTGTACCAAACATCACAACGTAACTGGGTGGCTATAAAGGTGCACTACGGGTATCTCCGAAAGTGTCTGTTGGGTTGGCACGAATCGAGACTGGGATTTGTCACTCCGTGTGACGGAGAGGTATCTCTGGGCCCACTCGGTAGGACATCATCATAATGTGCACAATGTGACCAAGGGGTTGATTGTCGGGACCCCGACTCGATGTCACATCGATCTAGCCGGTAACACCTCATATCACTTTGCGGCCTCACGCATGGTATCCCCACGGGTGTCGCCTTACCTTTGCCCGGGACCGTTTGCGCCTTTTGGCTCACGTATATGATAGTGTCGCTAGCATCCATATGATAAAGAGCCCGGGCTGACATGACTAGTCATAAACCCAAAGTGGCACAGACTTACAGGGACAGGCATCCATGACCCAGCTTCGAACGTGTCGGTCATCAGCAAGTGGGTCCTGGCTGTAGCACTGGGCTAGCAGGACTCTGGTAAACCGGGCTGTAGCGGGCTAACAGGACTCCGGTACTCAAAGCGTGACATTTCCCCGAAGGGACAGACACAGGAACGAAGAAGGACACATGCCGGCCAGCCTAAGTGTTCCAGAGCAGTAGCAAGCTACCATGGCTCAGCGGTAACACTAGGAGACATTTCCCGGTAAGAGAGGCTACTAAAGATAAACAACTAGATAGTCAGATCCCACACATACCAAGCATTTCAATCATACACACAATATGCTCGATATGTGCAAATACAACGAAGCATCACAACATGACTCTACGACACAAGTACTTTATTTAAGGCTCAGGGAGCCATACATAGCATACACAAAGATACGGGTCACACGACCCAGCATTCAAGTCATACAGTCATACAAACCAGCAGCGGAAGTACATTGTCTGAGTACAGACAACTAGTAAAATAAAAGAGGCTTGGAAAGCCTAGCTATACTACGTGGTCCTTCACAAGCTCAGGGTCACCACCTGGGCCTTTAGCCTACTCGTTGATGTCAACGTCTACATAGAACCCATCAGAAGGGGTTGCAGCGTCTTCTGTAAAATGTAGATTATAGCAACATGAGTACAAAGGTACTCAGCAAGACTTACATCAGATCCTATATACATGCATATTATCAAGAAGGGTTGGTGGAGTTATTGCAGCAAGCCAGCTTTGACTCTTGGCTAGACTATCCTACGATACTCCAACTTGAAATGGTTTTGCGCACACGAGTCCACTACTCACCACTTCAATACACTACCGAGGATCCACCTCCGTCTTCCTACGGAAGAGCCATCCTCGGCACTCACACTTGTCTTGAGGCTTTTAGTAGTTTCCATTTACTTGTCTATGAACTGTATAGGCAACCAAGTAGTCCTTTACCGCGGACGCGGCTATTCGAATAGATCATGTTAACCCTGCAGGGGTGTACTTCTTCATACATGTTTCCACCACTTAGCGTCTGCACACGACATGTGCTCGGCAGACTTCAAGCGAAAGCCGACGTGGGTGTAGACCACGACCTACCTAAACACTTAAGCCTCTAGTCCAGGTTTATCGCCTATTCAGGTTCCATCCGCAGGGAGTCTGGCCGAGGTTTCCCATACGGCCCCGAACGATGTGAACAGGGTTCCCGAGATACCTAACGGGCATTCGGTACACCGTGCCACGTACCTACCGCATCACAGCCCACCCCTACGGTCAGCGCTGTCCACGGCCTCCAGTAGACTACAAACACCAGAAACTACTTGCAACTCCTGGACAGAGAGCTAGGGTGAATAAGAAGTCGAGCGGGGTCATATTTCAGGGCCCAATGCATGGTAGTAGCTGTATCTTAAATCACACATACAGATCTCAGTGCTTAAGGTCGGCTTCAATGAAACAACCCACCATGTACTCCTACATGGCCTCTCATCGATACCTTTACCAAATCGTGTTCACCACACCACTCTCATTACCGACATAATCATTTCACTCTAGCCCATCACCCAGATGAACCAGACCTGACACGACTCTAAGCATAGCAGGCATAGCAAGGTAGGAACAACACATACATATGGCTCAATCAACTCCTACACATGCTAGTGGGTTTCATCTAGTTACTGTGGTAATGACAGGTCATGCAGAGGAAATGGGTTCAACTACCGTAGCACACAGCAGTTTGAAACGCGTTGTCTTAATGCAGTAAAAGAGAGCAGGAGCGAGAACATGGGATTGTATCGATATGATCAAATGGTTGGTTGCTTGCCTGATGGTTCGATGCACTGATACGGTTCTTCGTTAGGGTAATCACGGTACTCCTCGGAGGCAGAACCTGTCGCAAAGGACACCGATACACAACCATCACCAAACAATGTGCAACAATATGATGCATGCATGAAACATGGCAATATGAGTGTGTTGGGCTAATGCAACTAAAATCAGAAGGGTTTGAACCAATTTGAATCAAAGATTCAAATTTCAAACTCAAACATGGCCTTTTAAAGTGCTTTTCCTTGTTCTGCTTAAAACATCAATTTAACTTGTTTGATCATGCATGAAAATAGTACAGATGGATAGATTGGATTTTTTTGATCATTTTTCATATATAATTTGTCTAATTTGGAGTTACAGAATAAAAGTTATGAATTTTTGAAGTTTAAATAATATTCTGGAATTTCCTGATTTAAATTAAATCCAGAAATATAATTATTGCGCCAGCATGACGTCAGCATGACGTCAGTGGTCAACTGCGGCTGGCTGGGGTCAAACCTGACGTGTGGGGGCCACACGTCAGTGACAGGGGGGGTTTAACAGGATTAAATTAATCCTAATTAGGGATTAGTGGCGCTGGGGCCCACTGTCAGTGTCAGGGGGGGTTGACTAACGGTAATTAGCACTAACTGACCACCTGGCCGATGGGGCCCACGCGTCAGTGACCCTGGGGGGGTCAAACCCCAGGTCAGACAAGTCAAACCCGCCGGCGGTTAGTCGCCGGCGAGGTCCGCGGCGTACAGGGGCCTCGGGTTTCCTCTGTGGTGCTCCAAACGGCGTGCGGCTAGGTGCGTTGGATAGCTAGCTCGATGGCGCGTCGGACGGTGGCCGTGGCTGGGCCTGGGGTGGCCGGAGTCGACGGCGGCGAGCTCGGCTGCGGCCGCCGGAGTTCGGTCGTGCGCGGAAACGGGGTTGGAGCTCGAAGGCGAGCTAAGCGAGGCGCTAGGGATGCTCTACGGGGCCTTACGAACTTGTTGGACTCGCCGGGGTGACCAAATGGTCACCGGAGCTGCGTCGACGGCGAGCTCGGCGACGGCGGAGGTTCGGCCGTGGTGGGAACGAGGTTACGGCGCGGGAACGAGGGGAAAAAGAGGGGGAAACGGTGGCGGAGCTCACCGCGGTTGCAGTGGGCGTCGAAGCGGGCTCGGGGACGCGCTGGAGACGGCGAATCGACGGCGATGATCTCCGGTGGCCGAGGAGGGGAACGGCGACGTGGGCGGCGATGCAGGGCTTCCGGAGGGCCGTGGAGCGGTGGGGAGGAAGAGGGGGTCGCGGCGGAGCCTCTGGGCTAGTCGGGGGAGCGAGGGGTGGCCGGAGATGACTGCTATGGCGAACGGCGGCGATGGTGGTGTTCGGCCGTGAGAGAGAGAGAGGGAGCAGCACGGGAGAGAGGGGGGATAAGGCCAGGGGATCGGGGCGGCACCGAGAAGAAGCGTCGCGGCGTCGCGCTGGCGGGGGAGGCAGGCAGACGAGCTGGTGGCGTGGCGCTCCGGCCGTGCGCGTGCGCCGGCCACACGCCTGGCCGACTGGCGCCAGGAGGACGACGGCGGTGGTGGGCTGGGCTGGCCTGCTGGGCCGGCCAGCTGGCTGGGCCGCACAGGGAGGAGCCCAGGTAAGCTCCTCCTGTTATTTATTTTTCCGTTTTCTAATTTCTGACATTTGTTTTGATTTAAATAATATATTAAATCATTTATTTAACTTATGCCAATTTTTGCAGGAGCTAGATATATTATTCCAGAGCTCCTTTTTAATTGGCATAATATTTGGACATATATTAATATATATAATTAATATATTTCCAATGCAAATATTTATGCATTAATTCCAAATGCCCAAAATAAATACCTATGAGCTCTTAAAAATATTGGTTTGATTTTTATCTCTGTCCAATATTTTCAGAGAGCAACATGAGCATTTTCTTGGACCCTTTTGGAGAAATTTTTATTTGGGTCATTTTCAGGAATGATTCTGAGGGTTTCACAGATCCCCATTTCAAGTTTCTGATGAAAGAGTAAACATGATGCAACACTCTAATGCATGACTAGCTAGGGTGTGACAACTCACCCCCACTCAAAGGAATCTCGTCCCGAGATTTGGGTTCCTCCGGGAAGAAGGCGGGATACTCAAGTCGAAGACGATCCTCCCTTTCCCAAGTTGCTTCATCCTCAGAATGGTGCGACCATTGAACTTTGAGAAACTTGATATTATGACGTCGGGTGGTACGTTCGGCCTGATCGAGGATACGCACGGGGTACTCTCGATATGTAAGATTATCTTGGAGATCAAGCGTTTCGTGGTCCACTTCACGGATAGGATCCGAGAAGCAACGCCTGAGTTGAGAAACGTGGAAGACATCATGGACTCTGGAGAGGTGCGGAGGTAGTTCCAACTGGTAGGCAACTTCTCCTCGTTTGGCGAGAATGCGAAAAGGTCCAATGTAACGAGGAGCCAATTTGCCTTTGATACCGAAACGATGGGTTCCCTTCAGAGGGGTGACCCGAAGATAAGCCTTCTCGTCAACCTCGAAAGTCATAGCCTTATGTTTTCGGTCATATTGACTCTTTTGACGAGATTGGGCTGTTTTCAACTTTTCACGAACGATACGAATTTGTTCTTCTGCTTCCTGAATCATATCCGGGCCAAAGAATTGTCTTTCCCCGGTCTCTGACCAGTTAAGGGGTGTTCGACACCGTCGTCCATAGAGAACTTCAAAAGGGGCTTTACCCAAGCTAGATTGATAGCTGTTGTTGTAAGCGAATTCGGCAAATGGAAGGCACTTCTCCCAGTCCATCCCGAATGAGATAACAGAGGCTCGAAGCATGTCATCTAGAATTTGGTTGACGCGTTCCACTTGACCACTCGACTGAGGGTGGAAAGCGGTGCTAAAGGAGAGACGGGTTCCCATAGCATTTTGGAAGCTTTCCCAAAATCGAGAGGTGAAAAGACTTCCTCGATCCGAGTTAATTTCCAAAGGAACACCATGAAGGGACACTATTCGGGAGATGTATAAGTCTGCCAGCTGACTAGCAGTTATACTCTCACGAACAGGTAGGAAATGGGCTACTTTGGAAAGACGATCGACAACGACGAAGATAGCATTATTCCCTCTCTTGGTCCTGGGAAAACCGGTAATGAAATCCATACCAATTTTATCCCATTTCCATTCAGGCATAGCTAAGGGTTGAAGGGTGCCAGCAGGCCGTTGATGCTCTGCTTTTACACACGACAGACATCGCAATTTGCAATAAACTGAGCAATTTCTCTCTTCATCCTAGTCCACCAGAACCTCTGGCGTAGGTCCTGATACATCTTAGTACTACCGGGATGAATGGTGAGAGGAGATTCATGAGCCTCCTTAAGGATCAACTGCCGTAGATGCTGGTTCTTGGGAACCACTAGACGGTTCTCAAAGTACACAACACCATGATCATTTGTGGAGAAACAACTAGCACCTCTGCTAGCAATGTTCTCTTTGATTTTAGATATTCCCTTATCTCGCCTTTGGGCAGCGATGATTTGATCCGTAAGAGTAGGTTTTGCTACCAAGGTGGAAAGAAAACCTTGAGGTACAATGTGAAGGTTAAGCTTCCGAAAGTCCTCATGGAGAAGCGGTTGACTTTGTTGTAACATCAGGTTGTTACAATAAGATTTACGACTTAGCGCATCAGCCATGACGTTGGCTTTCCCTGGGGTGTAGGTTATTCCTAAGTCGAAGTCTGTGATCAATTCAACCCAACGTCTTTGCCTGAGATTCAGATCCGGTTGGGTGAAAATGTACTTCAGACTTTGGTGATCAGTGAATATTTCGCAACGATTACCGAGGAGGTAATGTCGCCAGGTCTTAAGTGCATAGACTACGGCTGCAAGCTCTAGATCATGAGTAGGATAATTCTCCTCATGTGGGTGCAATTGCCGTGAAGCATAAGCAATTACGTGTCGATCTTGCATGAGAATGCAACCTAGTCCTTGTCGCGAGGCGTCGCAGTAGATAACAAAGTCTTTGGAGAAGTCTGGCGGTACCAGTACGGGAGCAGAAGTCAGGCGTCTTTTCAGTTCCTGAAAGCTGTGCTCACATTGTGGAGTCCATTCGAACTTCTTATCTTTCTTGAGGAGTTCGGTTAGAGGTTTGGCAACTTTGGAAAAGTTCTCGACAAAGCGACGACAATAGCTCGCTAGGCCCAGAAAACTCCGAACTTGCTTGACCGATTCAGGTGGAGTCCAATTAAGGACGGCTTGAACTCGCTCAGGGTTGACAGCAATACCTTTACCAGATATTACATGACCCAGATAGGTCACTTCTGACAACCAGAATTCACATTTAGAAAATTTGGCATAAAGGCGATGCTCTCGAAGTTTCTTC
The DNA here is from genome assembly GCF_002162155.2 of Triticum dicoccoides. Taxonomy (NCBI): domain Eukaryota; kingdom Viridiplantae; phylum Streptophyta; class Magnoliopsida; order Poales; family Poaceae; genus Triticum; species Triticum dicoccoides. Next base: position 770,100,667 of record NC_041383.1, on the reverse strand, counting down.
AACACTAGCCTTAAATGTTCGGCATGTTCTTCCTCATTCTTGGAGTAGATGAGTATATCATCGAGGTAAACCACGACGAATTTATCCAAATACTCCATGAAGATTGACTTCATTAACCGAGAAAAGGTGGCTGGAGCGTTGGTTAAACCGAAGGACATGACGGTGTACTCGTATTGGCCATAACGAGTAACAAAGGCCGTTTTAGGAATGTCCCCGTTTCTGATTTTGATTTGATGGTAGTCCAACCTCAAATCCATCTTGGAGAAGACTGAGGATCCAGCGAGCTGATCGTACAGGTCGTTGATCCTGGGAAGCGGATATTTGTTCTTGATTGTGACCAAATTGACAGGTCGGTAATCTACAACCATCCGGTCCGTACCATCCTTCTTCTTGACGAAGAGGACGGGGCAAGCCCACGGAGATGAACTAGGTCGGATGAAACCCTTTTTCAAGGACTCATCGAGTTGTTTCTTAAGCTCGGCTAGTTCTAGTGGTGCCATCTTATAAGGTCTTCTAGCAATCGGAACGGTTCCTGGAATGAGGTCTATTACGAACTCAACATCCCTGTCAGGTGGCACACCTGGCAATTCCTCTGGGAAGACATCCGGGAAGTCACGGACTACCGGAATGTCCTCAAGGTCTGGCAAAGGGCTGGCGTTAAGAGAATATAACTGTCGCTTGGCTATTCGGGTCAAGACATTGACTATCTTCCCCGAAGGGTGAGTGAGTTGAACAGTCCTAGAGAAGCAATCAATTTGGGCATGATGAGCTGACATCCAGTCCATACCCAGAATGATATTAATATCTGAAGATTTAAGGGCTATCAGAGACGCGAGGAAAACAAGTCTGTCGACTTGGATTTCATTTCCATGGCTTACTCTAGAAGTTTGCCATTTGGATCCCGGAGTTTGAATTACCATAGAGGTTGGCATATCACCGAATGCGATGTTATGCAAACGAGCATAATTTTCAGATATAAAAGAATGAGAGGCTCCTGTATCGAAAAGAACAGATGCCGGGTGGCAATTAACAAGAAGCGTACCGAGAACGACGTTGGGATCCTCTTGAGCTTCTTCGGCAGAGATACAGTTGACATGGCCACGTGAAGCGGTGACCGGCTTGGCGTGGAATATTTTTCCTGTCGGCTTGCCACGGCCAACAGCTTTAGCAGACTGGTTGGGGTTGGTCTGGGGACAGTCACGCATATAGTGACCAGATTCCCCACACTTGAAACAAGTCACGGAACTGGTACGTGGAGGAGCATTGATGGCTGGACCCCCATAGGGCTTGGCTGGTGCAGACTGTTGAACAGGGCGAGGCGCCTGGAAAGATGGCCTCGGTGTGAACCTAGGTGGCAGGGCAGTGTTGGGCACCCACACGCGGCGCTTCTGAGGACCAGCACCGGATGAGGAACCCATATCACGGCCGTGCTTGCGTGTTGCGTCATAATCAGTCTGACCAGTTTCAGCACTGATGGCCTTGTTAACAAGTTTCTGAAAGGATGTGCACTCATGCAGACGGAGGTCGCGGCGAAGCTCAGGACTAAGCCCCTTACGGAACCTTGCTTGCTTCTTGGCATCAGTAGAAACTTCCTCGGTTGCATATCGTGCGAGATTACCAAACTCCCTGCTGTAAACATCCACAGAAAGTCGGCCTTGGGTGAAACTGCAAAATTCCTCACGTTTACGGTCCATGAGACCCTCCGGAATGTGATGTTCACGGAAAGCCTCGCTGAATTCAGCCCAAGTAGTGACATGGCCCGCCGGGCGCATAGCTCCATAATTCTCCCACCATAGACTGGCGGGGCCTTCAAGATGATATGCAGCAAAGGTGACCTTGTCAGCCTCCGCTACCAGCGCGGAACGCAGTTTGTGAGAGATACTGCGAAGCCAGTCATCAGCGTCGAGAGGCTCGACGGAGTGGTGGAACGTGGGTGGATGCAATTTGATAAAATCACTGAGTGACACCACGTTAGCCCTCTGATGGTGTGTTGTATTCTGTTCAATACGCTCCAACAAACGGTTTGTCTCCCGCTTGTTTCTCTCAGCTTCCATCATCACCTCGGCTAGTGAAGGAGGATGAGGCAGATTTACATCCCTGGCTTCACTGCCTTCGGCCTGCTCTTGAGAAGCAGGGTTAGCGCGCGTGTTGACCATCCTAGGTAAACAAGACAATGATTTAGTCAGGATGGTAAAATTCCGACATAGGATTCATAATGTAAGAAATAACTCGGAATGCAAGATGATCATCCGTATGACATGGTAGATACAGAAACTGCTTCTTTTATTCCATCGTCATACACACCATACAGGGTTTAGTACAAGACCAAACAAAGTACTATTACGGTGAAAAGAGGATTACATCTCATCGGAGGCATTCCAAGCTCCTATACATTATTTTTCTACACCTCCGGAAGGAGTACAAACTAGGTCATATCCCACGAGTCACGCGGACGATAGACGACACAGCTAGTGCGAACTAGTGATACTACCACTAACTCAGACCGATCCGTAGTAGTCCTCGTAGAAGTCACCTCCATAGCCTGGGAGCTCAACATGATCATCTGGAAACAGACGGTCTCGCGGAGCTTGTGGACCATAGGGGCTAGGATGAGGCCTTGGACCAACAAACGGTGGCCTGCGGGGACCGCGAGGTGGGGTGATGCCTCCTACATCACGCCAAACCATCACGTCTGGCAGAGCAGATCTCACAGGATAGAGATCGCGCATATCTGAATATCCAGCTTGCACCGCCGGTGCGAACCGAGTCAAAGTGGCCCAGTGGTCAGCACGGGTGTTGAAGAGCTCTAGCCTTAAGGCCCGATTTTCACGGTCCTTATCCTCGAGCATCTCAGCAGTGGTGCGAGTCCGTGAATCCTCCTGAGTGGAGTCAGCATAGATAGCCTGGAGATACCCTTGTGCTCCCGGAAGTGATCCTGGCATATACCGGAAATCAGAGTCCCGAAATAACCCAGATCAGAAAGTCATAAGGTATAAGAAGTAAAAAGAGCCTTACGTTCCAACCCACAAACAATTCCCCTACATATAACTAAAGAATTTCTAGACTCAACATCGACCAGTTTGGCTTGGAGAACCTACAGGCAGTCCGGCTCTGATGCCAACGCTGTCAGGACCCCGACTCGATGTCACATCGATCTAGCTGGTAACACCTCATATCACTTTGCGGCCTCACGCACGGTATTCCCACGGGTGTCGCCTTACCTCTTCCCGGGACCGTTTGCGCCTTTTGGCTCACGTATATGATAGTGTCGCTAGCATCCATATGATAAAGAGCCCGGGCTGACATGACTAGTCGTAAACCCAAAGTGGCACAGACTTACAAGGACAGGCATCCATGACCCAGCTTCGAACGTGTCGGTCATCAGCAAGTGGGTCCGGGCTGTAGCACTGGGCTAACAGGACTCTGGTAAACCGGGCTGTAGCGGGCTAACAGGACTCCGGTACTCAAGGCGTGACATTTCCCCGAAGGGACAGACACAGGAACGAAGAAGGACACATGCCGGCCAGCCTAAGTGTTCCAGAGCAGTAGCAAGCTACCATGGCTCAGCGGTAACACTAGGAGACATTTCCCGGTAAGAGAGGCTACTAAAGATAAACAACTAGATAGTCAGATCCCACACATACCAAGCATTTCAGTCATACACACAATATGCTCGATATGTGCAAATACAATGAAGCATCACAACATGACTCTACGACACAAGTACTTTATTTAAGGCTCAGTGAGCCATACATAACATACACAAAGGTACGGGTCTCACGACCCAACATACAAGTCATACAGTCATACAAACCAGCAGCGGAAGTAACTTGTCTGAGTACAGACAACTAGTAAAACAAAAGAGGCTTGGAAAGCCTAGCTATACTACGTGGTCCTTCACAAGCTCAGGGTCACCACCTGGGTCTTAAGCCTACTCGTTGATGTCAACGTCTACATAGAACCCATCAGAAGGGGTTGCAGCGTCTTCTATAAAAATGTAGATTATAGCAACATGAGTACAAAGGTACTCAGCAAGACTTACATCAGATCCTACATACATGCATAGTATCAAGAAGGGTTGGTGGAGTTATTGCAGCAAGCCAGCTTTGACTCTTGGCTAGGCTATCCTACGATACTCCAACTTGAAATGGTTTTGCGCACACGAGTCCACTACTCACCAATTCAATACACTACCGAGGATCCGCCTCCGTCTTCCTACGGAAGAGCCATCCTCGGCACTCACACTTATCTTGAGGCTTTTAACAGTTTCCATTTACTTGTCTATGAACTGTATAGGCAACCAAGTAGTCCTTTACCGCGGACGCGGCTATTCGAATAGATTATGATAACCCTGCAGGGGTGTACTTCTTCATACACGCTCTCACCACTTACCGTCGTTTACACGACATGTACTCGGCAACCTTCAAGCGGAAGCCCAACGTGGGTGTCGGCCACGACCTACCTAATCACCTAAGCCTCCAGTCCAGGTTTATTGCCTATCCAGGTTCCATCCGCAGGGAGTCCGGCCGAGGTTTCCCATACGGCCCCGAACGATGTGAACAGGGTTCCCGAGATACCTAACGGGTATTCGGTACACCGTGCCACGTACCTACCGCATCACAGCCCACCCCTACGGTCAGCGCTGTCCACGGCCTCCAGTAGGCTACAAACACCAGAAACTACTTGCAACTCCTGGACGGAGAACTAGGGTGAATAAGAAGCCGAGAGGGTCCATTGGTTTCGGGCCCAATGCATGGTAGTAGCTGATTCTTAAATCACACATACAGATCTCAGTGCTTAAGGTCGGCTTCAATGAAGCAACCCACCATGTACTCCTACATGGCCTCTCATCGATACCTTTACCAAATCGTGTTCACCACACCACTCTCATTACCGACATAAACATTTCACTCTAGCCCATCACCCAGATGAACCAGACCTGACACGACTCTAAGCATAGCAGGCATAGCAAGGTAGGAACAACACATACATATGGCTCAATCAACTCCTACACATGCTAGTGGGTTTCATCTAGTTACTGTGGCAATGACAGGTCATGCAGAGGAAATGGGTTCAACTACCGTAGCACACAGCAGTTTGAAACGCGTTGTCTTAATGCAGTAAAAGAGAGCAGGAGCGAGAACATGGGATTGTATCGATATGATCAAATGGTTGGTTGCTTGCCTGATGGTTCGATGCACTGATACGGTTCTTCGTTAGGGTAATCACGGTACTCCTCGGAGGCAGAACCTGTCGCAAAGGACACCGATACACAACCGTCACCAAACAATGTGCAACAATATGATGCATGCATGAAACATGGCAATATGAGTGTGTTGGGCTAATGTAACTAAAACCAGAAGGGTTTGAACAAATTTGAATCAAAGATTCAAATTTCAAACTCAAACATGGCCTCTTAAAGTGCTTTTCCTTATTCTTCTTAAAACATCAATTTAACTTGTTTGATCATGCATGAAAATAGTACAGATGGATAGATTGGATTTTTCTGATCATTTTTCATATATAATTTGTCCAATTTGGAGTTACAGAATAAAAGTTATGAATTTTTGAAGTTTAAATAATATTCTGGAATTTCCTGATTTAATTTAAATCCAGAAATATAAATATTGCGCCAGCATGACGTCAGCATGACGTCAGTGGTCAACCGCGGCTGGCTGAGGTCAAACCTGACGTGTGGGGGCCACACGTCAGTGACAGGGGGGTTTAACAGGATTAAATTAATCCTAATTAGGGATTAGTGGCGCTGGGGCCCACTGTCAGTGTCAGGGGGGGTTGACTAACGGTAATTAGCACTAACTGACCACCTGGCCGATGGGGCCCACGCGTCAGTGACCCTGGGGGGGTCAAACCCCAGGTCGGACAAGTCAAACCCGCCGGCGGTTAGTCGCCGGCGAGGTCCGCGGCGTACAGGGGCCTCGGGTTTCCTCTGTGGTGCTCCAAACGGCGTGCGGCTAGGTGCGTTGGATAGCTAGCTCGATGGCGCGTCGGACGGTGGCCGTGGCTGGGCCTGGGGTGGCTGGAGTTGACGGCGGAGAGCTCGGCTGCGGCCGCCGGGGTTCGGTCGTGCGCGGAAACGGGGTTGGAGCTCGAAGGCGAGCTAAGCGAGGCGCTAGGGATGCTCTACGGGGCCTTACGAACTTGTTGGACTCGCCGGGGTGACCAAATGGTCACCGGAGCTGCGTCGACGGCGAGCTCGGCGACGGCGGAGGTTCGGCCGTGGTGGGAACGAGGTTACGGCGCGGGAACAAGGGGAAAAAGAGGGGGAAACGGTGGCGGAGCTCACCGCGGTTGCAGTGGGCGTCGAAGCGGGCTCGGGGACGCGCTGGAGACGGCGAATCGACAGCGATGATCTCCGGTGGCCGAGGAGGGGAACGGCGACGTGGGCGGCGATGCAGGGCTTCCGGAGGGCCGTGGAGCGGTGGGGAGGAAGAGGGGGTCGCGGCGGAGCCTCTGGGCTAGTCGGGGGAGCGAGGGGTGGCCGGAGACGACTGCTATGGCGAACGGCGGCGATGGTGGTGTTCGGCCGTGAGAGAGAGAGAG
>NC_041383.1:770062867-770093469 GCF_002162155.2 Triticum dicoccoides | reverse complement strand
TAAGGCCAGGGGATCGGGGCGGCACCGAGAAGAAGCGTCGCGGCGTCGCGCTGGCGGGGGAGGCAGGCAGACGAGCTGGTGGCGTGGCGCTCCGGCCGTGCGCGCGCGCCGGCCACACGCCTGGCCGACTGGCGCCAGGAGGACGACGGCGGTGGTTGGCTGGGCTGGCCTGCTGGGCCGGCCAGCTGGCTGGGCCGCACAGGGAGGAGCCCAGGTAAGCTCCTCCTGTTATTTATTTTTCTGTTTTCTAATTTCTGACATTTGTTTTGATTTAAATAATATATTAAATCATTTATTTAACTTATGCCAATTTTTGCAGGAGCTAGATATATTATTCCAGAGCTCCTTTTTAATTGGCATAATATTTGGACATATATTAATATATATAATTAATATATTTCCAATGCAAATATTTATGCATTAATTCCAAATGCCCAAAATAAATACCTATGAGCTCTTAAAAATATTGGTTTGATTTTTATCTCTGTCCAATATTTTCAGAGAGCAACATGAGCATTTTCTTGGACCCTTTTGGAGAAATTTTTATTTGGGTCATTTTCAGGAATGATTCTGAGGGTTTCACAGATCCCCATTTCAAGTTTCTGATGAAAGAGTAAACATGATGCAACACTCTAATGCATGACTAGCTAGGGTGTGACATTGATCACGGGATGATGTGTTACGGAACAAGTAAAGAGACTTGCCGGTAACGAGATTGAACAAGGTATCGGGATACCGACGATCGAATCTCGGGCAAGTACTATATCGGTTGACAAAGGGAATTGTATACGGGATTGCTTGAATCCTTGACATCGTGGTTCATCCGATGAGATCATCGTGGAACATGTGGGAGCCAACATGGGTATCCAGATCCTGCTGTTGGTTATTGGCCAGAGAGCTGTCTCGGTCATGTCTGCATGATTCCCGAACCCGTAGGGTCTACACACTTAAGGTTTGGTGACGCTAGAGTTGTTATGGGAATTAGTGTGTAGTTACCGAATGTTGTTCGGAGTCCCGGATGAGATCCCGGACATCACGAGGAGTTCCGGAATGGTCCGGAGGTAAAGATTTATATATGGGAAGTCGTATTTTGGCCACCGGAAAATGTTCGAGATTTTTCGGTATTGTACCGGGAAGGTTCTAGAGGGTTCCGGAGTGGGGCCCACCTGCATGGGGGACCCACTTGAACGTGGGTAGTGGGGGCAAGGCCCCACACCCCTGGTCAAGGCGCACTAAGATCTCCCCTTAGAAGGAATAAGATCATATCCCGGAGGGATAAAATCAAGATCCCTAAAAAAGGGGGATAACAATCGGTGGGGAAGGAAATGACGGAATTTCTTTCCTCCCACCTTTGCCAACGCCCCAATGGACTTGGAGGGCAAGAAACCAACCCCCTCAACCCCTATATATAGTGGGGAGGCGCATGGGAGCTTCACCCTTCCCCTGGTGCAGCCCTCTCCCTCCCCAACACCTCCTCCTCCATAGTAGTGCTTGGCGAAGCTCTGCTGGAGAACTGCAAGCTCCACCACCACGCCGTCGTGCTGCCGGAGCTCTCCCTCAACTTCTCCTCTCCCCTTGCTGGATCAAGAAGGAGGAGACGTCCCCGGGCTGTACGTGTGTTGAATGCGGAGGTGCCGTCCGTTCAGCACTAGGATCTTCGGTGATTTGGATCACGACGAGTACGACTCCTTCAACCCCGTTCTCTTGAACGCTTCCGCTTAGCGATCTACAAGGGTATGTAGATGCACTCTCCTTCCCCTTGTTGCTAGTCTCTCCATGGATAGATCTTGGTGACACGTAGGAAAATTTTGAATTTCTGCTACGTACCCCAACAGTGGCATCATGAGCTAGGTCTATTGCGTAGATTCTTTGCATGAGTAGAACACAAAGTTGTTGTGGGCGTTGATTTTGGTCAATATGCTTACCATTACTAGTCCAATCATGTTTCGACGGTATTGTGGGATGAAGCGGCCCGGACCGACCTTACACGTACACTTACGTGAGACAGGTTCCACCGACTAACATGCACTTGGTGCATAAGGTGGCTAGCGGGTGCCAGTCTCTCCCACTTTAGTCGGAACGGATTCGATGAAAAGGGTCCTTATGAAGGGTAAATAGCAATTGGCATATCATGTTGTGGTTTTGCGTAGGTAAGAAACGCTCTTGCTAGAAACCCATAGCAGCCACGTAAAACATGCAAACAACAATTAGAGGATGTCTAACTTGTTTTTGCAGGGTATGCTATGTGATGTGATATGGCCAAAAAGGAATGTGATGAATGATATGTGATGTATGAGATTGATCATGTTCTTATAATAGGAATCACGACTTGCATGTCGATGAATATGACAACCGGCAGGAGCCATAGGAGTTGTATTAATTTATTGTATGACCTGCGTGTCATTGAACAACGCCATGTAATTACTTTACTTTATTGTTAAACCGTTAGCCATAGTAGTAGAAGTAATAGTTGGCGAGACAACTTCATGAATACACGATGATGGAGATCATGATGATGGAGATCATGGTGTCATGCCGGTGACGATGATGATCATGGAGCCCCGAAGATGGAGATCAAAAGGAGCAAAAATGATATTGGCCATATCATGTCACTATTTGATTGCATGTGATGTTTATCATGTTTATGCATCTTATTTGCTTAGAACGACGGTAGTAGATAAGATGATCCCTCATTAAAATTTCAAGAAAGTGTTCCCCCTAACTGTGCACCGTTGCGAAAGTTCGTCGTTTCGAAGCACCACGTGATGATCGGGTGTGATAGATTCCTACGTTCACATACAACGGGTGTAAGACAGTTTTACACATGCGAAACACTTAGCTTGACTTGACGAGCCTAGCATGTACAAACATGGCCTCGGAACACAAGAGACCGAAAGGTCGAGCATGAGTCGTATAGTAGATACGATCAACATGAAGATGTTCACCGATGATGACTAGTCCGTCTCACGTGATGATCGGACACGGCCTAGTTGACTCGGATCATGTAATCACTTAGATGACTAGAGGGATGTCTATCTGAGTGGGAGTTCATAAGATGAACTTAATTATCCTGAACATAGTCAAAAGATCCTTGCAAATTATGTCGTAGCTCGCGCTTTAGTTCCACTGTTTAGATATGTTCCTAGAGAAAATATAGTTGAAAGTTGATAGTAGTAATTATGCGGACTGAGTCCGTGAACTGAGGATTGTCCTTGTTGCTTTGTAGAAGGCTTATGTCCTTAATGCACCGCTCGGTGTGCTGGACCTCGTACGTAGTCTGTGGATGTTGCGAACATTTGATAACACGTTTTGATAACTACATGATAGTTCAGTTAAATGGTTTAGAGTAGAGGCACCAAAGATGTTTTCGAAATGTCGCGGAACATATGAGATGTTTCGAGGGCTGAAATTGGGATTTCAGGCTCGTGCCCACGTCAAGAGGTATGAGACCTCCGACGATTTTCTTAGCGTGCAAACTAAGGGAGAAAAGCTCAATCGTTGAGCTTGTGCTCAGATTGTCTGAGTGCAACAATCACTTGAATCGAGTGGGAGTTGATCTTCCAGAGATAGTGATGTTTCTCCAAAGTCATTGCCCCCAAGCTGCTAGAGCTTCATGATGAACTATAACAAATCAGGGATAGATATGATGATCCTTGAGATATTCGCGATGTTTGACACCACGAAATTAGAAATCAAGAAGGAGCATCAATTGTTGATGGTTAGTGAAACCACTAGTTTCAAGAAGGGCAAGGGCAAGAAGGGATACTTCATGAAACGACAAATCAGCTGCTGCTCTAGTGAAGAAACCCAAGGTTGAACCCAAACCCGAGACTCAGTGCTTCTGTAATAAAGGGAACAACCACTAGGAGCAGAATTACCCTAGATACTTGGTAGATGAGAAGGCTGGCGAGGTCGATAGAAGTATATTGGATATACATTATGTTAATGTGTACTTTACTAGTACTCCTAGTAGCACCAGAGTATTAGATACCGGTTCGGTTGCTAAGTGTTAGTAACTCGAAATAAAAGAGCTACGGAATAAACGGAGACTAGCTAAAGGTGAGATGACGATGTGTGTTGGAAGTGTTTCCAAGGTTGATGTGATCAAGCATCGCCTGCTCTGTCTACCATCGAGATTGGTGTTAAACCTAAATAATTGTTATTTGGTGTTTGCGTTGAGCATAGACATGATTGGATTATGTCTATCGCAATACAGTTATTCATGTAAGGAGAATAATGGTTACTCTATTTATTTGAATAATACCTTCAATGGTCTTGCACCTAAAAAGAATGGTTCATTGAATCTCGATTGTAGTGATACACATTTTCATGCCAAAAGATATAAGATAGTAATGATAGTACCACTTACTTGTGGCACTGCCATGTAAGTCATATTGGTATAAAACGCATGAAGAAGCTCCATGTTGATGGATCTTTGGACTCACTCGTTTTTGAAAAGTTTGAGACATGCGAACCGTGTCTATTGGTGTATACGCATGAAGAAACTCCATGCAGATGGATCGTTTGGACTCACTTGATTTTGAATCACTTGAGATATGCAAATCATACCACATGGGAAAGATGACTGAAAAGCCTCTTTTCCAGTAAGATGGAACAAGATAGCAACTTGTTGGAAGTAACACATTTTGATGTGTGCAGTCCAATGAGTGCTAAGGCATGCAGTGAATATCGTTATGTTCTTACTTCACAGATGATTCGAGTAGATGTTGTATATTTACTTGATGAAACACAAGTCTGAATTATTGAATGGTTCAAGTAATTTCAGAGTGAAGTTTAAGATCTTCGTGACAAGAGGATAAAATGTCTATGATATGATCATAGAGATGAATATCTGAGTTACGAGTTTTGGCACACAATTAAGACATTGTGGAAATTGTTTCACAATTAATACCGCCTGGAACACCATAGTGTGATGGTGTGTCCGAACATCATAGTTGCACCCTATTGGATATGATGCGTACCATGATTTCTCTTACCAAATTACCACTATCGTTCATGGGTTAGGCATTAGAGACAATCGCACTCACTTTAATAGGGCACCACGTAATTCCGTTGAGGCGACACCATTTGAACTATGGTTTGGAGAAACCTAAGTTGTCGTTTCTTAAAAGTTTGGGGCTGCGACGCTTATGTGAAAAAGTTTCAGGTTGATAAGCTCGAACCCAAAGCGGATAAAATGCATCTTCATAGGACACCCAAAACAGTTGGGTATACCTCCTAATTCAAATCCGAAAGCAATAGGATTTTTTCCTGAATCGGGTCCTTTCTCGAGGAAAGGTTTGTCTCGAGAATTGAGTGGGAGGATGGTGGAGACTTGATGAGGTTATTGAACCGTCACTTCAACAAGTGTGTAGCAGGGCACATGAAGTTGTTCCTGTGACGCCTACACCAATTGAAGTAGAAGCTTATGATAGTGATCATGAAGTTTTGGATCAAGTCACTACCGTACCTCGTAGGGTGACAAGGATGCGTACTACTTCAGAGTGGTACTGTAATCCTGTCTTTAAGGTCATGTTGCTAGACAACAATGAACCTACGAGCTATGGAGAAGCGATGGTGGGCCCAAATTCCGACAAATGGTTAGAAGCCATGAAATCCGAGATAGGATCCATGTATCAGAACAAAGCATGGACTTTGGTGGACTTGCCCGATGATCGGCAAGCCATTGAGATAAATGGATCTTTAAGAAGAAGACGGACATGGATGGTAATGTCACCGTCTATGAAGCTCGACTTGTGGCAAAGAGTTTTTTCACAAGTTCAAGGAGTTGACTACGATGAGATTTTTCTCATCCGTAGCGATGCTTAAGTCCGTCGGAATCATGTTAGCATTAGCTGCATTTATGAAATCTGGCAAATGGATGTCAAAACGAGTTTCCTTACCAGTTTTCGTAAGGAAAGGTTGTATGCGATACAATCAGAAAGGTTTTGTCGATCCTAAGGATGCTAAAAGGTATGCAAAGCTCCAGCAATCCTTCTAAGGACGGGAGTAAGCATCTCGGAGTTGGAATGTACACTTTGATGAGATGATCAAAGATTTTGGGTTTGTACAAAGTTTATGAGAAATTTGTATTTCCAAAGAAGTGAGTGGGAGCACTATAGAATTTCTGATGAGTATATGTTGTTGACATATTGTTGATCAGAAAGGATGTAGAATTTCTGAAAAGCATATAGGGTTATTTGAAAAGTGTTTTTCAAGTGAAAACCTGGATTAAGCTACTTGAACATTGAGCATCAATATCTTTAGGGATAGATCAAAAACGCTTAATGGTACTTTCAAATGAGCATATACCTTGACATGATCTTGAAGGTGTTCAAGATGGATCAGTCAAAGAAGGAGTTCTTGCCTGACATGTAAGGTATGAAGTTAAGACTTAAAGCTCGACCACGGCAGAATAGAGAGAAAGGACGAAGGTCATCCCCTATGCTTAGACGTAGGCTCCATAGTATGCTATGCTATGTACCGCACCTGATGTGTGCCTTGCCACATGTCTGGCAAGAGAGTACAAAGGTGATCAAGGAGTGGATCACCAGATAGCGGTCAAAATTGTCCTTGGAGTAATAAGGACATGTTTCTCGATTATGGAGGTGATAAAGAGTTCGGCGTAAAGGGTTATGTCGATGCAAGCTTTAACACCTATCCAAATGACTCTGAGTAGCAAACCGGATACGTATAGTGGAGCAACCATTTGGAATAGCTCCAAGTGGAGCGTGGAAGCAGCATTTACAATATGGCCTAGAGATTTGCAAAGTACATACGGATCTGAATGTTGCAGACCCGTTGACTAAAACCTCTCTCACAAGCAAAACATGATCAAACCCCAGAACTCATTGAGTCTTAATCACATGATGACGTGAACTAGTTTATTGATTCTAGTAAACTCTTTTGATGTTGGTCACATGGCGATGTGACCTGTGAGTGTTAATCACATGGCGATGTGAACTAGATTATTGACTCTACTGCAAGTGGGAGACTATTGGAAATATGCCCTAGAGGCAATAACAAGTTAGTTATTATTATATTTCCTTGTTCATGATAATCGTTTATTATCCATGCTATAATTGTATTGATAGGAAACTCAGATACATGTGTGGATACATAGACAACACCATGTCCCTAGTAAGCCTCTAGTTGACTAGCTCGTTGATCAATAGATGGTTACGGTTTCCTGACCATGGACATTGGATGTCGTTGATAACGGGATCACATCATTAGGAGAATGATGTGATGGACAAGACCCAATCCTAAGCCTAGCACAAAGATCGTGTAGTTCGTATGCTAAAGCTTTTCTAATGTCAAGTATCATTTCCTTAGACCATGAGATTGTGCAACTCCCGAATACCATAGGAATGCTTTGGGTGTACCAAACGTCACAACGTAACTGGGTGGCTATAAAGGTGCACTACGGGTATCTTCGAAAGTGTCTATTGGGTTGGCACGAATCGAGACTGGGATTTGTCACTCTGTGTGACAGAGAGGTATCTCTGGGCCCACTCGGTTGGACATCATCATAATGTGCACAATGTGACCAAGGGGTTGATCACGGGATGATGTGTTACGGAACGAGTAAAGAGACTTGCCGGTAACGAGATTGAACAAGGTATCGGGATACCGACGATCGAATCTCGGGCAAGTACTATACCGGTTGACAAAGGGAATTGTATACGGGATTGCTTGAATCCTTGACATCGTGGTTCATCCGATGAGATCATCGTGGAACATGTGGGAGCCAACATGGGTATCCAGATCCCGCTGTTGGTGATTGGCCAGAGAGCTGTCTCGGTCATGTCTGCATGATTCCCGAACCCGTAGGGTCTACACACTTAAGGTTTGGTGACGCTAGAGTTGTTATGGGAATTAGTGTGCAGTTACCGAATGTTGTTCGGAGTCCCGGATGAGATCCCGGACATCACGAGGAGTTCTGGAATGGTCCGGAGGTAAAGATTTATATATGGGAAGTCCTATTTTGGCCACCGGAAAATGTTTGAGATTTTTCGGTATTGTACCGGGAAGGTTCTAGAGGGTTCCGGAGTGGGGCCCACCTGCATGGGGGACCCACATGAACGTGGGTAGTGGGGGCAAGGCCCCACACCCCTGGTCAAGGCGCACCAAGATCTCCCCTTAGAAGGAATAAGATCATATCTCGAAGGGATAAGATCAAGATCCCTAAAAAAGGGGGATAACAATCGGTGGGGAAGGAAATGATGGGATTTCTTTCCTCCCACCTTTGCCAACGCCCCAATGGACTTGGAGGGCAAGAAATCAACCCCCTCCACCCCTATATATAGTGGGGAGGCGCATGGGAGCTTCACCCTTCCCCTGGGGCAGCCCTCTCCCTCCCCAACACCTCCTCCTCCGTAGTAGTGCTTGGCGAAGCTCTGCTGGAGAACTGCAAGCTCCACCACCACGCCGTCGTGCTGCCGGAGCTCTCCCTCAACTTCTCCTCTCCCCTTGCCGGATCAAGAAGGAGGAGACGTCCCCAGGCTATACGTGTGTTGAACGCGGAGGTGTCGTCCGTTCGGCACTAGGATCTTCGGTGATTTGGATCACGACGAGTACGACTCCTTCAACCCCGTTCTCTTGAACGCTTCCGCTTAGCGATCTACAAGGGTATGTAGATGCACTCTCCTTACCCTTGTTGCTAGTCTCTCCATGGATAGATCTTGGTGACACGTAGGAAAATTTTGAATTTCTGCTACGTTCCCCAACAGTAGGATCACACTGTGCATGAATGATTCAAACAAATCCTGGGTTTCAAAGGCAAGCTATTTGTGCTTCAACATTTTTGCTCTTTCTTAAGATAGTGAGAAATGGAGGTTGAGGGACAATGAATCTCTTCCAAAGAAAGGTGCACTTGTTAACTTGGAAGATGATGGTGATAGTGATGATGCACCAAAGCGAGAAAGAAAGGGCAAGCCCGATGGAACTAAGAAGGACAAGGAGAGGTTGAAGAGGTCGACCGAGGCATCTAGTTTGAGGGAGCAAATTAGTGAAATGGTGAAGGAAGACAAACACAAAGAGGAAAAGATGGAGAGAAGGTGTGCCTTTGATGAGTGCAAGATCGCTCTTGAGGAGCAAAATAGGAGGGGCGGGAAGATCACCGACGAGGACCAGTTCATGATGATGAATCCGAAGGGCATGGATCCGATGACAAGAGAATTTTGGGAGATGAGAAGAATGGAGATCATGTCTCGAAGGGGGGTGAAGCTTCAAAATCTGATGGTCAGTGGTGGTGGTTTTCGGCAATGTTCGTGGTGTGGGTTTTGGAGGTGGTGGTGGTTTCGGTAATGATGGTGGTGGGGGTGGTTTTCCTTTCGGCCATGATGTGTGTGTGTGTGTATGTGGGGTGAGGGGGGGAGGTGGTGTTGGTTGTTGGGGAACACGGTAATTTCAGAAAAAATCCGACGCACACGCAAGATCATGGTGATGCATAGCAACGAGAGGGGAGAGTGTAGTCCATGTACCCTCGTAGACCGTAAGCGGAAGCATTTTATCAATGCGGTTGATGTAGTCGTACACCTTCATGATCCGTCCCGATCAAGTACCGAATGTACGGCACATCCATGTTCAGCACACGTTCGGATCAATGACGTCCTCGCCTTCTTGATCCAGCAAGAGGGGCAATGTAGTAGATGAGTTCTGGCAGCACGACGGCATGGTGACGGTGTTGGTGTAGAACAATCTCCGCAGGGCTTCGCCTAAGCACTGCGAAAACTATGACGGGGGATAAACTAGAGGGGATGGGGTTGCCGGCACACGGCTTGGTGTTTCTTGATCTGTCTTGGGTGCTAGCCCTACCCCTCTATTTATATGTTGAGCCTTGGGGTCGGAACTTGGAGTAAAAGCCCCCACAAAGTCGGTTTCACCCGAAAGGCAAGAGTCCTTCTCAGACTCCAGGGCCAGACGCCAGGGTTCCCGGCGTCTGGACCCAGACGCCAGGGACCCTGGCATCTGGCCCCTGGACTCCGCAAAACCTCCTTTTGCGCTTTCCAAAAACCTTGTGGGTTTTCCCCTTTGGCCCAAATAAAGTGTTCTCGTACCCAAACATTTTGGGAAACATTCGGAACCCCTTCCGGTGAATTCCGGAACCCTTCCGAGACCAAACACTATTATCCCATATATCAAACTTTATCTCCGGACCATTCCGGAGTTCCTCGTCATGTCCATATCTCATCCGGGACTCCAAACAACATTCCGTTACCAACATACATAACTCATATAATATTACATCGTCAACGAACGTTTAAGCGTGCGGACCCTACGGGTTCGAGAACTATGTAGACATGACCGAGACACTTCTTTGGTCAATAACCAATAGCAGAACCTAGATGCCCATATTGGCTCCTACATATTCTAAGAAGATCTTTATCGGTCGAACGGCATGACAACATACGTTCTTCCCTTTGGTCAGGATGTTACTTGCCCGAGATTCGGTCGTTAGTATCTCAATACCTAGTTCAATCTCGTTACTGGCAAGTCTCTTTACTCATTCCATAATGCATCATCCCGCAACTAACTCATTAGTCACATTGCTTGCAAGGCTTATAGTGATGTGCATTACTGAGAGGGCCCAGAGATACCTCTCCGACAATCGGAGTGACAAATCCCAATCTTGATCTATGCCAATTCAGCAAACACCATCGGAGACACCTGTAGAGCACCTTTATAATCACCCAGTTACGTTGTGACGTTTGGTAGCACACAAAGTGTTCCTCCGGTATTCGCGAGTTGCATAATCTCATAGTCATAGGAACATGTATAAGTCATGAAGAAAGCAATAGCAATATACTAAACGATCAAGTGCTAAGCTAACGGAATGGGTCAAGTCAATCACATCATTCTCTAATGATGTGATCCCGTTCATCAAATGACAACTCATGTCTATGGCTAGGAAACTTAACCATGTTTGGTTCAACGAGCTAGTCAAGTAGAGGCATACTAGTGACACTCTATTTGTCTATGCATTCACACATGTACTAAGTTTCCGGTTAATACAATTCTAGCATGAATAATAAACATTTATCATGATATAAGGAAATATAAATAACAACTTTGTTATTGCCTCTAGGGCATATTTCCTTCAGTCTCCCACTTGCACTAGAGTCAATAATCTAGATTACATAGTAATGATTCTAACACCCATGGAGTATTGGTGTTGATCATGTTTTGCTCATGCGAGAGGCTTAGTCATCGGGTCTACAACATTCAGATCCATATGTATCTTGCAAATCTCTATGTCTCCCTCTTGACTTGATCGCGGATGGAATTGAAGCGTCTCTTGATGTGCTTGGTTCTCTTGTGAAATCTGGATTCCTTTGCCAAGGCAATTGCACCAGTATTGTCATAAAAGATTTTCATTGGACCCGATGCACTAGGTATGACACCAAGATCGGATATGAACTCCTTCATCCAGACTCCTTCATTTATTGCTTTCGAAGCAGATATGTATTCCGCTTCACACGTAGATCCCACCACGAGGCTTTGCTTAGAACTAGTCCGACTGACAGCTCCACCGTTCAATATAAATACATATCCGGTTTGTGACTTAGAGTCATCCGGATCAGTGTCAAAGCTTGCATCAACGTAACTATTTACGACGAACTCTTTGTCACCTCCATAAACGAGAAACATATCCTTAGTCCTTTTGAGGTATATCAAGATGTTCTTGACTGCTGTCCAATGATCCACTCCTGGATTACTTTGGTGCCTCCCTGCTAAACTAATAGCAAGGCACACATCAGGTCTGGTACAAAGCATTGCATACATGATAGAGCCTATGGCTGAAGCATAGGGAACACCTTTCATTTTCTCACTATATCTTCTGCAGTGGTCGGACATTGAGTCTTACTCAACTTCACACCTTGTAACACATGCAATAACCCTTTATTTGCTTGATCCATTTTGAACTTCTTCAAAACTTTATCAAGGTATGTACTTTGTGAAAGTCCAATTAAGCGTCTTGATCTATCTCTATAGATCTTGATGCCCAATATATAAGCAGCTTTCATTGAAAAACTCTTATTCAAGTATCCTTTAATGCTATCCAGAAATTCTATATCATTTCCAATCAACAATATGTCATCCACATATAATATTAGAAATGCTACAGAGCTCCCACTCACTTTCTTGTAAATACAGGCTTCTCCAAAAGTCTGTATAAAACCATATGCTTTGATCACACTATCAAAATGTTTATTCCAACTCCGAGATGCTTGCACCAGTTCATAAATGGATCGCTGGAGTTTTCACACTTTGTTAGCATCCTTTGGATCGATATAGCATCCTTTGGATCGATATAGCATCCTTTGGATCAATAAAACCTCCAGGTTGCATATATACAACTCTTCTTCCAGAAATCCATTCAGGAATGCAGTCTTTACATCCATTTGCCAAATTTGATAATCATCAAATGCGGCAATTGCTAACATGATTCGGACAGGCTTAAGCATCGCTACGGGTGAGAAGGTCTCATCGTAGTCAACTACTTGAACTTGTCAAAAACCTTTCGCAAGAAGTCGAGCTTTGTAGACAATAATATTACCATCAGCGTGTGTCTTCTTCTTGAAGATCCATTTATTCTCAATGGCTTGCCAATCATCGAGCAAGTCAACCAAAGTCCATACTTTGTTCTCATACATGGATCCCATCTCAGATTTCATGGCCTCAAGCCATTTTGCGGAATCTGGGCTCATCATCGCTTCCTCATAGTTCATAGGTTCGTCATGGTCAAGTAACATGACCTGCAGGACAGGATTATCGTACCACTCTGGTGTGGATCTTACTCTGATTGACCTACGAGGTTCGGTAGTAACTTGATCTGAAGTTACATGATCATCATCATTAGCTTCCTCACTAATTGGTGTAGGAGTCACAGGAACAGATTTCTTTGATGAACTACCATCCAATAAGGGAGCAGGTACAGTTACCTCATCAAGTTCTACTTTCCTCCCACTCACTTCTTTCGAGAGAAACTCCTTCTCTAGAAAGGATCCATTCTTAGCAACGAATGTCTTGCCTTCGGATCTTTGATAGAAGGTGTACCCAAAAGTCTCCTTTGGGTACCCTATAAAGACACATTTCTCCAATTTGGGTTTGAGCTTATCAGGTTGAAGCTTTTTCACATAAGCATCGCAGCCCCAAACTTTAAGAAACGACAACTTTGGTTTCTTGCCAAACCATAGTTCATAAGGTGGCGTCTCAACGGATTTAGATGGTGCCCTATTTAACGTGAATGCAGCCGTCTCTAAAGCATAACCCCAAAACGATAGCGGTAGATCAGTAAGAGACATCATAGATCGCACCATATCTAGTAAAGTACGATTATGACGTTCGGATACACCATTACACTGTGGTGTTCCTGGTGGCATCAGTTGCGAAACTATTCCGCATTGTTTCAAATGAAGACCAAACTCGTAACTCAAATATTCTCCTCCATGATCAGATCGTAGAAACTTTATTTTCTTGTTACGATGATTTTCCACTTCACTCTGAAATTCTTTGAACTTTTCAAATGTTTCAGACTTATGTTTCATCAAGTAGATATACCCATATCTTCTCAAATAATCTGTGAAGGTGAGAAAATAACGATACCCGCCACGAGCCTCAATATTCATTGGACCACATACATCAGTATGTATGATTTCCAACAAATCTGTTGCTCGCTACATTGTTCCGCAGAATAGAGTTTTAGTCATCTTGCCCATGAGGCATGGTTCGCAAGTACCAAGTGATTCATAATCAAGTGATTCCAAAAGTCCATCAGAATGGAGTTTCTTCATGCGCTTTACACCAATATGACCCAAACGGCAGTGCCACAAATAATTTGCACTATCATTATCAACTCTGCATCTTTTGGCTTCAATATTACGAATATGTGTATCACTACTATCGAGATTCAATAAAAATAGACCACTCTTCAAGGGTGCATGACCATAACAGATATTACTCATATAAATAGAACAACCATTATTCTCTTATTTAAATGAATAACCATCTCACATCAAACAAGATCCAGATATAATGTTCATACTTAACGCTGGCACCAAATAACAATTATTCAGGTCTAAAACTAACCCCGAAGGTAGATGTAGAGGTAGTGTGCCGACCGCGATCACATCGACTTTGGAACCATTTCCAACGTGCATCGTCACCTCGTCCTTAGCCAGTTTTGCTTAATTCGTAGTCCCTATTTCGAGTTGCAAATATTAGCAACAGAACCAGTATCAAATACCCAGGTGCTATTGCGAGCATTAGTAAGGTACACATCAATAACATGTATATCACATATACCTTTTGTTCACCTTGCCATCCTTCTTATCCGCCAAATACTTGGGGCAGTTCCGCTTCCAGTGACCAGTCCCTTTGCAGTAGAAGCACTCAGTCTCAGGCTTAGGTCCAGACTTGGGTTTCTTCACTTGAGCAGCAACTTGCTTGCCATTCTTCTTGAAGTTCCCCCTTTTCCCTTTACCCTTTGTCTTGAAACTGGTGGTCTTGTTGATAATCAACACTTGATGCTCCTTCTTGATTTCTACCTCCGCAGCCGTTAGCATTGCGAAGAGCTCGGGAATTGTCTTATCCATCCCTTGCATGTTATAGTTCATCACGAAGCTCTTGTAGCTTGGTGGCAGTGATTGAAGAATTCTGTCAATGACACTATCATCAGGAAGATTAACTCCTAGTTGAATTAAGTGATTGTTATACCCAGACATTTTGAGTATATGCTCACTGACAGAACTATTCTCCTCCTTCTTGCAGCTGTAGAACTTATTGGAGACTTCATATCTCTCAATCCTGGCATTTGCTTGAAATATTAGCTTCAACTCCTGGAACATCTCATATGCTCCATGACGTTCAAAACATCGTTGAAGTCCCGGTTCTAAGCCATAAAGCATGGCACACTGAACTATCGAGTAGTCATCAGCTTTTCTCTGCCAAACATTCATAACATCTGGCGTTGCTCCTGCAGCGGGTTTGGCACCTAGCGGTGCTTCCAGCACGTAATTCTTCTGTGCAGCAATGAGGATAATCCTCAAGTTATGGACCCAGTCTGTGTAGTTGCTACCATCATCTTTCAACTTAGCTTTCTCTAGGAACGCATTAAAATTCAACGGAACAACAACACGAGCCATCTATCTACAACAACATAGACATGCAAAATACTATGAGGTACTAAGTTCATGATAAATTAAAGTTTAATTAATCATATTACTAAAGAACCCTCCCACTTAGATAGACATCCCTCTAATCATCTAAGTGATCACGTGATCCATATCAACTAAACCATCTCTGATCATCACGTGAGATGGAGTAGTTTTCAATGGTGAACATCACTATGTTGATCATATATACTATATGGTTCACGCTCGACCTTTCGGTCTCAGTGTTCCGAGGCCATATCTGTATATGCTAGGCTCGTCAAGTTTAACCCGAGTATTCTACGTGTGCAAAACTGGCTTGCACCCATTGTATGTGAACGTAGATCTTATCACACCTGATCATCACGTGGTGTCTCGTCACGACGAACTTTGGCAACGGTGCATACTCAGGGAGAACACTTGTACCTTGAAATTTAGTGATAGATCATCTTATAATGCTACCGTCAAACTAAGCAAAATAAGATGCATAAAGGATAAACATCACATGCAATCAATGTAAGTGATATGATATGGCCATCATCATCTTGTGCCTTTGATCTCCATCTCCAAAGCACCGTCATGATCACCTTCGTCACCGGCGCGACACCTTGATCTCCATAATAGCATCATTGTTGTCTCACCAACTATTGCTTCTACGACTATCGCTGCCGCTTAGTGATAAAGTAAAGGAATTACATGGTGATTGCATTTCATACAATAAAGCGACAACCATATGGCTCCTGCCAGTTGCCGATAACTTTGTTACAAAACATGATGATCGCATACAATAAAATTTAGATCATGTCTTGACCATATCACATCACAACATGCCCTGCAAAAACAAGTTAGACGTCCTCTACTTTGTTGTTACAAGTTTTATGTGGCTGCTACGGGCTGAGCAAGAACCGTTCTTACCTACGCATCAAAACCATAATGATTTTTCGTCAAGTATGTGTTGTTTTAACCTTCACAAGGACCGGGTGTAGCCACACTCGATTCAACTAAAGTTGGAGAAACTGACACCCGCCAGCCACCTGTGTGCGAAGCACATCGGTAGAACCAGTCTCGCGTAAGTGTACGCGTAATGTCGGTCCAGGCCGCTTCATACAACAATACCGCCGAATCAAAGTATGACATGCTGGTAAGCAGTATGACTATTTCGCCCATAACTCACTTGTGTTCTACTCGTGCATATAACATCTACGCATAAACCTGGCTCGGATGCCACTGTTGGGGAACACAGTAATTTCAAAAAAATTCCTACAAGAAGAGGGGAGAGTGTAGTACAGGCACCCTCGTACACCGTAAGCGGAAGCGTTTTATCAACACGGTTGATGTAGTCGTACACCTTCACGACCTGTCCCGATCAAGTACCGAACATACTACACATCCGTGTTCAGCACACGTTCAGCTCGATGACGTCCTTGCCTTCTTGATCCAGCAAGAGGGGCAAAGTAGTAGATGAGTTCCGGCAGCACGATGGCGTGGTGACGCTGTTGGTGCGAAACAATCTCCGCAGGGCTTCGCCTAAGCACTACAAAAACTATAATGGAGGATAAACTAGAGGGGACGGGGTCCGGCACACGGCTTGGTGTTTCTTGATCTGTCTTGGGTGCTAGCCCTACCCCTCTATTTATATGTTGAGCCTTGGGGTCGAAACTTGGAGTAAAAGCCTCCACAAAGTCGGTTTCACCAGAAAGGCAAGAATCCTTCTTGAAAGTGCAACTATCCCTGGGTGGTTTTGGTAATTCCTAACAACATATAGCTCATTGAGCTAATGCTATTTCAAGATAAATATTTCAGTAAAGTTCAATGTTCGGCATGGTATGGATGAGAAATGTGGACCCCTAAAAATGCTAAGGACAAAAGGATTGGCTCAAGCTCAAAGCACAAGACTCTACATTTTTCATTTTAGTGATCCAAGATCACATTGAGTCCATAGGAAAATCCAATACTATCAAGAGGGGTGAGGTGTTGCTTAATGAGTTTCTTACTCAAAGTGCTTAGTGATATGCTCCAAAAACCCTCAACTACTTTCTCACATCCACATGTGTCCCAAACCAAAAGTCAAACTTGGCCCCACCGAAACTTTCTATCCGGCGCCACCGAGTTCAGTTGACATAGCCACTGCCAGAAACCCTAGTCTTTTCGGTCTCACCGATAGGGATCTCGGTCTCACCGAGGATGGGATTGTAATCTCTCTGTTTCCCTTCGTAACATTTCGATCAAACCGAGATGAGCGATCGGTCCCACCGAGATCGTAATGCAAACTCTCTGTTTCCCTTTCATAATGTTTCGGTCCAACCGAGATGAGCAAATTGGTCCCACTGAGTTTGCCTGACCAACTCTCAGTTTGTCTATTACCAAAATCGGTCTCACCGAGTTTGTGTGATCGGTCCCACCGAGATTACTTTATGCCCTAACCCTAACAATATCGGTCCCACCGAGTTGACATGTCGATCCCACCGAAATGCCTAACGGTCACATTATGAACTAAAATCGGTCTGACCGAGTTTCATGATTCGGTCCCACCGAGTTTGGTAAATTGTGTGTAACGGTTAGATTTTGTGTGGAGGCTATATAACCCCTCCACCCACTCTTCATTCGTGGAGAGAGCCATCAGAACATGCCTACACTACCAACATACATTTTCTGAGAGAGAACCACCTACACTTGTGTTGAGGTCAAGATATTCCGTTCCAACCACATAAATCTTGATCTCTAGCCTTCCCCAAGTTGCTTTCCACTCAAATCATCTTTCCACAAAATCCAATCCTATTAGAGAGAGTTGAGTGTTGGGGAGACTATCATTTGAAGCACAAGAGCAAGGAGTTCATCATCAACACACCATTTGTTACCTCTTGGAGAGTGGTGTCTGCTAGATTCGCTAGGTGTCACTTGGGAGCCTCCGTCAAGATTGTGGAGTTGAACCAAGGAGTTTGTAAGGGCAAGGAGATCGCCTACTTCGTGAAGATGTACCTGAGTGAGGCAAGTCCTTCGTGGGCGACGGCCATGGTGGGATAGACAAGGTTGCTTCTTCGTGGACCCTTCGTGGGTGGAGCCCTCCGTGGACTCGCGCAACCGTTACCCTTCGTGGGTCGAAGTCTCCATCAACGTGGATGTACGATAGCACCACCTATCGGAACCACGGATAAAAAACCTCCGTGTCAACATTGTGTTTGCTTCCTCAAACTCCTCCCTTTACCTTCATATGCAATTGTTTTACATTCCGCTGCCATAGTCTTAGAATTGCATGTGTAGGTTGATTGCTTGACTTGTGCTAAGTTGCTAAAATCTGCCAAGAACTAAAATTGGGAAAAGGCTAGATTTTATTTGGTCAAGTAGTCCAATCACCCCCTCCCCCTCTAGACGTACTTTCGATCCTACAGGTGGTTTCAGAGCTTTGTTCTCCATTTGCTTTGATTTCCATAGCTTTTGGTGGTCATAGCCTTGGTTTCACAACCTAGGAGAGTATGGCGTCTAGCGAGGGAAATTACCACCGTAGAGGTCCTTAATTTGATGGTACAAATTTTGCTAGTTGGAAGCATAAGATGAAAATGCATATTCTTGGACATAACCCCGCCATTTGGGCTACTGTGTGTATTGGCTTGCAAGGTGAATTCCTTGATGGGAGAGAACCGAACCGTGAAGCTACCGCAGAAGAGTTGAAGATGCTGCAATACAACGCTCAAGCTTTGATATTCTCTTCAACGGATTGTGCCCTGAAGAATTCAACAAAATCAGCCGTCTTGAGAATGCAAAGGAAATTTGGGATACTTTTATTGATATGCACGAAGGTACTGACTCCGTCAAGGAATCCAAATTGGATGTGCTTCAAAGTCAACTTGACAAGTTCAAAATGAAGGATGGTGAAGGTGTCGCTGAAATGTACTCTAGGCTTGCTCTCATCACAAATAAGATTGTCGGCTTAGGAAGTGAAGAGATGACCGATAAATTCATCATCAAGAAGATCCTAAGAGCCTTGGATGGAAAATATGATACCGTGTGCACATTGATCCAAATGATGCCCAATTACAAAGATCTCAAGCCAACATAAGTCATTGGAAGAATTGTTGCTCATGAGATGTCACTCAAGGATAAGGAAGAGCTCCACAACAAGTCAAGTGGTGCTTACAAAGCCTCATGTGAAGCTCCCACATCATCAAGTGAGAAACAAACCTTCAATGAAGAATTGAGCCTAATAGTGAAGAATTTCAACAAGTTCTACAAGAGTAGAAGCAAGGAAAGAAGTTCCAAGTCAAGGTCCTACAATGACAAAAGATCTTCTAGTCGTGAGCGTAATTGCTACAATTGTGGAAGACCCGGACACTATTCCAATGAGTGTACCGCTCCCTACAAAAGAAGAGAAGATTCTCCAAAAAGAAGGAGTAGAAGAGAAGAATCACCATCAAGAGAAAGAAGGAGTAGAGATGATCGTTATGAACGAAGACCCTCTCGGAGAAGCAAGGATTCAGATAGAAAGGATAAGTCATCAAGGAGCTACACAAAAAGAAGACATCAAGCTCATGTTGGTGAATGGGTATCCGGCTCCGACTCCGACAATCACTTCGAAAGAAGTTATCACTCGGACTCCAAATATACTCAAGATGAAGGTGTTGCCAGACTAGCACTTGTGACAACCAACTCCTATGACATATTTGACTCACCAAATGAAGGAATTGGGAGATGCCTCATGGCTAAAGGTCCAAAGGTAACACACCCCGAGTATGTTGATTTCAATAGTGATGAAGATGATTTGCTAGGAGATGATGATTTACTTGTTGACAACTCTTGTTATGAAAACTATGATGAATTTGATATTAATCATGCTAATCAAGATAAAACGAATCACGATGATAAGAAGGAGATTGAGCATTTAACTAAAGAGCTAAACACTCTTAAGTTAGCTCATGAAACTACCTTGGAAGATCATCGAGAACTTTTAAAGACTCATGAGAAACTATGCTTTGAAAAGCTCAACCTTGAGCAAGAGCATGAGTTTTTAAAGGCAATCAATGATGATCTTCGCAAGAAAAGTCCTTCTTACATTGCCAAGCGTTTACTCTTGTCTACTTACATGCCACAAGTTAAATCTAACAACAAGAACAAGAAAGATTCTTCATCTAGTAGTAACAACAATCATGCTAAATCCAATGTTGTTGCTTCTAGTAGTTCTCTTGATTCCACTAATGATTCTCTTAGCCAAGTTACACTTGAGCAAGAAAATAGCTTATTGAAGGGAATTATAGAGAAAGGTGTTTACAAGAGCCTTGCCGGAAGTAAGCAATTCGAGGAGATTGTATGCAATTAAGAATAAACCATTGACCAGCGGGGCATGACCATAAAACATATCTCTCATATAAATAGAACAACCATTATTCTCGGATTTAAATGAGTAGCCATCTCGTATTAAACGAGATCCAGATACAATGTCCATGCTCAAAGCTGGCACTAAATAACAATTATTGAGGTTTAAAACTAATCCCGTAGGTAAATGTAGAGGTAGCGTGGCGACGGCGATCACATCGACCTTGGAACCATTCCCGACGCGCATCGTCACCTCGTCCTTCGCCAGTCTCT
Organism: Triticum dicoccoides; assembly: GCF_002162155.2. NCBI lineage: Eukaryota > Viridiplantae > Streptophyta > Magnoliopsida > Poales > Poaceae > Triticum > Triticum dicoccoides. The sequence goes on along the minus strand of NC_041383.1, from coordinate 770,072,734 downwards.
GCTTATTCCGCAGCTCCTGTTTTGAGTTAGAAATATGAGCAACCGCACCGGTATCAAATACCCAGGAGCTACTATGAGTATTGGTAAGGTACACATCAATTACATGTATAGCACATATACCTTTGGTGTTGCCGGCCTTCTTGTCCGCTAAGTACTTGGGGCAGTTCCGCTTCCAGTGTCTGTTTCCCTTGCAATAAAAGCACTCAGTCTCAGGTTTGGGTCCATGCTTTGGCTTCTTCCCGGTAACTGGCTTACCGGGCGCGGCAACTCCCTTGTCGTCCTTCTTGAAGTTCTTCTTACCCTTGCCTTTCTTGAAACTAGTGGTTTTATTGACCATCAACACTTGATGTTCCTTTTTGATCTCCACCTCCGCTGATTTCAGCATTGAAAATACCTCAGGAATGGTTTTCACCATCCCCTGCATATTGTAGTTCATCACAAAGCTCTTGTAGCTAGGTGGGAGCGACTGGAGGATTTTGTCAATGACCGCGTCATCCGGGAGATTAACTCTGAGCTGAGATAAGCGGTTGTGCAACACAGACATTTTGAGTATGTGCTCGCTGACAGAACCATTCTCCTCCATCTTAGAACTATAGAACTTGTCAGAAACTTCATATCTCTCGACCCGGGCATGAGCTTGGAAAACCATTTTCAGCTCTTGGAACATCTCATATGCTCCGTGCTGCTCAAAACACTTTTGGAGCCTTGATTCTAAGCTGTAAAGCATGCCGCACTGAACCAGGGAGTAATCATCACTACGTGACTGCCAGGCATTCATAATGTCTTGAGTTGCTGGGAAAATGGGTGCTTCACCTAGCGGTGCATCTAGGACATATGCTTTCTTGGCAGCTATGAGGATGATCCTCAAGTTCCAGACCCAGTCCCTATGTTGCTACCATCGTCTTTCAGCTTGGTTTTCTCTAGGAACGTGTTGAAGTTGAGGGCAACATTAGCGTGGGCCATTTGATCTACAAGACATATTGCAAAGATTTTAGACTAAGTTCATGACAATTAAGTTCATCTAATCAAATTATTTAATGAACTCCCACTCAGATAGACATCCCTCTAGTCATCTAAGTGATACATGATCCGAGTCAACTAGGCCGTGTCCTATCATCACGTGAGACGAACTAGTCATCATCGGTGAACATCTTCATGCTGATCGTATCTTCTATACGACTCATGTTCAACCTTTCGGTCTCTTGTGTTCTGAGGCCATGTCTGTACATGCTAGGCTCGTCAAGTCAACCTAAGTGTTTTGCATGTGTAAATCTGGCTTACACCCGTTGTATTCAAACGTTAGAATCTATCACACCCGATCATCACGTGGTGCTTCGAAACAACGAACCTTCGCAATGGTGCACATTTAGGGGGAACACTTTCTTGAAATTTTATGAGGGGTCATCTTATTTATACTACCGTCGTTCTAAGAAAATAAGATGTAAAACATGATAAACATCACATGCAATCAAAAAGTGACATAATATGGCCAATATCATTTTGCTCGTTTTGATCTCCATCTTCGGGGCGCCATGATCATTATCGTCACCGGCATGACACCATGATCTCCATCATCATGATCTCCATCATCGTGTCTTCATGAAGTTGTCTCGCCAAGGATTACTTCTACTACTATGGCTAACGGTTTAGCAATAAAGTAAAGTAATTACATGGCGTTATTCAATGACACGCAGGTCATACAATAATTAAGACAACTCCTATGGCTCCTGCCGGTTGTCATACTCATCGACATGCAAGTCGTGATTCCTATTACAAGAACATGATCAATCTCATACATCACATATATATCATTCATCACATCCTTCTGGCCATATCACATCACACGGCATATGCTGCAAAAACAAGTTAGACGTCCTCTAATTGTTGTTGCATGTTTTTACGTGGCTGCTATAGGTTTCTAGCAAGAACATTTCTTACCTACGCCAAAACCACAACGTGATATGCCAATTGCTATTTACCCTTCATAAGGACCCTTTTCATCGAATCCGATCCGACTAAAGTGGGAGAGACACACACCCGCTAGCCACCTTATGTAACTAGTGCATGTCGGTCGGTGGAACCTGTCTCACGTAAGCGTACGTGTAAGGTCGGTCTGGGACGCTTCATCCCATGATGCCGCCAAAACAAGATAAGACTAGTAGTGGAAAGTAAATTGACAAAATCGACACCCACAACAAACTTGTGTTCTACTTGTGCATAGAAACTACGCATAGACCTAGCTCATGATGCCACTGTTGGGGATCATTGTAGAAATTAAAAAATTTCTACGCATCACCAAGATCAATCTATGGAGTAACTAGAAAAGAGAGAGAGGGGAGTGCATCTTCGTACCCTTTAAGATCGCGAGACGGAAGCATTACAAGAACGCGGATGAAGGATTCGTACTCGTAGCGATTTAGATCGCGGTGGATTCCGATCTTAGCGCCGAACAACGGCACCTCCGCGTTCAACACATGTGCAGCCCGGTGACGTCTCCCGCGCCTTGATCCAGCAAGGAGGAGGGAGAGGTTGAGGAAGAGGGCTCCAACAGCAGCACGATAGCGTGGTGGTGATGGAGCAACAATTCTCCGTCAGGACTTCACCAAGCTCTTGCGGAGGAGGAGAGGTGTTGGGGAGGGGGGGGGGCTGCGCCTTGGATGTGGTGCTGCACTATTGGAGATATGCCCTAGAGGCAATCATGTATGATGATATTTCCTATGTGTTTATGAATAAAGATAGTCCTTGGACATTATCAACGATGTGTATCAGCAAGTACGTGACTTGTTTGTGGGACTATGCATTGTATGATGACTGTCCTAAAAGGTCCCTAGTCGAAAGGGCTGTGTGGACGCGCAGCCGACTAGACTAGCATATGATACGGTCGATGGCTTGGTCTCACTAGCCATGGAGTATTGGATGCTAACTGAATAATATGGACTTGGAAAGGTCTGGTCGGATTCGACGTAGTCGGATGTGAGTCGAGATAAGGTCCGAGTCGGACAGACCCAACTATGAGACGCAACAATATGTCATATGTGAGTCTCTAGTACAACATACGTTCTATGTCCTAAGACCCGAGCTGACGCATGTACTCGGGATGGTGACAGACTTTCTTTGGGCCGACCAAACGCTACTCCGTGACTGGGTAGTTACAAAGGTAGGTTTCAGGTTTGTCCAGTCCCATGCTGCGAGATATGGTCGAGCAAGATGGGATTTGCCCCTCCGATCAGGAGAGATATACTCTGGGCCCCTCGTGTGATCCGACCAGGATAGGCATGGCCATGCGGCAAGGATTGTGAGATAATCCGGATTGTGGTCGGCATCACTGGAACGAGAAAGAGGTTGGGCTAGCACAAGGATGACAGTCTCGCCTTGAGCCCGACAACATATATCGTGCGGCAGAGGGAACAGAAGTGTGACACGTTGTACAGGTTCGCCTAACCAGCTTCATGGTCTGCTTGGTGTTCGGCATGCCTTGCTAGAGGCCGCTACCAACCATGCAGTTCGGAGGTAATCCGAACTGCGACCAAGCCGACTTGAACCTAAGGGGTCGCGTGCTTAAGGGAAGGAACCTACGAGGTCGGTTCATAGGACAATGGTCGGATGTGATCCGAACTGGACTAGGAACGTGACCGAGTAGACTTTGGGCTTTAGGATTCGTGCGAGGCCCAAGTGTTGAGCCTGCGACGGACACTTATATAAAGTGGAGGTGCGGCACACTCATGTGGTTGATGGCTTCGGCGCTGCGACTAGGGTTTGCATGTGTTGCGAATAGCCACCTCCACTCGCCGCCAACTATGTGATCGGACCTAGCAGTCCACCGCACGGTGTTCCTCCTGCATGCGCGTATACCGTTAGAGGCGGTGCACTTGCGCCGCTCCGGTGAACTTGTACGTGGGATCGGACGACTGGCTATTCGAGGAAGATCGGACAAGGAGGAGACGATCCACGCGGACGCGCTGCCCCAACTCTTCTTCCGTTGCACGGCACTACACGTCTAGTCGTAACAAACTATGATCCATCTCCCGTAGCATGTTCTTGGTTGTTCTGCGTGTAGGAATTTTAATTTGCAGTCGACGCACCCTACCATAGAACCCAACAGTGGTATCAGAGCCTCTGCTATAGGATTTGGATTCAGATCGTATCCATATTAGATATGTGGAGGCGGCAGATGAGATCTATTGTCGTTGATAAGATCGGCTATGTGCACGGTTGATGTGATCAACTACACATGGGGATCGTTGAGGCTATGTTTTCTGTCAATCGGGATTGATGAGGTCGTGACACGATCTACCCCTACCTGTCGGTCATCCGTCATCGGGGTTAATAGTGAAAGTAAATCTGAATCGGATCCGCGATGATCAATATGATCGATCAGATCAGAAAATTCGGCGTGATCGGAGTTCAGATGTGATCTGTGATTTCCGAAAACGTCGGGTGCTGCCCGCACCCGCGAGGGACCGCCGTGTGCATAGTGCCGTGTATTTCGTACCCGACACACAAACCGGTAGAATGCGATTCTATGCATAACTTTGTTTTGCAGGTTTGATGTGAATAGTATGGCTCATGTGTATGTGATGCATGTGTGTAATTTATACGTGGCCTGCGTGTCATGTTTGTCAGCCGGCAGGAGCCAAAGTGCTGTCATTATATTGTATAACGACCTGCGTGTCGACTTGTGACTCTATGTAAATTCATTACTAGTTGTAGTAGTTGGATAATAGAGATCAGGTTGGTGGCTTGGCGTCCCGGCGTGACAAACAAGATGGAGTTCCTAGATGGTCATTGGAGTCAGAGCGGACCTGGAAGAACATCCATGGAGGAGCCATAATATTTCGCAAGATGTGTTATATTTGTTATTGTTATGCTTCTTGGTTTCTATGCATGTTAGAATGGTAGAAAGATCACTCATGAATATCAAGTAAAGTGCCATTCCCGATGTTGCACCTTCGCACGTCAAGTACGTCTAGTAGTGGGCTCATAAAATTGGGGTGCTGCTGGGTGTCCTTGAACTGAAGGGTTCGTGTCGAACATGGACATGCACTGCATCAGGTTAACTTGACAAGGCTATCAAAACGGTTTTGGGCCTTGTGGCAAAGAAGGTTGGGAGCCGGGATATGCGATACCTTCCCGACCGACAGGAGTCGTATAGAGATACGATTAGCAAGGAGTTGCTTACCGGATAGGTATGTTGGCTAGCAGTGATGCTAAAGCTCACTAGTCGCATGCGCTAGTCGGATCCTGAATCACTGAGAGTTTGCGGAGGGATGCTGACTTTAGTGGGAGTATTTCTGTTTAGGCTAAAAATACTCTACGTAAACACGTTGCTTAGTGATTGCATATTTTCTGTTGTAGATCAACGGCACCACCTGCTCAACCCAACTTTGCATTGAAATCAATTCTGGAAAAGGATAAGCTGAATGGAACAAACTTTACCACCTGGTATAGAAATCTGAGAATTGTTCTCAAGCATGATAAAAAGGAACATGTTCTAGAGGATCCACTTCCAGAGGAACCTGCCGATAATGCTGATACCACAACTAAGAATGCCTACCAGAAACTCGTTGATGAATCAACGGAGATCAGTTGTCTGATGTTGGCTTGTATGGAGCCCGATTTGCAATAGCATTTCGAAAATGTTGAGGCTTACGATATGATCGAGAGTCTCAAGAGCATGTTTCAGACACAGGCTAGGACCGAAAGGTTCAACGTCTGGCGATCCTTGATGGATTGCAAGCTGAAGGAAGATGATCCACTGAGCCCACATGTGATCAGGATGATCGGATATGTGCAAGCTTTGGATCGTTTGGGCTTCCTGCTCTTTGATGAGCTGGCTACTGATGTTGTTCTGGGTTCTCTTCCGCCCAGCTATGGGACGTTCATCTCAAACTATCATATGCATGGCATGGATAAGAAGCTCACTGAATTGCATGGGATGCTCAAGGTGGCAGAGCAGGATATTAAGAAAGGCACGCATCAAGTGTTGATGGTGCAGAAATCGGCTAAGTTCAAGAAGAATTGGTCCAAGAAAAAGGCTAAGACAAAGGGCACGGAGACGGTAACCTCTGCCGCTGCGCCGAAGTATGGACCGGACTCGAAGACCGTTTGCTTTCACTGCAAGGAGACCGGTCACTGGAAGAGGAACTATAGCAAGAGGCTTGCAGAGCATGGCAAGAAGGCCGGAAATGCTTCTTGAGGCAAAGGTACACTTGTTGCATATGTTATAGACATTTACCTTGCTGACATACCTAGTAGCTCTTGGGTATTTGATACCAGATCGGTTGTTCATATTTGCAACTCGATGCAGGGGCTGGTAAGAACTAGGCGTGTGGCACAAGGGGAGATTGACATCAGGGTCGACAACAAAGCAAGAGTTGCTGCATTGGAGGTCAGCACGATGCAGCTCCAGCTTCCTTCCGGATTCATTATGGAATTGAATAATTCTTATTACATTCTTGCACTTAGTCGGAACATCATTTCTGCCTCATGTTTGATGAGTCAAGGTTATGAATTCAATTTAAAGGACAATGGTTGTTCGATATTTTTGAATGGTATGTTCCACGGCTATGCACCCATTGTTGATGGGCTATTTATATTCAATCTAGAACAGGAACCAGTCTATAACGTAAATGTCAAGAGCCATAAGCCTAATGAGATAAATCCGACATACTTCTGGCATTGCCGGCTTGGACACATTAATCTGAAACGCATGAAGAAGCTCCATGATGATGGGCTCCTAACTTCGTCCGACTTTGAGTCGTTCGAGACATGTGAATCATGCTTGCTCGGCAAGATGACTAAGTCTCCCTTTGCAAAGAGTTGCGAGAGGGCGTCCGAGCTGTTGGAACTCATACATAGTGATGTGGGTGGTCCAATGAGCACAACTGCCAGAGGTGGCTATCAGTACTTTGTGACTTTTACCGACGACTTGAGTAGATATGGATATATCTATTTGATGAGGCACAAGTCGGAGACTTTTGAAAAGTTCAAAGAGTTTCAGAACGAGGTTGAGAATCAGCTCGGCAAGACTATAAAGCTTTTGCGATCTGATCGTGGAGGTGAGCAAATGAGCCAGGAGTTTGATGACCATCTGAAAAGTCGAGGTATAGTACCTCAGCTCACACCTCCGGGTACGCCACAGAGAAATGGCGTGTCGGAACGGAGGAATAGGACCTTGTTGGACATGGTCCGGTCTATGATGAGCAAATCGGATTTACCCTTGTCATTCTAGGGATACGCTCTAGAAACTGCAGCTTTCACACTTAATAGGGTACCATCAAAATCCGTAGACAAGATACCACATGAAATGTGGACTGGGAAGAGTCCCAGTTTGTCTTTTCTAAAGATTTGGGGTTGTGAAGCATTTGTCAAGCGACTTATGTCAGACAAGCTTACACCTAAATCGGATAAATGCATATTCGTGGGATATCCAAGGGAAACCTTGGGATATAGCTTCTACAACTGGGAAGAGAACAAAGTGTTTGTTGCTCGGAACGGGGTTTTCCTTGAGAAAGAGTTTCTCAGTCGGGAGGCCAGTGGGAGGACGGTTCGACTCAAAGAAATTCAAGGACCACTCGGGGATAGCTCAGCTGGTGATGAGATCATACCAGAGTCAGTCAGGGAACCTGTAGTGGAAGCGGCACCGGAACGACGGAGGCCGGGAAGATTGCGCAGAATGCGTGATGTATTGTTGCTAGAAAGCGACGAGCCGGCGACGTATGCGGAAGCGATGGTGAGCCTAGATTCCAAGGCATGGTTGGAGGCCATGAGATCCGAGTTAAAGTCCATGGATGAGAATCAAGTGTGAGACTTGGTTGATCCGCCGCCTAGCATAACGACCATTGGTTGCAAATGGGTCTTTAAGAAGAAAACCGAGTTCAGATCCACAAAGCTCGGCTTGTCGCTAAGGGTTATGGACAAGTTCAAGGAATTGACTATGACGAGACTTGCTCGCCGGTAGCGATGCTAAAATTGGTGAGGATTATACTAGCTATAGCTGCATATTTCGATTATGAGATATGGCATATGGATGTCAAAACGGCTTTCCTACATGGAAATTTAACCGAGGACGTGTATATGATACAGCCCGAGGGTTTTGTCGATCCTACTAGCACTAGTAAGGTATGCAAGCTCAAGAGATCCATTTATGGGTTGAAGCAAGCATCTCGGAGTTGGAACATTCGTTTTGATGAGGTCGTCACTGGTCTCGGTTTCATCAAAAGCAAAGAAGACTCTTGTTTATACAAGAAGTTAAGTGGGAGCTCGATAGTGTTTTTGATCTTGTATGTGGACGACATACTACTGATTGGAAATAATGTTTCGATGTTGAACTCGGTCAAGGAATCATTGAATGGCAAGTTTTCGATGAAAGACCTTGGTGAGGCAGTGTATATTTTAGGCATTAAGATCTATAGAGATAGATCGAGGAGGCTGCTCCGCTTAAGCCAGAGCACGTACATAGATAAAGTGTTGAAGCGGTTCAACATGAGTGAGGCGAAGAAAGGATTCTTGCCACTCTCACATGGTATAAGGCTAAGCGAGACTCAGAGTCCTTCGACATCTGATGAGCGAAGCAGGACGAGTAGGATTCCGTATGCCTCGGCAATCGGATCCATCATGTATGCCATGATATGTACAAGGCCTGATGTTGCTTTTGCAATAAGCCTAACAAGCAGATACTAGGCCAACCCAGGTGAGAGTCACTGGGCAGCGGTAAAGGCTATTTTGAAGTACCTGAAAAGGACTAAAGAGATGTTCCTAGTTTATGGAGGTGAGGAAGAGCTCGTCGTAAGGGGTTACGCCGATGCTAGTTTCCAAACCGACAGAGATGATTGTCGATCATAGTCCGAATTCGTGTACGTCCTGAACGGACGAGCAGTGCACTGGATGAGTTCCAAGCAGGATACGGTGGCCGATTCTACCACAGAAGCCGAATACATTGCGGCTTGTGAAGCTGCAAAGGAAGGTGTTTGGATCCGGCATTTTCTGGATGATCTTGGTATTTTCCCAGCCTTGGTGAAACCGTTGGACCTTTATTGTGATAATTCTGGTGCCATCGCACAAGCCAAGGAGTCGAGGAATCACCACAAGGTCAGGCACATAGACCGGAAATATCACCTGATACGAAAGATCGTAAAGAATGGTGATGTAGAATTATGCAAGATTCACACGGATGCAAATGTTGCAGATCGGTTGACTAAGCCGCTTCCACAACCCAAGCATGAGGGGCACGTTAGAGCTATGGGCATTTGATGTCTATTTGATTGACTCTAGTGCAAGTGGGAGACTGTTGGAGATATGCCCTAGAGGCAATCATGTATGATGATATTTCCTATGTGTTTATGAATAAAGATACACTACAAAAAAAGACACATCCGTGACATTTTGGGCCGAACGAATTTTTTTTCTGTCATACATATGACACTTCTATGACAATAATTGTGACAAAACCCGATATCATCATAGATGTGGTGGGCTCCTACTTCTATGACAAAAAATCATGACAGAAAATGGGCTTTTCGTCCTGGGCGGGCCGGAGACGCAGCTGCATGACATTCTTTGGGCCGTCCATGACGGAAAAAACCATGGTAGAAGCGAGGGGGAGGAAAATTTCGGGGAGTTGCCGGTTACGGTGGCTGAGCGATGCGCGTTTCTCTCGTACGTACGCGCGTGTGTGCGAGGCGTGGGCTCTAACTGAAGTCAAGCGAGGCGTTGGGCTCTAACTGAACCAGAGCGATTGCACTGCAGGCTATGCGTTACTGAACCCGAGCGATCGATCGATGGCTGTTAACTGAACCCGATGGAGCGATTCCTTCGCTAATGCTGCTAACTGAAGCCGATTGATGCTGCCTCTGGGATGAACAGTGA
>NC_041383.1:770053856-770062307 GCF_002162155.2 Triticum dicoccoides | reverse complement strand
TTGCGATACGCTACACCCCTCCCGATCAACAAAACCCCCATTTCGATCGTAGGAGATCCGTTTCGTCCATTTTGTGGTACGCCACACCCCTCCCGCTCAACAGGACCCCCGTTTCAACCGTAGGAGGTCTGTTTCCTCCGTTTTGCGGTACGCCGCACCCCTCCCGATCAACAGGACCCCCATTTCGACCGTAGGAGGTCTGTTTCGTCCGTTTTGCGGTACGCCACACCCCTCCCGATCAACAGGACCCCTGTTTCGACTGTAGGAGGTCCGTTTCCTCTGTTGTGCGATACGCTAGGCCTCGTTTCCATCGCCTGTTCCGTCCAAGCCCTCCAGATGAACACGACCATGCATTCCGTTCCGACCCAGCTGGTTGGGTCCCCATTTACACGACGATGACGCTGTTTCTCCATTCCGACCCAGCCATGTACGTATGCGCGATAGGCGTTAGAGACCCTGCCCGTATGTACGTACGTGGCCGTATTTTCTTTCTTGCACCCTCGCCGTTGTACGTATGTGTACATGCTACGTGCGCGCCTCTACTACGACACGTGCCCGCCTCTACATCTACGACACGTGCGCGCCTCTACATTGACCAGTATGTACGTACATGTTCGCGACCAGAATGACAACGCTACGTACGCTTCGACCAGGTGGGTCCCGACTGCCAGGCACTTCCTTGTGTGCGAAGATGTAGCTGGTGGGTCCCAGCAGTCAGGGGGTGAATCATTTTTTTCGGACGCACTTCCTTATGTGCGAAGATGTAGCTGGTGGGTCCCAGCTGTCAGGGGGGCGAATCGTTTTGTTTTTTTTGCCCGGACGCACTTCCTTGCGTGCGAAGGTGTAGCTGGTGGGTCCCAGCAGTCAGGGGGGAAACATTCTTTTCGCGAAATATGGTGGCCCGTCTAGTGGGTCCCCGCTGTCAGGTGGAGGAATAATTATTTTGCGCGTAATAAGGAGGCACTTCCTTGATGCGGCCGTGGACCCAGCTGTCAGCCTCTCCACGTATAGTCCACGTCCGATGGAAGCCGTTCCTTGACCACGTTGACCATGCCGCGCCAAGAGCACCAGGGCGGTGGACGATGGCGAGGCCTAGGAAGGGGATGACGAAGAGTCGGGGAAGACGCGGCAGTGGATGCCCACGCGTAGAGGAGTACGAGGGTTCACTGGTTCGCTGCGGTGTGAGGCTGCCGTCGCCGCAGAATAACAGGGGGTGTGGGTGAGTAGAGGGATGGCCTGGCCAGCGGTGGGAGTAGTAGGGGGCGGTGAGGCCTCCGCCACATCACAGCCGGCCACGGGAGGCAGGAGCACGAGGCACGACCGACGCTGGTTTGGGCGGCTGGAGCAAGAAGACCAGAGGTTGAAAAAGCACTACGGCCGTTGGATGGACATCGTACGGTCACTGGAGCTAGAATCGTGCATATTGACTAAGTTGACAAAGCCCTCCGTCCCCGTCAACTTAGTACGCCCACAAGTCAGCCTGCCACTATACTGGGTCCCAGCTAACAGGGGGAGTATTCATTTTTTGTGCGTAATAAGGAGGCACTTCCTTGCGTGCGAAGATATAGCTGGTGGGTCCGAGCTGTCAGTGGCCGTAACATTTTTTCGCGAAATACTGAGGCCCTTTCGGTGGGTCCCTGATGTCAGGTGGACGAATCATTATTTTGCACGTAATAAGGAGGCATTTCCTTGCGTGCGGCCGTGGACCCAGCTGTCGGCCTCTCCACGTACAGTCCACTTCAGATGCATGTCGGTCGTTGACCATGTTGACCAGGCCGCGCCGAGAGCACCAGGGCGGTGGACGACTGCGAGGCCTAGGAAGGGAACGACACGGAGGCAGGGAAGACTCAGCAGTTGTTTCCCACGCGGAGGGGAGTACGACTGAACGAGGGTTTACTGGTTCGTCTGCCGTCGCCGGAGAATAACAGCAGGTGCGGGTGAGTAGAGGGATGGCTAGGCCAGCGATGGGAGTACGGTGGGGCGGTGAGGCCTGCGCGGCAGCACAGCCGGCCACGGGGAGGAGGGAGTAGGCAGACCCGCCGGCGCTTGTTTGAGCGGCTGGAGCAGGAAGAGCAGAGATTGAAGAAGCATGACGGCCGTTCAATGGACATCCAACCGTCACTGCTTGTGCGTCAACCATTTTTTAGGAAAGCCTCAAATCTGTGGAAAACAGCATACAGCCCATCTGCCATTATTTCTAATAATTTACAGCCCATTTGCTAATTCTTAAGGTTTTTTTTGGAGCCCATATTCTTTTTGTTAGCATTACAGCCCATATTGTGGCCACGGTTAAAAAATTATACAAAATTTTGCATATTTCGGTGCGGTCCGAACTGTTTTTAATCCCGAAATTTCGACTCACATTCAAACTGATTTTAAAAATAAATGTATATCAATATAAAATCCAACAAATTCTCCACGCATAAAAATTAATGTAATTTAAAATCTTGAAATGAAAAAAAATGAAACTAATTGCCGGTTTGATGTGTTTTAAAAATGTACAGCCCATTTCTCATTACTGATGGGCCATTTTCTCAGCCAGCCAAATGAAAAGCTCTCCTCGTCTTGAAAGATTTGCAGCCCAACAGGCCTGACAAAGCGACTTAATTGGAAAATCACAAAAAAACTGGGCTGTGGCCGTGGACCTAGCTGTCAGCCTCTCCACGTACAGTACTCTTCCGATGGAAGTCGTTCCTTGACCACGTTGACCACGCCGCGTGGAGAGCACCACGGTGGTGGACGACGACGAGGCCTAGGAAGGGGACGACACAGAGCCGGGGAAGACGCAACAGTGGAAGCCCGCACGGAGAGGAGTACGAGGGTTCACTGGTTCGGCTGTGGTGTGAGGCTGTCGTCGCCGCAGGGCCTAGCCAGCGGTGGGAATAGTAGGGGCGGTGAGGCCTCTGCGGCAGCATAGCCGGCCACGGGAGGCAGGAGCATGCGGCACGACCGGCGCTGCTTTGGGCGGCTGGAGCAAGAAGACCAGAGGTTGAAGAAGCACTACGGCTGTTGGATGGGCATCGTACGGTCAGTGGAGCTAGAATCGTTCATATTCACTAAGTTGACAAAGCCCTTCGGCCCCGTCAACTTAGTAGGCCCACAAGACGGCCTCCCACCAAGGAGGGTCCCAGCTAGCCGAGGGAGTATTCATTTTTTTGTGCGTAATAAGGAGGCACTTCCAGTGGCTCCGAGCTGACAGCGGGGGGAACGTTTTTTCGTGAAATATGGTGGCCCGTACGGTGGGTCCCAGCAGTCAGGGGGAAATGATTTATTTTGCAAAATACTGGTGGCCCATCCGGTGGGTCCCCGCTGTCAGGTGGAGGAATAAAATTTTTCCGTGTAATAAGAGGCACTTCCTTGCGGCTGCCGTGGACCCAGCTGTCAGCCTCTCCACGTACAGTACTCTTCCGATGGAAGTCGGTCGTTGACCACATTGACCACGCCGCGCTGAGAGCACCACGGCGGTGGACGACGGCGAGGCCTAGGAAGGGGACGACGCGGAGCCGGGCCACGGGAGGCAGGAGCAGGCGGTAGCACAGCCGGCCACGGGAGGCAGGAGCAGGCGGCATGACCGGCGCTGCTTTGGGCGGCTGGAGCAAGAAGACCAGAAGTTGAAGAAGCCGTATGGCCATTGGATGGACATCATACGGTCACTGGAGTATTGACTAAGTTGACAAAGCCATCCGTCCCCGTCAACTTAGTAGGCCCACAAGTCAGCCCAACAATATGGTGGGTCCCAGCTAGCAGGGGGTATTCATTTTTTTTGGGCGTTATAAGGAGGCACTTCCTTGCGTGCGAAGATATAGCTGGTGGCTCCGACCTGTCAGCGGGGGGAATGTTTTTTTCACAAAATACAGAGGCCCTTCCTATGGGTCCTAGCTGTCAGGTGGAGGAATCATTATTTTGCGCGTAATAAGGAGGCATTTCCTTGCGTGCGGCCGTGGACCCAACCGTCAGCCTCTCCACGTACAGTCCCCTTCTGATGGATGTCGTTCATTGACCACGTTGACCAGGTCGCGCCGAGAGCACCAGGGCGGTGGACGACGGCGAGGCCTAGGAAGGGAACGACACGGAGCCAGGGAATACTCGGCAGTTGTTTCCCACACGGAGGAGTATGAGGGTTTACTGGTTCATCTGCCGTCGCCGGAGAATAACAACATGTGTGGGTGAGTAGAGGGATGGCTAGGCGAGCGATGGGAGTACGGTTGGGCCGTGAGGCCTGCGCAACAGCATAGCCGGCCGCGGGAGGAGGGAGCAGGCAGTCCCGCCGGTGCTAGTTTGAGCGGCTGGAGCATGAAGAGCAGAGATTGAAGAAGCACGACAGCCGTTGGATGGATATCCAACAGTCACTGCTCTCGTGTGTTGACTAAGTTGACAGGGCGTTGCGTGTGCTCAACCTTTTTTTATGAAAGCATACGCGTCAACCTGTAGTAGGCGCATAAGTCAGCCTCAAATCTGTGGAAAACAGCATACAACCCATCTGCCATTATTTCTAATAATGTACAGCCCATTTGCTAATTCTTAAGATTTTTTTTGGAGCCCATCTTCTTTTTGTTAGCATTACACCCCATATTCTGGCCACGGTTAAAAAGTATACGAAATTTTGCATATTTCGGTGCGGTCAACTGTTTTTAGTCCAGAAATATCGATTCACATTCAAACTATTTTGAAAAATAATTTATATAACTATAAAATCAAAATAATTGTCCACGCATAAAAATCAATGGAATTTAAGATCTTGTAATGAAAAAAAAGAAACTAATTCCCGGTTTGATGTATTTTAAAAATGTAGAGGCCATTTCTGGGCAAACCGAATGAAACTCTCCTCGTCTTGAAACATTTGCAGCCCAGCAGGGCCGATAAAGCAAGTAGGCCTTGTTTGGGTATTTCTTTAAAAAATAGAACTGGGCTAGCCATTTTCAGCAAGAAAAAAACACAACTGGGCTCATGATGTGGTAAAGATAAATAAAACCCTGGCTAGACGGGCCACAGCCCCCGCACAGCCCCGTTGTTACCCTGATCCGTCGCTAAAACTAGTATAAATAACAACTGCTTGTTCCTCATTGTCTCAAAAAAAACTGCTTGTTCCTCAAAAAAAAACTGCATGACTTGCTGGGTCCCTGGTGTCAGCCGCTCGTAGTGTAATTCTCTCGTTTATTGACTACGTTGATGATGGCGTGAGCCCCATATGTCCAACCATTAGGAGGGACCATATTTTTGGGCTTGTACTATAGAGGCACTTGCTTGCGTACTGCCATGACGCTGGTGGGTCCCTACTGTCATCCTCTCCATGTACAGTCATCTCCTTGTTCCTCTCGGTTGTTGACGACGTTGACAACGCAAGAGGGCAGCGCACCGTGCACGGCGAGCAAACCAAGGCCGCAAGGCGGAGGACGACGGCGAGGCCTCGGACGGAACAAACAGGAGCCGTTGAAGATGCGCTGGTCCAGTCGCAGGCAGAGGGGAGTACGAGGGTTGACTGGTGGGGGTGGTGGGGGCTAGTCACTTGGCTTGTGTAATGCACAGTGAGCTCAAGCAGCCGGCGTGAGTGATGTTATTTCCCTTGGTTGTGATTTGTTACAATATTTCACTCTAAATTAAACGAATGGCAAGCCATTTGCCTTGTTTCAAAGAAAATATGACAGTCACAGCCGAGTTGAAAAGGGCAGGAACATCTAACTCCAGCTTACAAACTGTACAAAAGCACGAGCGTTGATTGTTCATCAGGTTTAGAAAAAAACCAGATTGAAAAGGGCAACAACATCTAACTCCAGCACTGTTTTTGGCAGTCACAGTCAAATGGATCGGTCAGGTCCATAGAATGAACATCCTGGATCGTAAAATTTACTGGATTATGACCACAATATGTTGTAAATAGAAGCCCGGCACGTTCAGAAGCTCTTTTGCCCACCTGAAACTCCTTTTTTTGCTCTTCGATATACCCATCCGTCAAAACCATGTTGCTGATAAACTTAAGCCTGATGGACAATAGTAACCTCGCATTCAGCAGGAAGAACGTGACAAATCTTGTGTTTGCACGGTTGGCTACATATCGTTCTAGCGTTATTGTCTTCAATCGAATCTCATGAGAAGTGAGAAAATCCCGATGCTTACGAATCCACCGATTGGTTATAACTTTCTTACCCCGTCCAGTTGCCTAAATAGACATGAAAATTGAAAATAGTTAAGGTCTAAAAGAAGAGTGTCGAAAGAGCAACAGCTGAACGGTTAATTCTAGTACACTATATGCGGGCTTCCAATGTGCGTGAAATTATCACCTTTATATAAAACTTCTCCAGACATGGAAAGCATTGCAGCAAGCCAATAATCTTGTTCAGATCAAAACTATTCATTTGGATATATAAGATCTTGACAGAATCCAGCACCATTGATAGGCCATCCATGGAGAAACTCTTCATTGAGCATAGAATATAATACTAGTACAAAATGTGTACTCCAAGATGATATATAAATTATGCGCAGAAATTTAAAATGCAGCATATGGTTACAAGTGTAGATGATAATATAAAGTACCTTAAGAACTGTGGAGCCAAACACCATATTGAAATGAGCACAGAGATCATGTATTACACCCAAGGTCTCCAGTTTAGGCGCAGAGAGGACCGTTATTTGCAACGGTGAATAACTAGAATCAAGGATCAACCTTTGAAGTGAAGGGGCATCTTGGATGATGAGCTGCCTTCCGTCAAGAGAAATTCCAATTCTTACAAGGTTAGGTGACTTTTCTTGGAGACAACCGATTCTAACTGTGAAAACAAGCACCAAGCACTCCAGCGCAGGGCAACTAGAGTGGATGATGTTGTGCAATGAGGCCTCCGATATACGAACCCGCACAAGTGAAAGTTTCTTGAGAAATGGGAGTCAAAGGTTTAGTACCAGATTGTCTGGAAGGTAGCACATCACAAAGGTGGCGGTGTGGAGAGAGGAGGAAAACCGCGAGATGGACATCGGTGCTGAGGGCACAAGTTCATGGCGTTCTGTATGTGGTATGTGATTTCCAGGGGAATAGTAGAACTCAAGCAGCTGTAGTTCTATGAATTCAGGGGATTTCAGCCAGGCGCCACCGTGCAGGGCATGGTATGCTTGCTCAGGTAGCATGACGGGATGCAGAGGCTTTGAACGGAGCCCTGGTGGGAGGAGATGATGGCTATGGGGATTTCAAAATCATTGAAGAGAGATAGCTGACGAAAGTCGAGATTAAGGGGCACGGCGCACCATAGAGGGCGCCACTGAATTGAGAGGACTTGGGTGCGGCAGTAACCCTTGGTGGGGAGAAGCGAGATGATCTCCCCAAGGACGGCGTCCGGGAGATCCCTGATGCGGTCCACCTGAGATTCTACGGGTTCCTGGGATCCAGTGGGGGCAGGGTCGCCGCTTCTCCCCGCGCTGCCGGGTGCGGGATCTACAACAGGCGTCACCGCTGGCGGGAGCCTCATCTTCTTGGTGCTGGGGTCAGCCGACTCCATTTTCCTCGAGGGTGTCGCGTCGCGCTCACGGATTTGAGCAGAGTAACGATTGACGAGCCTAGTTGTAGTGCGAGCAAAGAAGAAGGGGAGCTGGGGGTTTTCTGTAGGAGTGAGGAAGAAGGGGAGCTGGGGTTTTCTGTAGGAATGAGCTGACGTGAGGTGGGTGGGAGCGAGGAGGAAGAAGAGCACCCGGGTTTTTTTTGTGGGGGAGGGGGGGCGGTGTGCTGGGTGTGGGTAGCGCCTTTTGAATTGATTTTACTATTTACTAGTGTGGATTGGCTGTTTTGTCTTGGGCCCAGCGAAACAATTACTACTAGTACAGTGGAGACACTCTACAGCTACCCAGAAAAACAATTACTACTAGTACAGTGGAGACACTCTACCGCTTCTGGCTCCTCCTAGGTCATTGAAACATCTCCCTCTACTGAATGTCGTTATACTTTTGTTCACCGACATGCAGGCCATGCAGCGCGCGGGCCCAAATGCCATCCACCAAATTAGCAGGCAGTATGCAGGCGAAGAGTCACCTCGGTCGTAGCGCGGCAGTAACGAGCTGTCGTATCACAAAACCCCACCTCCCCGCAGTCTAAGTTTGACGGACGAAGCAACCATCATTTCACTCCTCGTTGAATCCCCTTCTCCCTCACCGTCTTCAAGAAAGGCAACACTCGCATCTGCCACTGTTCTTCTCACCCAACAAAGGGAAGGTAAGCGGATCCATGATGTTGGTATATTTTCGTTCAGAGAAAAAAAAGAACTTTTGCAAAGCAGTAACCGATCCTCGCTCTTTTTTTTGTTTCATTATCATTGCGATTGTGTTTTCCTTTCAGTGGTCTCCTAGTATTCGTCAGTTTCATGATGGACCAAGGAAAACCAGGCAAAGATCTGCGGATATTGGAGCAGACACGGGAGGCTGATCCCCATGAGACAGAGAGCTCCAAGAAGATGGAGGCAACCACCGAGC
>NC_041383.1:769988810-770053462 GCF_002162155.2 Triticum dicoccoides | reverse complement strand
TGGTTTTTCATCTAAGTATGTGGTGATTTTTTTAGAAAAGGAAGTATGTGGTGATTAATAATGCAAAATTTTATTAGCTTCGATGCCATGCTATACATAGTGGTTTAAATAACTTGTGGTTCTTATACTGAAAAGTAATTCAGAATTTGTTTCTGTTTCAATTAGAGCCCTGATGCAGACAAGGATTGTGTGGTTGTGCATGTCGCTCGCTATGAGGCGGACGACCTGAATATACGCACTGGGAAAGCAGAGTTCTTAGGCTGTTGGATCCTGGAAGCCGTTTGAGGTTATACCAATGAAGAGTTGTATTCCAGCCTCACTGTTGTCAAGCGTGTTGTCCAGGGTGTACTGAAGCACAAGAAGTTCAAAGCTACTCCTTCGTTTGTGAGGCATACTGTTCTTGTCAAGCTTACGCAGGAAGATGACGTGGCATGCCTCCACAAACAAGTTTATCAGTGGCAAGGCCACAAGGTTGTCTTCATGAAAGTTCACAGGATTGAGCTGCTGCGGGACGTCCTCGATGATGTTCATGGCAAGGTCCGTCTTGTGTCCAGCCCAAATTAGATCGAGGCATGAAATAGTTACCCCAGCTAGTGTTTAATAGTAGTTTGGATTGTGTCTAATTATCCGAACCTTGCCTGTTATCGACCCCTCTGGGGCTAGTGCTCTGTTTGAATCCATCTATGGGAACTGTTGCTACTTTTGTGTGCCCGTGAATCATGTGAGAACCATCGTAATTGTTGCCAAAACAGATGCGTCCTCACTAGTTTTTTCATGAATATGGCATGGTAAGACATAAGTTGTCACGGTTTATCATACGAGCAGTGTGTGTTTTGATGAAATAGAGCACTCGTTCGAGAACCGTGCACCGACGTATACATAAGTACTTGTAAACACTGTTGGTGCTACCCCACTTGTAAGCAGTTGTGCAAAACATGGCACATTGGCTCATCTCGCTTCAACACTAAGCTATCCACCAGCTAACAATCAACAATCTGTTGTCTGACATATAAGCAACTACTATGTATCTTGTTACAGTGGTTCATGCAGTTAATTGAGGCCGCAATGTAATAAATTCCAAACGTTCACACGCTAGTCCAGCGCTCATGTGGAACACTCACAATTAAACTCGTCTTCATAAAAATCTTGAAAAGCATAAGTTAAGCAATTTTATACATCTCAATGATTCATAGAACATAACAAACATATACTAGTTCACAGCAAAAGACAAAGTTGTGAGAAGGTTTACAAATCAGGAAAAAACAAGCAAGGCTTCTCTGAGCAAAGGGCCTCCCGGCAGGCTTAAATTTCCTGGAGTTCACTCTGGTTTTTTCTTGTTGCCACCATCTAGGGTTAGGTTCTCTCATTCCAGAATAACCAATTATAATTGTGGTCTCAGCTGGAATGCTGAACTAAACCATACAGTGTACTGACCAGCTGAAATGCTTGTGCATTCCACTAAATTTAAGCACCGCTATTTGTAGAAATAAGCAGACCACAATGCCTCTTGTCCGCGCACCTGTCCAAAAAACAGCTGTGCAGCCATGCCAACTAGTCCTTGGTCCATGGATGAACTGGTAGAAAGTGCATTCTGGACTAGGATGCAGTTGTTTTCGCTCGTCCCTGCACTGCAATCAGGAAGTAAAACATACGAATCAGCTTCTTTTAGATTGCGTTGATCATTCTACCTTAGTTACTACCAATGTAGGGATACCTTGAAGACGGGAGGTTAGACGACGGCAACGAGGGATAGCCATCTCATTTTGTGCAGTTGTACTAAAACTGAGGTGTGTGCTTTTGATTGTGCGGATAGAAACTATACGGAGACAGACATCCCGAAACGATATGGAGACAAACATCCCTGTTTGCGCAAATACGAAATACAGCTATTTAAACAGTGACACATATTACTACTTTCCCCCGTTTCCTCTTAGAACGAAGTCCTAGATTCATGCTACAGCTTTCCCACTTTCTCCCATGTTTGAACCAACGCTTTGAGTTCACTGTATGAACTAGCTTTACTTCTAATAATAGTAGAAGTCTAGGTGGCTTTGTAACAGTGGACGGAAGTAGAAAAGGATCCACACGAAGGGGGAAGAGCTGGGGAAGTAGAGCAAGGCAGGTTTTGAAGGAATATATACCTGAGAGTCGTCGGCATGTGGCAAAGATGGCATCGGGAGGCCGCATCTTGGCCACAATACCGCAGGGAGGAAGAAGGGGTCGGAGGCCCTCCCGAGCCGGCGCTCTCTCGGAGAGAACGGCACGGCCGCTGATCGGGACGCGCGGGCAGCCTTTGGTCTCCTCCCTCACCGCCGACGACAGCGTGAACGATGCACCTACACCCCCTACCCCGGTCGAGGTTGTCCGGCCGTATTTGTGACCAGCCGTGAGCTGAGAGAGAGTGTGTGGCCACCTATGTCTTGCTTAGATCTGGAGAGCATGAGAGAGTGAACAAGAGGAACCCTAGTAAAGCAAGCGCTAAGGCTCCTGCTTTTATATATAGTGGAGTGATTTTGTTGTACCAGCTTCAAAAAAAATGTGCTCCTACGTGTACCCACGAGTGGGTGTGAGAGAACTAGTGTGTGTGTGCACCGCTTCTCTTCGTGAGAGTACAATATATACTATGACCAAAGAACGTTCGCCGCAAGAGTAATAGTATAAGTGTGTGACGTGTGAGCTAAAATAAAATGTGTGCGCCGTCTTTTGTTTTTTAGAAGTTCTGAGGGTAGGGTGTGAAGAGCACATATGTGCGTGACGTCTACCTGCAGATAGAGGATGGGTGCGACGTGCGAGTCTGCGAGAGGACTCGGGAGAGTCGTGACTCGTGAGGGTGCGTGTGCGTGAGAGAGAGAGGGGGGCACGTATCAATGCAATGCATGTGTCCGTAAATCATTATCCGACAAACGTTTGCCACAAGCCTTTTCCTGACGAACACTGTAAGAACCGTTAGATCGGCATCCGACAGTGTCAGTTTTGCCATGTCATTTAACAGAACAGCCACTCCTCCTACACACAAATCTTCCACGTGAGTGTTAGCAACTGCCGTATGCTCCCTCCGTTCCGAAATGCAGTGCATATAGCTTTATTGAAAATTAGAACCTCGCAAACTTTTACCGAGTTTTCATGTACCAAATTGCACATGTAGAATACCCTGTATATATCATTTCATTCATCTTCGATAGGTAACTGTAAAGATGGGTGAGGAGTCTACAAAGAAAGACCATCGTATCACCTGCAGCAATTTCAACCATCCTTTAGTGTCGAGGAATATCATAGGAACTCTATATGATATGATTTTTATAGGATTTTTTCCTTTAGAGCCAATTGGTTCATAGGAATAGATTCATATACTCTACATTTCAAAGGAAATAAACATGATATCATTTCTATAGCTTTAGATCCACTTCGTTCATATGAATGGATTCCTATACTCCCTTAATTTCAAAGGAAAATAAACATTAGCGTATATTCAATAGAAAAGTTCCTATGATATGAACCAAATTACATCTCTTTACTAATTCCTCCTCATAGGAATTGAGATACATGTCATCTCTAGATTCAATAGAAAAGTTCCTATGATGTGAACCAAATGACATCTCTTTTCCAATTCTTACTCATAGGAATTGAGATGCTCCATGTCATCTCTTTCCCTACAACTTCCACGTATGCATCTTCTATTCCTAAATAGATAGTACAACCCACTAGTGGCTTTTTTCCAAAACATGCAACTATGGCAAAAGAACTATATAGTGTGCCAATAACTTTGAAAGATGGTTGTTGGATGAAGCTAACCTGACAGTGCAGAGATGGGCAAATCCGAGCACTACTGGTCTTTGGATGTCATCAACATTCCACCAGATCTGCCACATGTACAATTTAGAAGACTCCATGGTTGAACTTAAGCATAATGCACAAACCTCAAAACACAAGCACTTCTCCTTTGTTCTAGAATCTTCTGTATCATAATTGATTTTTTTTCTAAATGAATTGCCATTATTTGTTTTTTACTTTATGATTTACAATGCACAACCCCATGAATCTTAACATTTTTATAAAACTAATTGATTTTGAAATAGATGAACTATAAGAACTAAACAAACATCTACATCATGCATATATGACTCAAAGCTTTACATGCTATAGTGTGTATTTATTCATAATTTGTTTTCGAAATCTCATGCGTTCAATACATGTGTACCTTACTAGTTTTGAGTAGAGTAGCAAATTTCACGCGGCCCCGGGTATATCAAAATGCAGGGCCCATGCATCATTGCCTTTCGGTCGAACCTACGTCCACAATTTTTTGTACGTGCTATATCTCCACTGGTCCCCGAACCCAAAATGCTGCCTCGTTCCCGTAAAACCAAGCGGCCCACACATATTTAAGGCGTCGACTGATCACTCGAACCCGTTTACTACGACGTGGCCCCGCACGCCGTAGTACTCCTACAAACCCTACCGCCGCACTCATCATCGGTTTTCTTCAAGAGCACGAGGGAGAAGCCGATTTGTAGTGGAGGCGCTTTCAAAAAAAAGGATCTGTAGTGGAGACCCCTACCCTAGGGTGCCCTAGGTAGCTACCGCATGCATCATTGTTTTCTCTTTTCTTTATGCTCTTGCGCGCTAGAGTGAAATGATGGTTGCTTCGTCCGTCCAGCTTAATGTGGGAAAGGTGGGGCTTTGTGATTTGACCCCTCATCGCGCATTTTCTACTACTGCGGCGCTACGACCGGGGTGCCTCCAATTCCAACCGCTGCTCCAAACTGTAATTTGGTGCATCGCACGTGGAACAAGACGGTGGATGAGCCACATGTCTGCCAAAGGGGTCCTATTAAGTGTGTCGCCATTTTGTGTGCGGACTAACCCTGCTTGAGTTGCTACGCCAACACGACAGGAGCAGCCTACCACTTGGTTTTGCTCCTTGGTGAATCCCGACTATACTGATCTAAAAAGATACGTGCTGAACTACCCTCTCCGTCTCGGTTTTTTACTTGTAGGCGTCTCGGTTTATAGGGCCTACACGTAGTTCTAGGCATCCATTTGACTAACTAAATATGAGTTACTATGTCACAAAAAGTATATCATTGGATTCTTATTGGTTGATATGTGAAGAAACAAGAAACGAGGTAGAAGTTAATGCACCGCACCTTAGTATTGTGGGATTATTTGGTTTTCGTAAGATGACGTGCGTTTGGTTGCAAGGGTGGTCATGAATGGGTTGGGATCGTTCAGAAAATAGACATGTTTGGTTATAAAGCACATGAATGGTTCGAGTCAAAAAAAGAGAATATGCCTTGAAGATGCTGAACCATTCCACCCAACCAAATCGGTTGAATCAAATGGCCACCCTTTGCATGCATGACTATGTGAGCATGACTGGTGGTCCCGTCTTAAATAATTAGCTCATCTCTTATATTCAGCCAAACACATGAATTGAATGGTTCAATCCCAAAAAAATTGAATGGTCCCAATCCATTCATACAATACCTTCAACCAAACGCATCCAACGGAGGGAGTAGTTGTATTTAGAAGTCGAGGGTGGGGCTTTTCCCGCGCGGTAGGCGGGGCAGTTCCGCCTAGTCGGTTCGACAGAGACGCGAGAAGACGAGGGAGTAGGATCTGCAAACGTAGGGTTGTGTGATTTGACAGCGAGTTACTGCTGGATAGGTGGGGCCCCGTGATTTGACTTGCCATTATCATTTTAACTACGGCGCTATGACCGGCGTGAGTCTCCTGATTCCTGACCACCTCCATACAGGTGCCTCTCCCAATGCTCCACCATGTACTAGTAGAGGCTGGCTCTTGCATGAGAGCCCACTTCTCCACTTTTTCCTTGCCTCTCTTTCCTCCACGTATGCAAAAATGCCATGTAAAGCGCACTATTGTACTTACTTGCTCCTACAGGTGCTTAAGCTTGCCACATAGGCATAAAGTCTGATGTGGCAAGTTAATCAAGAAGAGAGAGACTAGTTTGGTGACCCAAGGAAGAAACGGTGCTAAGCGCGTGTACCTAGGTGAAAAGACAATTTTGAGTCTATAGCTAATTAAATGAAGCAAACTTAGCAACACCATTTCATTGGAAGAGGTCACTCCTTGGCAAATGCAATAAATACTAGTACTCCCTGTGTCCCATTATATAAGAACATTTTTGACACTACACTAGCTAGTGTCAAAAACGTTATTATATTATGGGACAGAGGGAGTACGAAGAAAGAGATAGAGAGGAGTAAAAAAATACACTTATAGCCAACCTTGTTGTAGTATGAGTGACTAAGTGATGACTATGTATGACATGCCAACATCAGATAGCCTAACGCACCGTGTTAAATCTCCAAGGGCGCGACCACGCAAGCGACGAGACGGTCGTGGTAGGCGTGACCATGATACGGGCTGCTGGCAGCCCTTGGATCTGAGATCAAACGGTCGCATGCTAAGTTGCTGAAAATTTTAAGAATAACCCTCCAGGATAGGATATTCACCCATAGGTCTAGAATCACGCCATGCAACTGTTCAATCTCAGATCCAAGGGCTCTCGGAAGCCCGTATCATGGGAGAATGGAAAGCCACTACCCTGCCGTTCACACGCTGGCTGTTCGCTCCTACTCTTTCCCGCACATCCTTTAATACTACGGCGGTTCGCTCCTAGTCGTCCCGTCCATTCATATTACGGCAGTTCCACTAATCCTAACCCTCCTCCCAAATCCATGGCGTCCCAAATCTCCCCGATCGGCGGTGAGTACAAGGTTAGAACCATCACCGGCGATGAGTTCGACGTCATCTACACCCGTACTTCTGTGACGGTGAAAGGATGTCTTTCTTGCTTCAGACGCATGTTCGAAAACTCACATGATGAGTGGGTCGCTGGGCTAGACATTGAGTACACCACAGTCCTGGGACGAGAGAAGGATCTAAAGGACGAAGAGAGGAAGAAGCCCGACATGATCCAGGTTTGCGTACATAACGTTTGCTTGGTCTACCACATATGCCATGCCTACGTTGAGTGCCAGGATTTTAAGAACTTCCTCGAGGACAAAACAGTCAAATTCGTTACTGTAGACTTTAAGAACGACAAAGTAGTCCTACGTCGGATAGGCCTGCGCACGGTGGTGTTGAGTTCTTGGAGGGATCTCTTTAGGGTTTCGGGAAGTCCATGATTGGTCAGATGAAGAAAAGGTGTGACGAGATCTGTCTAAACCGCAGCTCCGCCAAATCCGAGATTGAAGGGGTTAATCTGTGGTACGTATATGGACAAAACCGATCCAAGGTTACAGCCGGATCCGCCGAATTCCCTTACTCCTCCTCGCCTCCTTCAAGTCCCGGGGAGACCACCAGCTATTACGCAATTTTTGTACTATAACGCTACTACTCCTCACGTGGTGGTCAAGGCTGATCCACAAGATTAAATTTTCTGTCTCCTGTTACACTATACGCGATGCTAGTACCAATTCAGTACAGACCAGATTTTTGGGTTTTCAAAACACTGCCTACTATCGGAAACATCAATGCAAGGTTCCAGTGTGCAAACGATTGAATAAGTTGGTCAAAACCAACTACGACTCGGATTCATATTGCCTTCAAGCCAGCTCCGCCTCTGGGCCGTTCGCCGCCGCGTCCGTCGTCGTTTGTGAACCGGCCATTGCTATGCCGAGTCAACACCAGAGCCTCGCCTTGGCTTTGCTCCTCAGCCGTGGTGCCACATCAGTCTGTTTTCAGCCATGGATTTCGAGCCGCTACTGCACTCGCCTCGCCACCTCTATCGCGGTCATCTCTGAGCCGCGTCGGATCGTCCCCTGCCGGAGCTCCGCTGTTAAATCGCCTTGTTAGCAGTATTGGCATAGCCATCTGCAAGTCACTGTTGAGATCGCTTTGCCTTCGTCGACCCGCGTCACTTCCTCTAAAGTGCCTCCGTGGTGGCCGCCTCACGCTGCCGCCGTCACACGACGATCCGGTTGCACCCCAGGTCGCCTTTGTTGTCCCACCTAGCTGCTTTCGCCGCCTCGCGCCACTATACGCCCCGTCCGTGCAACTCGCCCTACTCTACAAGCCTCTGGCGCCCAAGTCCTCCGGTTTCCTGCGGCCTTCGAGTACTTCTGCTCTACCAAGACGCGACGCCTCCAAGATCGTGACCGCTGGCTTGTTTTTAAACACCGCTTTAAGTCAGTCTTACCAAGCCGTCTGAATCCACCGCTGCTGCAGCAAACAGAGCACCAAGGGAGCTGCAGGGGCAATAGCTCGATGTAATGAGGCTGTTATGCCATGACATTATGCTGCGTCAAGTCACCAGAGGAAAAAGGCATAAAAAAAGGGGGAGCAGTTACATTGTCCATCATTGAAAAGAAAGAGGAAGAGAAAGACAGAATAACAGCCATGCATGGGACATCCACTAGCGGCATGCCCCCCGACACACGTGAAAAGTGTTACCATAGTCTGCGTATGGATCATCTGTCGAATGGACATGACACAAAGATCATCTACTGTTCAGATCATCAGGTGACATCCATCCATATTTTATTAAACATATTGTTTTCATCGAGGAACAATTACTTTGGTCTGTATATTTTTATGTGCAGCAAAGGTGGTGCCTACGTCAGCACCATCACACACCGGCGTCTGCGCCCGCTTACTAATGGAACAGGTGCGCGCAAGACGCCGCCCGTGCAGCTTAATCTACATCAAACCGCCGGAGCCGCGTTGAGCTGCCCTTGCCGCTTTGAGCCGTCGGGGTTATATTAAGTCGCTCGTCCGCCTGCACCGCCGGTTCACGCGTCCACACCAGCTTAAAATGCGGAGGACAACTTGCTCGTCCGCACCGGCTAACAAACGCTGTGGTCGGTTTATCTACCGGCTTCATGGCGGATTATTTTCGGCCTAAACACATCAGGTGATATCCATCTAAAATATATTTTTAGCACATATTATTTTTGTCAAAAAACATTTTACCTTTGCCTTGGCCTGCAATATTGTTTATGCAGGACAATTATTCACTACAAATGTGGTTTATACCGCGGATATGGAGCACGGATTGATAATATTTCCATCTGGGGATAATCCGGGACATATCACATGATGAATAGACGCACACGAGTTGCTGCTCTTGTGGACCGATTCACATCAGCTTGCTGGGATCGCGTCTGCCCGTTGTCAATGGACATGCACAAATCGCCGCCCCCGAAGCCTGGTCTATATCAACCCAGACCGCACCTATCCGGATGAGCTGTTTATTGAGTATGAGCAAGTCACTGCTTGGGTAGCCGGTTTTCTTCCAACAAATTGGAGGCAAATTATCATCAACCGCCGTCTGCACTGGATGGATCAATGGACATGCGCACAAATTGTTGCCATTACAGTTAAGTTAAATTTCAAACAGCCAGTTGGAAGGAACCATTGGCCGAGTTGCTGACACGGCTCATACGGGATCATTTATAACCCGCCGCAGTCACCTCAACCTTCTGTGGATTTACATCGTGCTATCAACACCAATGACATACAAGTTATGTCGGTTTATATCATGGTCAAATATGAAGAGTTTCAAGCCAACTCCTCGAGTCACCTTGAGACTCGGGGGCTACGATGACATGACTCAGCAAATCTTGCTAGTTTCAGCAAATTTAAGAACCCCAGGACGATGGAGGGAAAGATAACCCGGTCCAGGAGGCTACTGTTATTTGAAGGCCATCAAAAAATTTCCGGCTTAAAAAGTATATGACAGATATAAAATCCCGGCTCAATGAAGAAGATCCGGGTCATCAGAAAGGATTCCGGTTTAAATTCCGACTCAAGGGAAGTCAGTCTCATTGAAGCTCTCAAATATCTGGTTTACAATCCGGTTCAAGGGAAATCTGTTCTCCCACAAAGCTCTGAAGCGCCCAAATCCGGTTTAACAATGTCCGGTTCAAAAAAGGAATTAACTTCTCGCAAGTTCGAGTTTAAAGACCATCAGAAAATTTCCGGCTGAAAATGAAGATTCCGGTTTAAAATCCGGGTCAAGGGAAAGATGTCTCCCACAAAGCTTTGATGCTCTCAATATCCGGTTCAAGATCCCGGTTCAAGAAGAATTTATCTCTTGCAAAAAAGTTAAAAATTACCGAACAGGACATGCTGCCATGATGCGCGGTTCAAACATGGGTATCCTGCCTTATTGGCCTAACATATTATTGATCACATGGGGGCTTCTGCTTCATAAAGCGGGGTCTCTGTTCTTTTTTACATCATGCGTGGTTACACGGAGGTTCTGTCTTAAAGCGGCCTCCGGTTTACCTCTTGGGTTAGCTTTTCAAAGCACCATGTTATGTCACTTGGGGGCTTGGTCGTGTCCGAACCAATGCAACACCTCTTGATAGGCGAAAGCCACCAGATCACTTGGGGACATGGTCAAGTCTGAACCAGTCACGCCTCTTGATCGGCCTAAGGCCATAGAGTCACTTGGGGGCTTGGTCGAACCCGAACCATTGCCACGCCACTTGATCGGCATAATGCCACGGTTTCAGTTGGGGACCTGGCTGACTTGAACCATAGCTACACCTTATTGGGAGCTTGGTCGTGTCCGACCATGGTAACACCATCTGATCGGCTCAGTAAAGCCTCTTTTTGCAAATGGTCTTATCATTGCCTTTGCTTCCATATTTTTTCATAACTTTTATTTGATTTTTGTTAATCCGCTTCAAACTGGCAATTACAAATTGGCGGAACACGGTCAAATCCTAATCTGGCGACTGTCTGCCCAGTTTGATTTTATGTTACCATCTTATTATGGAGTAAACCGGTGTTCATTAACCCGGCTTGACTTTCAATTACAAATTGTCAGTACATGATCAAATCATAATCCGGAGACTATCCGCCCGGTCTGGTTTGACTACGAGTCGCCAATATTATATATGGTTAAACCGGTGTTTATCACAACCCGGTACGATTTATCATAAACCGACACAGTATGAAAGGAGTTATCACCATTACTACAAAAAGTTGGTAAACCAATGATGTGATTCAATGTCACAGGTATGATATATTTCATTGATTATTCTTAAGTGCAGCCTTAGTTATAAACCTGGGTTATATGTTGGGCATTATGACCCGTCCAGCGGTAAACCGCCAGGACACTTTAAACTTGTTGTATGCAGAGACAGGTTGAATAAAGCATGATGATAAATTATCTGGTGTTTATTAAACTGGCCTGGCTTTAAGATGATAAGTCGCCAGTATATGATGAGAAATTATCCGGTGTTTGTTAACCCGGCCTGGCTTTGGACTATAAGTCGCCAGTACATATTTGGATTGCGCCATTGGAATCATGCGCTTATAAATCATTGGGTTATATTATTCAAATAGCCAAACTTGGCTGAATTTTCATTATGATATTGAATGAATAAGGTTTTTCATACCAGATTATGTTATCTTTAATAGCCAACACGGCTGGATTTTTATTATGGTTATCAATAACCAATATTATGATTGAGGTTTTCAAAGTCGCTTCAGCGCAATGGCTATTATTTTATCAATGGGTACGATTTATTCTATAATGGAGGGAATAGTCCTGAGTCGCTGCAGGCTTAAGACCCGGCACTTGGGGGCTACATTATTCAAAGTTGAGATTACATCAAATATGCAAGTCCCATGTCACTGCCAGCATGCACCATGGTACTTTGGGGCTAATGCAAAGTCATTTTTACTGGCTTATTGAAGACCCAACTCATCACATTGTAATGAGCCGGCCCTTGGGGGCTACCAATTGCTTCTGTCAACAGTTGAAGATACAAAGCTTTTTATTCATTATATTGAAGGGTCCACTGCTCGGTTGGTAAAGCACAAGGCTCTTAACCTTGTAGACGTGGATTCAAGTCCCATGATGGGGGTTACATCATATGATGTTATTTTCATTGAAGTATATATTAAGTCCCAGCTCAATATTATCTTACTGAGCCGGTCCTTGGGGGCTACACTGGTTGAAGTTTTTATGAGTATAAGACAATTACAAGTCCCAGGTTGCTGCAAGCATGACAACCCGGCACTTGGGGGCTACATAATATGGAGTATTCAGTTTTTACTAAGTGACTGGGATGAACAACATGGATTTCTTCTTAAGTGGCAGTATTTATATTGAAGCAAGTCTTAAGCAATCACTTTGTTCGGCTCAAGACTTGGGGGCTATAGGTATTATATTATTATTGAAGAAATATTTTCAAATTCTCTGATTGAGCAAACTAGGTTGACCCGGTGTCACCAATCATTATGACCCTGTGGCTGCAACCCGACATCATTAATCATGAACTGGCATTGGCAACAATCATGAACCGGTGTCTGCAACAATCATGACTCGAAATTATCAAGTTTTTATAACCCGACAGTCTTTGGCAATGATGAAACCGACAAGTTCTGCATCTTCAAACCGGTTGAATGTCAGATGAGTATTTCAAGACCAATATTTCTTAAACCGGCGCTTTGGAAGCCGACTCAAGTGGATTATTCGTCACAATATTTTTTCTATAAGAAGCCAACATTAGCAACTTGAGTATGAAGCTGGTTATTGACCCGGATTTTTTAGAAGGAAGAAATGACAAGGATTTAAGGATGATCAGGTGCCGGTCTACAAGAATTCTTAACCCGGAGCACAACCTGCCAAATTTGTTCTGGTGTTTATTTTGCAGCATAAGTTTACCATGGATAAATCCAAGCTAAACTTGGGGGCTAATGTCGGGGATATACCCCGCGGTGTAAACCGGCCAGAGGTTAACCCGGCCGGACTTGGCGGTTTATTTAAGGTCCCGCTGGCACTTGGCGATATTCATCTGGTGACCCGCCCAGACCTGGCAATTTACCAGCAACCCGCCAGGATGTTGTAACTCACTGGTGACCCGGCGGACGGGACAAAGGAGCGACAAGACCTGGTGGCCCGTCTGGCGGTTCATGAAAGCCGGTTCAACTATTGTGGGCCGGTTTAAGAGGAAAGGCATGAGGAATATTTACCTTACAAGGAGTTAAGACCAGGACTTGTATCCGGTTTGCATTAGAGATAGACTAGTCCTAATCCTAATAGGACTCCACATGTAACCCGCCCCTTCAACATATATAAGGAGGGGCAGGGCTCCCCAAAGAGGGACAAGCTACAAGCAAGAAGAAACAATCTTAGGGCTAGACACAAAGAGGAGAGCCGGTTTACGGCGACTCCCTCGTGATGATAATGAGACCTAGCCTCAAACAGCATGTAGGGTTTTTATCGGATGATGTTTCCCGGGGCCCGAAGCTGTCTAAATCCCTGTCTTGTGTTGCGTCTCTCGATTCCGCTCAACCCCTCTCAAGCTACCACATAGATGCATTGGCCTCGCCACTAAGTCCTGACACTAAGGATATCTGCCGTGACAAATCCATGACACAACCCCTTCAACCTCTAGAAGAATTGGCTGGTGCCCTCTCGTCAGCCCTCAATGCTGACCCTGGCAGGAGCCATGGTTCATCCTTCGTACCGCAAACTGGAGAAACCTCATTACACGTTTCATCGTCATGCATTGCAGCGGAATGTACTAGATATAGACCACATCCAGTAGGTTGCAATGGATGGCTACCTTTGTTTCAATATCTACAAGGGTTGGATGAAGAGCAACAACCAAGTTGGCGGTTCAAGCAAAGAAGTATCGGCCAAGAGGAAGAGGGACAAGGACGAAGTCGAGGACATGGACGAGGACTCCGAGTAAGGTGGCAGTGTCGTTGCTCATGGCGGTTCTAAACTTCTAATGCAGTGTCTACCAGATTAGTTGCATAGTTTAATTTCAGGTGTGCTTAGTTTAATTTGAGGGGTGTGTTGTGCTGAGCCCCCAGCAGAACTATGTTATGTTTCTTCTCGTTACTTTAACTCTTCAGTATGTACATACTAGTACTAGTATTTCTTTAATAGAATTTAGCACCCCAATTAAGCACGTACTAGCTTTTTTAATAGTACTATATGCATAATTTGGCGACGAGCGCTCTCTATATGTACCACCTTTTTTTAAAATTTCAATTTTTGCTCCATGGCGCAATCCATCGATAGTGGAGTACTACTGTACAAAAGTATACATTTTTTAAAAGGCTAGCGTATTGTTCATCACATATATACATATATAGCCAGTTAAATTCTCAACCTAGAACGACGTGCATGCCATGTAGTAAACCGATCCGGAGGAAGTATAGTAAAAATGAGGTGATTTTACCCAGTGATCGGCGGGGGAGCATGGCCTGTCATGTGGTGCCACGTGTCATGACGTACCAAGGCGATGCGCGTGTCCCTCTTGAGGCAGAAGCAATACTAGTACGTGGTTTGAGATGATGTCGAACCGAAGTGTGAAATAATGGTTGCTTCGTCCGTCTGGGAAGGTGCGGCATTGTGATTTGACGTCTCATTGCTCATTACTAACACTAGGCCGGTACGAGTGGGGTGCGTCCCCCCTGCTATTCTGCACTGTTATTTCGTGCTTGACACGTCGACCCGGTTGCTATATGTCCCACATGTCGGTGACAGGAAGTACAGAATTCATGAAAGGAAGCATCGACGGAGGAGTATACTACAGAATTCATGAAAGGGAGCGACTTAGTTTTGGAAAAATCTGTTTTTACGGAGTACGTACCCACTAGGGTTTATAGGGCTCATCTAAATAACATTCGTTTTTCCGTTTGATAAGTCTCAATTCTAGTACTATACTAGTAGTAGTACCATTACATGTTAGATTTCGAGGTGCGTTAGATCACCCGACGCAAGCAGTGTCAAGAGGAAACTAACCAATGCATGTACAAGTTCATGGAAATTTAGTGGTCATTCATGCATTCGTTCTAATTAATGCCTCGGTAAACATAACTTCTTGAGAAAAATGAGCATACTGTGCAAACTACGAAATTAATTCGACCACTCACCGTCTACCTTGGTTGGAGAGATTTTGAAATTGAGCTATAAACTGGAAAGGAGGGAGTAGTAACTTTTGTCTCAATTACTATTTGTGGCCTTGTATAGATGCAAAATGTATTTTTTTATAGTGGCCTTCTATAAGTAAATAGAGGGAGTACTAACCAAAGTATGTAGTAGGGACGAGGAGTAAACGGAGGGAGTAGTAAAATTTTCTCCTCGTGCTACAAGCCACCGCGCGCGTGGGCGAGGGAGCGGGCGTAAAGGCGTACAGTAGTACTCCACCTTCACCTCATCCTGCGAGCCACCGCGTCCGTGGACGGGGGAGACGATGTACTAAGCAAGTTTCACCTCGTTCTGCGAGTTGACAGGACACATCAAAAGTACTCCAGTGTATAGAGCCTTGCCTCTAAGGTAGGCCCCACATGGTTTGCCTCTTTTTTTAATTTAACATAACGCGTCAAGTCGCAATTTGTTTGTTCACCCGTGGTAGACGATCCTCCCTCCACCAAGTGGACAACCAGTACACGTGCCAAATTACCACGTGGGCTGCCTTTTTCGTACAGAAATGAGCTCCACCGTGTACCCGCACGGGTGTGGTTGGGAA
Organism: Triticum dicoccoides; assembly: GCF_002162155.2. Taxonomy (NCBI): domain Eukaryota; kingdom Viridiplantae; phylum Streptophyta; class Magnoliopsida; order Poales; family Poaceae; genus Triticum; species Triticum dicoccoides. The sequence continues at coordinate 770,037,989 of NC_041383.1, read as the reverse complement.
AGAGACGGGAGTACGTGCGCCATGCGTGCACCTCTTCTCTTCGTGCACGTCCCCCACCTACGTGGGTGTGTGTGACAGAGATACAAACCTAGACATAATGCACCGTCCATCCCCATGCCTCTGCCCAGTCCGACCACTAGTCACCACCACGGCACCACGCCCCACTCCTCACCTTATCTCTCATATTTCTCCCTCCATTTTTATATACAAGGGGCCACTATCAAAATTACAATTTGTAGATATACAAGGCCACTAACACTAATCGATGCAATATTAATGGTGTTTGACTCGTGGTACTAGCAAAGGAGGACATTAATTATCCCTTGCATGCATGCGGGAGTTTGTAAAAAAATGCATCTTGATGTTCCGTGCAATGCACGGGCATCTTGCTAGTCCATGAAAACAACACATGGCAAAATTCCATGGCGAACGAGGGATTTGAATCTGTTGGGAGGGGCTGTTTGGATCTTGCTCGGGGTAGCCAAAATATTGGCGACCCTTTTGTCCACCGGTGCCTTTGCCACCGATGAACGAGGAACGGCTCGGGTGCTCATGCTATCATGCATCCTCCAGCGCGCACGTTGGAGACGAGCTCGCACGAGCTGTGTTTTTTTGTCCCACAACGCCGCCCGAGCTGCCCGCATACTGACCCGCGACCCGCAAATTGCGCCATCCAACCGTAGCCGCACACATTATGATAGCAACTCAACCAACCGGTCGAAATTCACGCAAACGCGTAGACAAACTGATACTCATTCACGCAACCACCGGAGTATTTCATATAAACAACGACGGAAATCATATAAAATACCAGATTTTCACACAAACATGACGGATTTCATTACATTCAAATGAACTACGCGGTGCTAGTTCTGGACAGCAGAGGTATATAATACATGGCCTAAATGGTCGCCTGCCGATCGATTTGTGTTCCTCATGTCCGGCAGCACGATCATCGGACTGCCGGGAGCCCCGGAGGTATATGCTTCGGCGCAAAGGACGGCTTGCTTCCCCACTGCCCAACTGATATCATTGGTTGGTGCCGAAGATGATGGTGGCCGGCACCGGTTCGAGTTCATCACCGGCCACTATTTCGCCATGGCCGGCACCGGCTCGAGTTCATCCTAACATTGACCTCTTCCGTGGAGCCCATGCGGGGTCGACGAAGGTCCTCACAACAAAAGGATCCGGCAAGACACCTGTTGTGTACGCCGGCGTCGCCTCCGCGGTGGCCTTCATGGGACCCAAGCGGCGGCGGCCTCCCGTGTTCTACTTCTCCTCGATGATGGCGGCGGACGCGGAGGCGCTGGCCACCGACTCGCCGCTCTCCGCGCACCCGGCTTCTGTCGCTGCTTGCATGGCGCGGCTGCCGGCATGGGAGTCTCGACCACAGAAACGGGAGACGCGGTACGAGGCGGCGGCGTGGACGGCAGCAACGACACCCGTGCACTGCTCCTCGCCGAGCTGGCTTGGAGCAGCGAGTTGCTGAACCGCGCGCCGGCTTGGGGCGGCAACTGGCTCCGTCGGGCGAGGGGAGGGAGGTGGATCAGCGAGTTGCATAGCTCGTATCCGGCGGGCTACCCAGCCGGCTTGGATGCAGAATAACTACTCTTCGTAAGCCATTGTAAGAGTGGACAAAATGGTGGAGGAGATAGGGGAGCGGCGGAGGTGTGCGATTCTTGGCCGGCGTTTGGCCTCGTTTAAATAGGAGATTAAATAGATGGCGAATGGGAGGAGCTCAACCGGCGTTGCGTTTAATGCCGGCCCGGTCATGAACGGACGTGTGTCCAGAGTGGGTTTCTCGGCTTCCACACGGGCGGGTTTCATGGAGGCGTTTGAATGTGGCACGGAGGCGTGTTCAGCCAGGCGTGCCGCGAGTGGCGCCCTCGACTCTGACCTAGGACACCGCGCCGTTCTTCCACTGACGTGTGGGCTCTTTGGGTGCATGGCCTGCATGTCAGTGACCCAATGCAGGCAGCGCACAGCATAGGAACCTTTGGTGGGCCAGGGCGGTCAGAAGCAGGCATTTCATAAACCGATGATTTTTCATTGAGTGTGACGTCATCTTTTTCATGTAGTTAAGCATGTGTCTTGCGTTGTGTGTTGTGTGCATGCAGGTGTGCGAGTGTTGCGTGCGTGCAAGGGTGCGTTTTAGTGTTGCATGCATGGGTGCATACGTGCAAGGGTGCGTTTCAGTGTTGCATGCATGGGTGCGTACGTGCGTGTGTTCGTGAGTGCATGTGTATGTGTCAGTGTTGCACGCCAGCATGCGTGCGTGTGTACGTTATGTGTACGTGTCAGTTTTGCATGCCTACATGCGTGCGTGTCTTGCGTGTGTGCATGTGTACGTGCGGGGTGAGGCTACACATCAGTCGACTGACTTTTTCATCTCTAGTCATTAGATTTTCCAGCCGTTGGATACGAAATCAAGGGCCTCCAGTTTATCATCAAACTGCACCCCCCCTGAGCCGCCAGCCACCACCAGCCGAACCGCCCACCCCCGCCGCCCGCGGCCGGACCGCCCTCCCCGAAAGCACTCCCCACTGCCGGTCCACCGCCGCACCTTCGAGAGAGTGGGCCAGCATATATGATCTTGAGATTTTACGAAGTCACCATAGGTGCCTCGTAGTCGAGTGGAACGTCTCCTCCCACTGAACGTGCATCACCGGAAAATACTGAAATTAACACAAGATAAATGCGAGCACCAGGACTTTAACCTTGGTGGGCTCGAGAAACCACTGTCCTCTAACCATCCAACCACATGTTGGTTAGCACGACAAAATGTATGTGGTGACCATGATGAGCTTATTCTGAAGTCCAGTGACCATATCATGCTTTCGCTTCAAATACAATGACCGTAAGTGTCGTCAACAAAATACGGAGCACGCATCAAATGCAAAGTCCATCAATGTCATCAACAAAATATGGAGACGTATCGTGAGCTAGATACCGTTGTACTATTGTATATGCTTATTTTCTTAGTGGGCGATTGCGTGTGTGGTGTGGTGGGCACATCATTTCTAGTTGTGGTGGGTCAACATAAAGACTCATAGGTCGGTTCCATCCTGCGCCACATATAGGTTGGACCGAGACATGTTATACGGAGACCCATGTGGAGGACTCGGCATACAACACGAAGCTACCAGAGTCGCGGAGGACTCTATCCCCACTGGTGATAAGCCGACTATATATGATTTGTAACCCTAGGCCCTTAGTATGTTATACAAGCTTGGGGGCTAGTTCGTCAATAGTATACACACACGCACAATGCCTGGTATTCACGTGTACTTTGTACACACCCCTAACACTAATATACAGTACCAGGAGTAGGCTCTTTCTTCAACTGCAAGGGTTCGATCCGAACTAGGGTAAAACTTTGCCTCGTATTACGATCCAGCCTAACAGCCAGGGATATCCTACGAATGATATGATGAAATCATATCTGCCAACTACTATTAGAGAGGTGTGTCGGGGGGGCAATGTGTGCGAGAGAGGCCTAAAGATAATGTGCGTGCGGGAGACGGTAGGCACATATATGTGCGTATAGAGGGCTAGTAGAGACCGTGCATGTGTATATATGCATGTGAGAGAAATAGTATTTTCCAACTGAGATTAGTGAAAAGAGTGGTACATAGTAGTCAGAAAGAGAGATAGAGAAATAGAGAGAGCATGTGCATGAGACACCCCGACACCCTGAGAGAGATTGTGAGCATGTGAGAAAGAGAAATGCCAATGCATATAAAGTGTGTGCACTTATGCGTTAGATAGAGAGATATCTACGTGTAAAAGGTGGTTCTACGCATTAAATTAAAATATAAATGGCATTATTATTTTTGGATGAGATCATGAATTTTGCAAAATTGCGTATGGACGAAAATCGGTCTATCAGACACCCATACTCTATTTAATTCTAGCATGTGCATGTGTTTATTTCATATTATCGATCCATAGAGTGAGAGCGGTTTGAAATACAGGCAATGGATGCTTTTGCAATTCATATATAAACATTAATTAGTGCACTCCATGTTGTTAGTGTGAAGCACTTTATACATTTGTCACTTGCATGGATACATTCCAAATTCCTAGCTACGAAATAAAATACATGTCGAATTCAACATAAAGGGGGTTTCAAAGATTCGAATTCATAGGAAGTGCATTCATCTATTTGAACCCGAGATAATGGCATTTGTAAATCAGATGTAAAAGGGGGCATCAATCTTTGTTGTGAGTTTGAACATGGTATATATATTCATACGCATATCTAACTTTTTTTTTGCAACCAAGGAGATTATACCTGGAACCATGCATGAACTAAGGTAAGTTGCATATTTTTTAATATATACTCGTGTACAATGTATATTAAAATGTACCCCCTCCATTCCAAAATAATCATAGCTTTAGGATTTTCAAGAGTAAAGATTTATGAAGTTTGACAAATCCTGAAAGTTCAATTCAAGAGAACCGAAAATGTTAATGCTTCTGCTCCCAAATATTGAACGAAGCGCCAATAGGCCTCTGGTCACCCAAAACCGCGCGAGACTAATGTTTTGGTGGTAGGAAATTACTATCCTGAATCTGGCCGTGTAGCCTATCGGCCCGATGTCCAAAGGTCTAAACCGGGGTAGGTTTGTAACTTCACCAAGACGCCAGTCTCAACCGCCTCCGAGAAGCATTCATACGCCGTGGGCGCCTAAACACCCATGCACTCGGCCGAAATCTATCCCGCCCACATTTGGGACACCTGACATGACTGTCCTACCCCCAACCCGCAATATGTCCGAAATTTTAGATGCGGGCAAAGTTTGTAACTTTCCCCAAATTTCAAACAAGTGCGTCTCAAACCGAAACATTGTTCCCCCTTAGTTCCCCGCCTCCCTCCGTTTCCCCATTCATACTACGCGGGCGCGAAAACACCCTCTCCACCAGCCGTGAAACCCCAACCTCCTCCGTTCTCCACCCCATAGCGGCCAATCCACCGCCGCCCTCCTCCATCACGCCGGAGCCGGTACCCCGACGTCGTCGTCCAATGCAACCTCAACCGCAACGCCCTCAAGGACTTAGCAGATGAAGCCGAGGCAGAGCTGCCTCCACGATGCCGACGCTGACGTGCGCCGTACCAGAACCACTCCGTCCTACGCCTCACTGTTGCGGCTCCACTGTCGCAACCGTCCACCGCACCGGAGCTGTTCCCGCTACGCTGTCATTTGCCGCCTCGGATCTGCTTCCCCGCCGCCGACAGACGGCCACCGCACCACACTCAACAACTTGGCCATGGGTTCGTCCAAGGCTGCACCGTCCTCCACAACTTCTGGTTTCTGGCGAACAACAAGATCGTCAGAAAAACAGAAGGAGGACACAGCACTGCCAGCAGAAAGAGGTACTCCTCTTCCCTTATTCGTGCAAATCTTACATCTCCGCTCACACCGTATTCATCCCACGAAAGAAACTAGTTGAGCGCTTCTTACTGCATCTTCTTTGTGATACTAAATGCACAAGGTTTCCTACCTTTTACTATTTCACCTTTGCTAGAGGTCAGTAGCCCGCCTGGATTTCAATTCAGGGTCAGTCGAACCGCAATTAAAAGAAGCAGCACCCACTTAGGCGCGCAGAGCACCTAGTCCGACTGTTCCCCGGGGAAGCGGCGCATCGGTGTCTATCATAGGGGTGTGGGGCGCAGGAGCTGCTTGCGCCCGATCTGGAGGTCGGTGGGGCTTGAATGGATGGCCGGGGGGGCAGTGCCAAGCACTGCAGTGCGGTGAGGTCGAGGGGAGGGCGCAGGCAGGGGAGGAATACTGGGCCGGTGGTCACTGGCGTTTCGAGGAAGATCGTCAACACTGACTGGCTGGAGGTAGATGAAGGCGATCTCCCCGTTCTTTGTACATCGAACGGTGCAGGAAAAAATGGACTGACCTATTTGCTTTTAGTCGACTGTTATTTTCATAGAATCCTGTAGTAATTGAGTGTGCCATGCATGTTGTAGAGCTATCATATGTCTCCCGTCATTTATTTCTCACTGACCTGCTATCTGCTACCTTCACACTGTACTAATTGTGCACACACTTCACCCATACTCACACTATTGTTTTTTTATGCATGGGTATTTCAGACTCTGACGAAGTGTTGATGAATGCAGAAAAGAAAAGACAGAAGTCGCTCCAGTGTAATTCGAAGATAAGCAGTAAGCGTTTCAACGCTCTAATGGGTGCAGTTTCAGCAGTTGGAGACAGTAAAAGTAGCTCTGCAGTTGATGATCTCAATTGCCACACACAACCATCCCAAGTGCTTGCTTTAACTTCGCGCTGTCAAATGTGGTTGCATGTTGCATATGGTGTCTATCTTGTAATGCTTCTAATTAGGGTAAATTGCATCTGCTTAGTAAACACATTATACCTGTGAATATGACATGCCTTCCTGTTTTTGGTACATACTACATCTTTCTATTAACCATGTTCTTACATCAAACTACTTCTCTTGTGTATCCCTCATCAATGCTCCTAATTTGTTAAATTGCATCTCCTTAGCTTACACATTATACATGTGAATATGACAAGCCTTCCTGTTTTTGGTACATACTACATCTGCCTATCACACCATGTTCTTACATCAAACTACTGTTCTTGTGTATCCTGCGTCTATCGCTTATGATGAGACAGTCAGGCGCGTGGGTTAATATGAGACGCAATACTCTTATAAAGAATGCAATTTCATCCTCTCCACATGATTCTCAAGAAACAAGAAGCCTAAATGAAGATATTGAACGTTGCTCTGTACCTGAAGACAGCACTTCCCCTACACCACCATCACAGGTGCTTGCTCCAACTTCGCAGTGTGATATGTGGTTGCATGTTGCATATGGTGTCTAGCTTGTAATGCTTCTAATTAGGGTAAATTGCATCTGCTTAGTTTACACACTATACCTGTGAATATGACATGCCTTCCTATTTTTGGTACACACTACATCTATGTGTTAACCTTGTTCTTACATGAAACTACCTCTCTTCTGTATCCTGCATCAATTACTTACGATGAGTCACCTTTATTCGTTGCATATTGCATATTATTTCTAGCCTGTTGCCATGTATTGCTTCTAATTTGGTCAAATACATTTGTTAGGGCAGCCTTTTAATTTGGCAGAGTGATATTGGTTTCATCTTTCATATGGTTTCTAGCTTGCATCGATTCTAACAAGTTCAAGCACCTTGTGCTTAGTTTACACTGTATACATCATACATGTCAATATGTCACGCCGTCCTATTTTTCATACATATTCCATCCTCCTATCATGCGGCTGCCTTACATGAAAGTAGTGTTCGTCAGTATCATGCATCAATAAGTTCTGAAGAGCAAATTTTATTCCTTTTTCTTGTGGGTTTGACTTGACAAGGCAAAATCAAGAAAGAGGAAGGAAAAGAGTAAGGAAGGCGATGATGGTGGTCCTCTGCAGCAACGTAAACGGAGCATCTGTACCGATTCTCCTTGTACTGATAGTGCATTACATGGTCCAAGTCTCCGCTCCCCTACTCCACCATCCAAGGTGCTTGCTCTAACTTGGCAGTGTGTTATCTGGTTGCATGTTGCATATGGTGTCTAGCTTGTATTGCTCCTAATTAGTGTAAATTGCATCTGCTTAGCTTACACATGATACATGTGAATATGACACGCTTTCCTGTTTTTGGTACATACTATATCTGTCTATCACACCATGTTCTTACATGAAACTACTCTTCTTGTGTATCCTGCATCAGTCACTTATGATGGGACACCTTTAAGTTGGCAGTGTGATATTGGTTTGCGTCTTGAATATGATTTCTAGCATGTATTGCTTCTAGTTTGATGAACGCCACCTATGACGAGACAGTTTTAACTTGGTAGAGTGATATTGATTGCACCTTCCATATGGTGTCTTGCAGTGTTTCTAATTTGTTGAAGTGCCTTCTGCTTAGTTACCACATCATAGGTGTGAGTATGTCAAGCTGTCCATTTTTTCATACATATTCCATCCTCATATCATGACTATGCCTTTCATCAGAGTATTGTTCGTCAGTATCATGCATGAATGAGTTCTGAAGAGCGAATGATATTCCTTTTTCTTATCGGTATGACTCTCACAATGCAAAATCAATAAAGCTGAAGGAAATTGGCAAGGCATTGAATGATGGTGGTCCTTCCGAGCAACTGAAACGGAGGTTCTCTACAGATTCTACTCCGCCATCCTCCCAACAAGATTCGCAAGACAACGCAAGGCTAGACAGTCAACGTAGTTGTGTAGATGATGAGCACATCTCCCCTACTCCACCATCACAGGTGCTTGCTCTAACTTGGCACTATTATATGTGGTTCCATGTTGCGTATGATGTCTAGCTTGTATTGCTTCTAACTTTGTTGAATTGCATCTGCTTACTTTACACATAATACCTGTGAATATGACATGTGTTCCTGTTTCTACATCAGACTACTATTCTTGCATATCCCGCATCAGTCACTTATGATAAGGCACCTTTAAGTCACCATTGCGATATTGGTTGTGTCTTGCATATGATTTCTAGCATATACTGCTTCTAATTTGTTGAAACGCCATACAGTTTGAACTTGGCAGAGTGATATTGGTTGCATCTTTCATATGGTGTCTAGCTTGCAGTGCTTCTAATTTGTTGAAATGCCTTCTGCTTAGTTACCACATCATAGGTGTGAATATGTCACACCATCCTGTTTTTCATACATATTCCATCCTCGCATCATGTGTTTGCCTTTCATCCGAGTAGTGTTCGTCAGTATCATGCATGAATGAGTTCTGAAGAGAGAATTTTATTCCTTTTTCTTATCGGTTTGACTTCACAATGCAAAATCATTACAGCTGAAGGAAATTAGTCCGGCAGTGGATGATGGTGGTCCTTCAGAGCAACTCAAACAGGGGGTCTCTACAGATTCTACTCCGCCATCCTCCCAACAAGATTCGCAAGACAACACAAGGATGGACAGTCAACGTAGCTGTGTAGATGATGAGCACATCTCCCCTACTCCACCATCACAGGTGCTTGCTCTAACTTGACACTATTATATGTGGTTGCATATTGCGTATGATGTCTAGCTTGTATTGCTTCTAACTTGAATTGCATCTGCTTACTTTACACATAATGCCTGTGAATATGACACGTGTTCCTATTTCTAGAACATACGTGTACATGATGAGCACATCTCCCCTACTCCACCATCACAGGTGCTTGCTCTTACTTGGAACTGTTATACGTGGTTGCGTTTTCCGTATGATGTCTAGTTTGTATTGCTTCTGATTATGTTGAATTGCATCTGCGTAGCTTACAACTTATACCTACAACGATCACTTACCCATAAGACACATTTAACTTGGGACTGTGATGTAGGTTGCATCTTGCATTGTCTTCTAGCCTGTACTGCTTCTAATTTCTTGAAATGGCACTTACGACGAGACACTTTTTACCTGATAGAGTGATATTGGTTGCATGTTCATATGGTGCCTAGCTTTCATTTCTTCTAATTTTGTTGAAATGCCTTCCGCTTACTATTTTTTCATACATATTCCATCCTCCTATCGTACGTGTGAATATGAAACACTATGTTTTTTTGTATATATTCCATCCTCCTGCGCTTGCCTTACATCAAAGTAGTGTTCATCTGTATCATGCATCAACCAGTTATGCAGAGCTAATTTTATTCATCTTGAAGGAAAAGAGTAAGTTAGGGGATGTTGGTGGTACTCCGCACCGACACAAACAGAGACTCTCTAGATTTGCCACTGCTACTGCTAATGAAGTTGAAGTCCCAAGTCTACATGATGAGTTCATCTCCCGCACTCCACCATCGCAGGTGCTTGCTCTAAGTTGACAGTGTGATAATTGGTTTCATGTTGCATATGTTGTCTAGCCTGTATTTCTTCTATTTTGATTAAATTGCACCTGCTGAGTTTATACGTTATACATGTGCATATGACATGGCTTTCTGTGTCTAGAATACACTGCATCTATCTATCATACCATGTTCTTACATCAAAGTACTGCTGTTGTGTATCCCGCATCAGTAACTCATGATTGGACGCTTTTAACATGGCAGTTTGATAGTGGTTGCATCTTGCATTGATTTCTACGTTGTACTGCTTCTAATTTTTCGAATTGCCACCTATGACAAGACACTTTTAACTTGGCAGAGTAATATTGGTTGCATCTTTCATATGGTGTCTAGCTTGCATTACTTCTATTTTCTTGAAAATCCTTCTGCTTAGTTTGCACATCGTAGCTGTGAATATGTCATGCCGTCCTATTTTTCTTACATATTCCATCCTCATACGGTTGTTGTCGGTGTCAAAACCGGCGGATCTCGGGTAGGGGGTCCCGAACTGTGCGTCTAGGCGGATGGTAACAGGAGACAAGGGACACGATGTTTTACCCAGGTTCGGGCCCTCTTGATGGAGGTAAAACCCTACGTCCTGCTTGATTGATATTGATATTGTGGATGTTTACAAGAGTGGATCTACCACGAGATCAAGGAGGCTAAACCCTAAAAGCTAGCCTATGGTATGATTGTAATGGTTGTTGTTGTTCTACAGACTAGAGCCATCCGGTTTATATAGACACCAGAGAGGGCTAGGGTTACATAGAGTCGGTTACAATGGTAGGAGATCTACGTATCCGTATCGCCAAGCTTGCCTTCCACGCCAAGGAAAGTCCCATCCGGACACGGGACGAAGTCTTCAATCTTGTATCTTCATAGTCTTGGAGTCCGGTCGATGATGATAGTCCGGCCGATGATAGTTCGGCTGATGATGGTAGTCCGGCTATCCGGACACCCCCTAATCCAGGACTCCCTCAGTAGCCCCTGAACCAGGCTTCAATGACGATAAGTCCGGCGCGTATATTGCTTGGCATTGCAAGGCAGGTTCCTCCTCCAAATGATAGAAGATTGTGAACACCAGGATAGTGTCCGGCTCTGCAAAATAAATTCCACATTCCACCGTAGAGAGAATAATATATACACAAGTTCAATCTGCTGACGTTTTTTGTGGCATGACGTCACGCCACTACCAAGCCATTACTTGAATCGTTTTTTACTCTACCACCTCAGAGCATTTAGCGAAGCGGTTTCCTTGGCACGTCTTGTCGAAGCAGAGATCGTGTTTCCCCTTAATCCGGGATTCTCATCAATACGGACGTGGGTAACCCAACCGTGCCCGTCGCCACGCCCCCTCTATCGAAGGCGAGTCCCAAACGGTCATGGAGACGGCTCTCGGTATTCTCCCTCTTTATAACGGGACCAAGGCTCGTTTCTTTTCTTTAATCCTCCATCGAATCCTCTCCCCGCTCCAAGTTCCAGCACCTAGAGCTCCAGATTCGAGCGCTTCGGACCTTCAACGATGTCCGGTTCTGACCTCCAGGGCCGGTGGATGCCCTCCTCCGTCATGGAGGAGGACGTACTAAAGCTGCGGGAGGCCAAGTACCTGGCTTATGAGATTTCGCACAGGTTGCCTGCCGAAGGGCAGGCCATCCCCACCCCTGAGCCCGGCGAGTATGTCGTTTTTGTATCCCACCTCCGTCGGGGTTTAGGCTTCCCGATGGATCCTTTTGTGAGAGGGCTCATGTTTTACTATGGGTTGGAATTGCACGATTTGGCTCCGGAGTCCATCCTCCATATTTCCGCATTTATTGTCGTCTGTGAAGCCTTCCTCCGCGTCGCCCCTCACTTCGGCCTGTGGCTGAAGACCTTCAATGTGGCGCCGAAGATGATCGGGGGGCGTCAAGCGGAGTGCGGCGGGGCGGCCATAAGTAGGAGGGCCGATGCCCCGTGGCCCGCTGGCTCCTTCCAAGAGGAGCTCGGCCTGTGGCAGCAAGAGTGGTTCTATATTACCGTTCCGAGGGGCCGCAGACAAAAGCCGCCGCCCTTATTCCGCCCGGGACCTCCACGACGGTTGATGTCGTGGTTCACCCAAGGGCTCAACTGGGGGCCGTCAAAGGACGTGCCCCTACTGCAGGGCCGGATTCGAGATCTCCAAACAAGGGAGGTTGATATGGTGGTGGTAATGCAGGTTATGCTGATTAGGCATCCCCCGCCCTGCAAACGCCGCCCTCTCCGGCTGTGGGAGTTCAATCCGGAGGGCCCACGGATTCTTCAACACTTCATGGGTATGACACCCCTGGAGATGTACAAATTATTCTTCGGATCGCAAGAGGCGCGTCCGGAATTGACCGAGGATGCTGGCCTAAGCTGCAATCGCCCGGATACTCAAGTAAGTAGTTCCAAGTCCGGACATACCATTTGTTTGCCTTTCGATGATTCGCCTTATGACCAACTTCCTTCTAAACAGGAGTGGAAAGCGGAAGCAAAATTGATATGGTGTCCGGCCCCCCTCCTCGAGACCACGCCGGGTTCCGTGCTGGTCCGGATGCTTGAGGTTGCGCCTCCAGAGGAAGGCGAAGGGGAAAGCAGGAAAGCTACTGCCTCGCCTAAGGAGGCTCTTGAAAGAGGGGGGATCGAGAATCCCTCCCTCCAAGGGGAGAAGAGGACTGCCTCCAAGGACCCGGGGGCAAAAGCCCCTAAACGGGGGAAGAAATCTTCGCCAGAGGGCCCTGCGTCCGGGGAGGCCCCGGCCGCACAATCTCCCTTTGAGAATCAGCCCTCCAACGAGCCGTAAGTAGAAAGAAAGGAGTTTTATAATAAGGGACATCCCTACTTGTGCTTCTGAGGATAACTAAAGTTTTTACCTGGTAGTTCGGATCTCCGTCCTTCGCAAATGAGCTCGTCGTCGGGGGACCTTCGTCCGGAGATGATGGAGAGCGAGACGCCTCCGTCTAGGGCGCCGTCGGATAGGGCGGACGAGCCTGAAGTGTCGTCACGGAGGGAGCCCCCTGGTTTGGCAAAGCCGGATAGTTCGGCGCCAACTGGTGTACGGCTGAAGGATCTGCTTGAGAAGGCGTCTATCTCAGAAGATCACCACGCATTGATGAGCATGGTGATTGAAAGGATTTCGTCCGCCGAAGGCGGGTTGCATAATGCCGTCAGGAGTTTGCTGGCGGGGTTTGAGGTACGTAAAAATGACACACCTTTTAACAGCTTTGCATATAGAATGCGCCCTGTATAGATAGTAGCCCCTGAGACTCGGTAGGTTGTCGAAATCGACAGCGTGCCGAGGATCAAAATCGCAGGTTTAAATTTCCTCCGTGCCGATGCAGGTGGCGGGTCGTCCGGGGGCCAGCCGGACTGATGGAGTTGCTGAACTAAAGCGGCAACTCGTTGTTGCGGATGCGGACATCACGCTGGTCCACAGGCGACTTGATGAGTCGCAAGGTAAGTGTTTCTGTGCGGTCACTTGGTAAGGGGGCCGAAACCAGCTCCTTACAACATGTGTGTGAAATGCAGATAGTGCCGCTGCTGTGGAGAGCCTTCGGGCCGAACTTGCTCAAGCCAAGGAGCAGGCCAGAAGGAGTAATGCGGCAGCCTCGAGGGCGGCCGAGGAGTTAGCGGCCGAAAGGGCCGCACACTGCCGGAGCAGGGAAGAGATGGCCGAAATGGTCGTGAAGTTAAAAGATGCTACCGACCGCAATGAGGCTCTTGGGAAGGAGCGCCTAGCGGGGCAAGAGGACCTGAGGAAGGCCACCGTCGAAGCCAAGGATGCCCGCTCTGCAATGCGGGCTATAAAGGAAGAGTTGCGCCAGGCCGGAGAGATTGTAGCTGGCAAGCCTTTTCTGCTGCGCCGAAGGTTTACGGATCCAAAGTATGCTCAGCTGGGCCAACTGTGGGGTCCAGAGGACCCTTACATGGACATAGCAGCGAGTGCGGCGGATGCCGTTGTGCATTTTCGAATCCAGAAGGATCACAAGACGGAAGAGCTGTTTTGGTCTCAATTCCATAGTCCGGAGGGTTCACTTCCGCTGACCGACCGTTTGGCTGAGTGGGCTGAGCTAAATAGATTGTCCGGGCTTGCTATGACGGATATAGTGACCCATGTCTGGCCGGATAGGCCCGAGCCGAAGAGTTACTTTGGCTTATTGCAGCGATTTCTTGGAGCGGTGCCGCATATTAAGGCGATGAAGCGGTCGGCCTGCATAGAGGGTGCGCGGATGGCACTCGCCCCTGTGAAGACACATTGGACAGAGATGAATGCCACCGTTGTTGCGACCCCGGGTTCGGACGATAACCGGTTACCCGCCGAGCACTATTTTGGCGAAGTGTTGCGTGGTGCTCGTGTAATAGAGTCGCAGTGCTCAAAAAATGTTACGTTCGAATGAACGTTTTTATGATGTAAAACAATATTTATGATGTAACGCCTTTTATACTTGTGCGTTCAAGTAATAGAATATCTCCTATGCGGCCGTTCATGTATACGTGTGTATAACCTCAAAGATGGCAGTCGTCGGCTTCAGCCCCCACGCACAAGGTGCGGGGGTGTTCGCAAAAAATAGCGCGTTTTCACACTTAATCCGATGTCTCGGTCCTGTAAAGGAGGTGGTAGCGTAGCAAACGAGGCAACCGGACTATAATGCTTTATCACTTTCACTTAGCCATGGAGTTCGAGGGTGGGGCTACGACATAGCCCCTGGGGGCACCGCGCTCTCCGAATTTGGGGCGCATATGTGCCTGACCGGGAAACGGCCCTTCGTCAAAGCGGAGGAATTCTAAACATTCCCATGGTCGATCGAGTGGTTGACCAGTCACTCGCTGTATCATGACAGTCAGTTTTCGGCTTTCTCTACTGAGGTGCTCGCCCAGCCGAACTGGGGCACAATCGCAGTAGTTCTCCTGGTGCCGCTTTAGCCGATGATACGGAACGTAAGGCAGCAAAACACAGGAGCTGGGCAAACCCAACATTTGACCAAAGACATGATTCGGAGCTGATGCATATAAGGCCTAACTCGAGACGCCGAACACTCCCGAAGGTGTTCGGTCTTTACAATAGCGGGCAAAACAATGCCCTAAGCCCCATGTGTCCAGGTACGGGCAGGTTCTTCTGGCGCGGCCGATGCCAAAACGCCAGTCTCCACTCTGGTTATAATGAGAAACCAGGGGATTATAGCAACAAGAGACAGTAAGAAAGGTTTATGTAGGGTCTTAGTCTGAAAAGAGTCCTTGCAACGGGTCCCTACTGCACGTCTGCGCCTGTGTCTCCGTTGTGCCGTATCCTGGACGGCTGTGCATGCTGTTCATCTGTAAAAAGAGAGGAACTTAGTTTGAAAAGAAATCGTGCGAGAAAGTGCATAAAAAATTGAAATATAGATTAATAAAGTTGAGCCTATGCTAGCTCATTATGGCTTATATGTACAAACCCTTGTGAAGGGGTGTGTGGCTAGGTAGCCCCTAGCTTATTTATTCCGGACTCGTCAAGCCGTGTCCGGGGTCTCAGGCGACCTTTTAATGAAATGATGCCACGTGGACCGGGCATTTTAAGCGTAAGAGACGCGTAATGTGGTATTGCATTGAAGCGGAAGAAAGCTTCCCGTCCCAGTGATTCTTGATAGCTACTTTTAAATGGGGCGACATGAAAGGTTAGCTTTTCTCGTCGGAAGTTGTTAGGTGACCCGAACACAACTTCTAGTAATAATGAAACTATGCACCTGGCGTAAGGGCCTGGCGCCACTCCTTTGAAGGGAGTGCGGCTATGCCGAATTGTAGTAGGGTCTATCCCAACTTGCGGATTGTGTCCGGATATAGCAGGTTTAAGTCACTGCCGCCGTCCATCAAAACATGCGTGAATTGCAGTCCGTCTATTATGGGATCCAATATCAGGGCAGTCTGTCCTGCGTTCCGGATACTTCTGGACTAATCCAGATGGTCGAAAGTGATTGGTTTTGACATCCAATCTCGGTGTTCCGCTGGGGTGGACCGTGCGACACTTGTCTTAGCGAGTGCCGTGTTGGTTTTCCGTACTATCACATGAAGTGAGTTTACTGTTTTGACTTCTTGTGGGAAAGTCTTTTGACTTCCGGTGCTCTGCTGGTGGGGTTCGTCATCGTCCTCGCTTGGCGCATCGAGCCCCTTGTGTCCGGCGTTGAGTTTGCCGGACTGTTTAAAAACCCAACAATTTCGGTTGGTATGGTTTGCAGGCCTTCCGGAGGTACTGTGGATTTGACATATCCGATCTAAAATTTTGTTTAAATTTGACAGCTCATCGCTATTGTCCTTAAGAGGCAGTGTTTTATTGTTTGGCCGTGAGCTTTTGAATCCGGCGTTGACCGCCGTGCCCTTTGGGCTTTTTCTTTATTCCGGCGCTGATCTTTCCTGCGTCGTGATTTTCCGTTTCCATCTCTGATCTCGGATGTACTCGGGTCGCTGGTGCTGCATCTTGCTAGCCAGTTGTCTTCTCCTGCGCAAAAGCGCGTCATGAGGCTTGTTAGCGCGGCCATAGTTCTTGGCTTCTCTTGGCTGAGGTGTCTGGCGAGCCATTCGTCTCGGACGTTGTGTTTAAAAGCTGCTAAGGCTTCCGCGTCCGGACAGTCGACTATTTGGTTCTTTTTGGTAAGGAACCTGTTCCAGAATTTGCGCGCTGACTCTCCGGGCTGTTGGGTTATATGACTCAAATCGTCTACATCCGGAGGGCGGACATAAGGCCCTTGAAAATTTGCTCTAAACGCGTCCTCAAGCTCTTCCCAACTTCCAACAGTGTTTTCTGGGAGGCTTTTGAGCCAATGCCGAGCTGGCCCTTTGAGCTTGAGGGGTAGGTATTTTATGGCGTGGAGATTATCTCCTCTAGCCATGTGTATGTGTAGTATGTAATCTTTTATCCAGACTCCTGGGTCTGTTGTGTCGTCGTATGCCTCTATGTTTATGGGTTTGAACCCTGCTGGAAATTCATGATCCAGCACCTCATCGGTAAAACATAGCGGGTGTGCGGCGCCCCTGTATTTGGGTGTGCCGTTGTCTTCGAACACTTGTCGTGTTGTGTTACTTCCTGGGGCCCTCCTTTTTGGCCCGTAGATGGACCTAGTTGGGCCGTCCGTTTTCCCAGGATCATAAGTCGGCTTGTGTGCGGCGCCGCTTATCGCTTTTGGCCTGTCATCTGGCCGTCTATCCGGCCAGGCGGCCTCTTTATTTTTTGACTGTGAGGGCTTTATGGCTTCCTCGTCAAAATCTGGCAGCAGCTTGCGCTTCGGGTAGCTCTTTGTTTGATGGCCATTGCCATATTTGTCTGCGGTCTTGAGTATTTTGCTCCACTTCATTCTGAGTATGTCTTCCGCTGTTTTGAGCTTCCGTTTTTCCTTCTTCAAACTTCTTGCAGTGGCGACGAGTCTATTGTGAAGGTTCTTATGCTCCGGTGGTGTGTCCGGACTGTTGATTGCTCCGTGAAGGGGTTGATTATCCGGTTCGTCCTGTTCGGATGGTTGCTTGGTTGTATGTTTGTCGTCCGCTGGTTTGCCCTGCTCTATCGCTGGGTCGTTAGGAATGCTGCTTTGATCGAGGCGGGACTTAGGGCGGCGTCTACGTCGCCGTTTTGGTTATTTATTGGCGGGATTATCCTCTGCCGCGTCCCGTTGTTCCTCGGTATCGCTTCGCTTCCCCTTGGGGTGTCCACCATATGTATGTCATGTGACGAGGTGGCCTTCCAGTGCCCTGTAGGCGCTGGTTCTTGATCGTCTCCGGCATCGTCGTCCGTATCGTTGATGTCTTCGGAGTCGTAGTTTAGCACGTCGGTTAGATCATCGACGGTGGCTACGAAGTGGGTGGTGGGTGGGCTCTGAATTTCTTCATTGTCCGCGTCCCGACCATCCTGGCCGTAGTTCGGCCAGGGCTCTCCGAATAGTGAGAGACATTTCAGCAAATTTAAGATATCGCCGAAGGGTGAGTGCTGAAAGGTGTCCGCAGCGGTGAATTCCATGATCGGCGCCCAATCGGATTCGACTAGCAAGGGCGCAGGAGGTTCGGAGTCCGACAGGGGGTCCGGCACCTCGGAGTCATGGGCTTTATGCGGGACAAGATAAGTGTTCGGCTCCATCGCCGTAGAAGTTGCAGCTCCCGAGGCGGTGTCCAGCCATCCGTCCTCGATCTGAGCGATCGGCTCCGGACTATGGGTCGGAGCGGATTCGTGTGCGGCCTCCAAGGTGCTGCCGGCGGCAGAGTTAGGTCGTTCCCATCGTGACAGCGCGGCACGCTCGGCTGTGGCTCAGATCCATCGAAGATCAAGTCCCCGTGGATATTGGCCGTGAAGTTTAGGCTTCCAAACCTGACCTGACGGCCAGGGGCGTAGCTTTCGATCTGCCCCAGATGGCCAAGTGAGTTGGCCCGCAGTGCAAACCGCCGAATACGAAGATCTGTCCAAGGAGAAAAGTCTCACCCAGGACTGCGTCGTTGTCGATTGAAGAGGCCATCAAGCCTATCGGTGACGACACAGAGGAACTCTCAATGAAAGCACCAATGTCGGTGTCAAAACCGGCGGATCTCGGGTAGGGGGTCCCGAACTGTGCGTCTAGGCGGATGGTAACAGGAGACAAGGGACACGATGTTTCCCCAGGTTTGGGCCCTCTTGATGGAGGTAAAACCCTACGTCCTGCTTGATTGATATTGATATTGTGGATGTTTACAAGAGTGGATCTACCACGAGATCAAGGAGGCTAAACCCTAAAAGCTAGCCTATGGTATGATTGTAATGGTTGTTGTTGTTCTACGGACTAGAGCCATCCGGTTTATATAGACACCGGAGAGGGCTAGGGTTACATAGAGTCGGTTACAATGGTAGGATATCTACGTATCCGTATCGCCAAGCTTGCCTTCCACGCCAAGGAAAGTCCCATTCGGACACGGGACGAAGTCTTCAATCTTGTATCTTCATAATCTTGGAGTCCGGTCGATGATGATAGTCCGGCCGATGATAGTTCAGCTGATGATGGTAGTCTGGCTATCCGGACACCCCCTAATCCAGGACTCCCTCAGTTGTCTTACATCAAAGTATTGCTTGTCTGTATCATGCATCAATGAGTTCTGAAGAGTGATTTTATTCTTTTGTGTTGTGGGTACAGCTTGACATGGCAAAGTCAAAAAATAGCAAGGAAAATAATATAGTAGGGAGTGTTGTTACTCGTCGGGTGAAATGGAAAAGGCTCTGCCATCGAGATTCTGCTGGTACTTATAGTGCAGTAGAAGGTCCAAGTCCACCGGCTAAATCTACAAACACAGTATCACCTGCTCCACCAGTTGCAGCATCCGCTTCAACTGTACCAGCATCTCAACCAGTTACTCGTTCGTTTGCTCCGAAACTGGCCAGTTCCCAAGCTGCCTTCACACCTAACACTACTTCCGAAGCACTGTTGACACAACAGGACTTCGCAAGATTATATGAACCCCATGAGCATCAACACCAAGACGGTACCTGACCAAGTCAAGTTGCAGTTGCATGCTCCTTTATATGTGCTCTCACAGTTTGATGTACACTAACACTTTCCATATTCGTTGTTGAACTAGCACCACGGCGCAAGCGGAAACAGATATCAGGGATAATGCTTGACAGATTAACAAAATCTAAAGGAGGAAGAATGGAGATCCATTTTGAGGCAGGTTTAAAAAGGCCACATGATGCTACAGAGTCAGCCAAGTTAGTATCAGAGGCAGCCGTTGCCGTTAGGTGTCATGCGCGTATCCTCCCAACGTGGATCCAGTACAGGAATGAGAAAGACAATGCCCAGTTTAACACCTTCCTTGACCATTTATCTGTAAGTAATGTTATTCATCGCAACTAGTAATATTGTCTTGCTCTGTCCCATACTTTCTAGCTTCCTCCTAATAAGACTCACATTCTTTTTTCAACAGATGAGGTTCAAGTTGGATCCGAAAGATGATGCAACTAAACAAGCATGCACTCATGTTTTTCAGTCTGCTCTGCGACAGTATCGGTACCACCTTAGAAAATCTCACTTTGAAGGCAAGGCTAACAATGAAATCGCCCAAACATCTCAGGTGGAATATATTACAGATGAAGACTGGACAGCCCTCGTTAAACACTGGTCTGATCCAAAGTATCAGGCAGGCTATATGTATTTGATCAGACCACATATTGAACTTGTATTTATGTATGTGCCTTACAAGTGTATCTTCTTCTAGGCTAACTGTTTGAAGAACAAAACCAACCGTTCTAAAGTGAAATTCCAACAGACAACAGGATCTCGTAGCTATATTGCACACTATGAGGCTCTTGTAAATAGCTGCTACTTCCTTCTTTTTTTGTGCCATATTATCGTATCTATATTAACTTGTTCCAAATACAGCGAAAAGCCCGTGCAGACCAAAAAGAACCTGAACCAAATGCAGTGCAAATCTTCAAGGATTGCCACACCAGCAAGATGAAGGGCATGAGCACACCAGTTCAAGCCGCTGTTGTAAGTCCTTACTCCTCCTGCCTTGAACTGATTGGTACTGTGATGTGTTCATTTAACTACTTGGTTTGCAGCCAATGTCAGTTACTCTGTTCACTTTTATACACAGTTGTCTTAATGTATCATTTCACCTTACATGGTTTAAAAGAGATGAAGGATATTCTTTTGGTCTTGATCTGTAATCTAGTTGTTATGTTCACGTGTGCACACAATGATAAAATAGCCTATTTGTTTTATATCTGTTTGCCCATGATATGAATGATGTCATACTATGTTCATCCTACTTTAAACCATGTCTCTTTATCCTTAGATGTCAACGAATGTGAGGAAATAGACAATACAGTAGGCATGCTACATGGACATATGTTTCGAAAGTGATTTTATTATGTAGTTGGCACTACAATACATGCTAATGTATTACAGTAGTTCACCAAAATAAGTTATGTATAAATGTTTAACCTACTTTGTTTGTTTTTGTCTCATTAGTAACTCACTGGTACACTAATCTACAAGTTCAAACTTTCAGGAAGCTATGGAACAAATGATTGAACAGCCACAACCACCTGAAGGTGACGAGGCTACTACAGGCACAATGTCACCTCTTGCTGCAGTGCGTCAGTATCTCTCCACTAACAGTGCAAAAAGCACCTTCCTGCGTAATTCTGGGTTGGTTGTCAAGGTAACCTCATCCAAATCGCCTACTGAACAAAATCTTCCTGCTAGACAGAGTGATATATCTGTGCTCCAGACACAAGTCCAATCCCTAATGGACGTTGTTTCGGAAACAAGAATAGTGGTTGAGAAATGCCGTCAAGATATGAATGGTTTTGAAACCAGACTATCAGACATTCGCTTCATTGTTAAAGAGCAATGGCGGAAAAAGGTGGAGATCGTGCTGCTCCATCAGATTCTACAGCCTGAAACATTAGCACTCAGGTCAAATGATCTGTGCTTCTATACATCTGATGGTGCTTTTATCTGGAAGGACTGTAAACTTTATGCCAATAGGCCTTTTGTTGTATGATTGGAATTTATTTTGTTGTGATACAACATTTATATGCTGCCACAGGCTGCAGTAATTATGACGCTATTTTTGTATAGTGTAGGTTTATCTTAGTAATGTATTCAGACGAAAGCTTCGTAGGAGCCCAACATGCCAACATTCGTCGGGCCCATTCCAATTGGGCTAAAAACGATTACGGGCCGAAATTGGCATGTAGCCCACTAAAAATATCTGGGCTTAAATTAGCATCCGCTTTCAATTTTTTCTGGTAGGCCTGTGCCCATAGTGGGCCTTTAACAGGCCTAAACATAATTTGGGCCCTCAGTAAAAGTAGGCCGTTTACAGGTGTAAATATGTCGAGCCCATAAAAAACATGGGCCTTTAATAGACCGAAAGTGAGATTGGGCCCTGATTGTGCCAAATAACCCACTGGACTTAGCACGCCGAAATGGTGGCCCATTTACGATGCGGATATTTGACAGGCCAAAATTCGGACGGGCCGTAAATGTGCCGACCTAATACATGGGCCTTTAACAGGCCGGAACTTCGGTCGGGCTAGATTATCGTCATTTTTATATGGGCCATTAATGGGCCCGATATGACATTGGGACACATATGGCCCATGGTTTATGTCCGGCGTTAACGGGCCGGAAATGACAACAGGCCGAAAGTGGGCCAAATCTATAGTGGGCCTCTAACAGGCCGAATGACAGACATGGCCGAATATGACCCAAATCCTTCACGGTCGTTTATGGGCCAAAAGTTTTGATGGCCTGTAAATGGGCCCAAATGAAGCCGGACCTTTAACAGGCCGGAAATACACCGGGCCGTAATTCGGCCCAATTACTTAGCGGACTGTTAACGGGCCAGAAGTGACCATGGGTCGCATTGATGACAAGTTTAGACCAGGCCTTTAGCTTTTTTTTAGGATCTGTTGGGCCTTTAGCTGGGTTGGCCCATTATGGTCTGCAGAATCTTGTGGGCCTTTAGCTGGGCCGGCCCATTGTGGTCCGCAAAATCTTGTGGGCCTTTAGCTGGGCCGGCCCATTATGGTCCGCTAAATTTGGTGGGCCTTTAGCTGGGCCGGCCCATTATGGTCCGCTAAATCTTATGGGCCTTCAGTTGGGCCGGCCCATTTAAACTTTGTGGGCCACTTTTGGGCCAGTCCACGTATCAACATATCATAGGCCCATCTTGACCGTTGGATGAGTGACACCTGTGCCAACGCGGAGCTGACACGTGGATCCGTCAGCCGAGAGAATTTTACACGTGGAAAATCGGCATTAGTCATGGCTGTTAACGGGTTATCGGATCCAAAATCCGACCCGATAGCTTAACGGCATTCCATTACGGTGGATGCCACGTGTCGGTCACCCTTGACGAAAGCACTTCTGTGACGCGCGATTTATCGTCATGGAAGTGGACACTTCCGTGATGATAATTTTGGTAATGTCATGGAACACTTCTACGACAGCACAGGTATGACTATCTTGATTCTGTCATAAATTTGTCATGGATGTACATGCATGACAAAAAACGCGACCTACTGTGACAAACACGTATCATCACGGAAGTGTATTTTTTTGTAGTGATAGTCCTTGGACATTATCAATGATGTGTATCAGCAAGTAGGTGACTTGTTTGTGGGACTATGCATTGTATGATGACTGTCCTAAAAGGTCCCTAGTCGAAAGGGCTGTGTGGACGCGCAGCCGACTAGACTTGCATATGACACGGTCGATGGCTTGGTCTCACTATCCATGGAGCATTGGATGCTAACCGGATAATATGGACTTGGAAAGGTCTGGTCAGATTCGATGTAGTTGGATCCGAGTCGAGATAAGGTCCGAGTCGGACAGACCCAACTATGAGATGCAGCGATATATCATATGTGAGTCTCTAGTAAAACATACGTTCTATGTCCTAAGACCTGAGTTGACGCATGTACTCGGGATGGTGACAGACTTGCTTTGGGCCGACCAAACGCTACTCCGTGACTGGGTAGTTACAAAGGTAGGTTTCGGGTTTGTCCAGTCCCATGCTGCGAGATATGGTCGAGCAAGATGGGATTTTCACCTCCGATCAGGAGAGATATACTCTGGGCCCCTCGTGTGATCCGACCAGGATAAGCATGGCCATGCGACAAGGATTATGAGATAATCTGTATTGTGGTCGGCATCACTAGAACGAGAAAGAGGTTGGGCTAGCACAAGGATGACAGTCTCGCCTTGAGCCCGACAACATATATCGTGCGGCAAAAGGAACAGAAGTGTGACACGTTGTACAGGTTCGCCTAACCAGCTTCATGGTCCGCTTGGTGTTCGGCATGCCTTGCTAGAGGCCGCTACCAACCGTGCAGTTCGGAGGTAATCCTAACTGCGACCAAGCCGACTTGAACCTAAGGGGTCGCGCGCTTAACGGAAGGAACCTAGGAGGTCGGTTCATAGGACACTTGTCGGATGTGATCCGAACTGGACCAGGAACGTGACCGAGTAGACTTTGGGCTTTAGGGTCCGTGCGAGGCCCAAGTGTTGAGCCTGCGACGGACACCTATATAAAGTGGAGGTGCAGCACACTCATGTGGTTGATGGCTTCGGCGTTGCGACTAGGGTTTGCATGTGTTGCGAATAGCCACCTCCACTCGCCGCCGACTGTGTGATCGGACCTAGCAGTCCGCCGCACGGTGTTCCTCCTGCACGAGCGGATACCATTAGAGGCGGTGCACTTGCGCCGCTCCGACGAACTTGTACGTGGGATCGGACGACCGGCTGTTCGAAGGAGATCGGATGAGGACGAGACGATCCACGCGGATGCGCTGCCCCAACTCTTCTTTCGCTGCACGGCACTGCGCGTCTAGCGGTAATGAACTGTGATCCATCTCTCGTAGCATGTTCTTGGTTGTTCTGCGCGTAGGAACTTTAATTTGCAGTCGACACACCATACCGTAGAACCCAACATGCACCCTCCCTCCACCCCTCTATTTATAGGGAGAAGGGGGAAGGGGCCGGCCCCTATAGATGGGATCTAGAGGGGGGCGGCGACCAAGGGGGAAGGGGGCTTGCCCCCCCCCCAAGCCAAGGGGGCGCCCCCTTTAGGGTTCCCCCCCCCCAACCCTAGGCGCATTGGCCCTAGGGGGGCGCCCAGCCCACTTGGGGCTGGTTCCCTTCCATCTACAGCCCATAAGGCCCTCTGGGGCAAGTGGACCCCCCGGTGGACCCCTAGAACCGCTCCGGTGGTCCCGGTACAATACCGGTATACCCCTGAATATTTCCGGTGACCGTATGATGACTTCCCATATATAAATCTTCACCTTCGGGCCATTCCGGAACTCCTCGTGACATCCGGGATCTCATCCGGGACTCCGAACAACATTCGGTAATCACATACAAATCTTCCTTATATCCCTAGCATCATCGAACCTTAAGTGTGTAGACCCTACGGGTTCGGGAATCATGCAGACATGACCGAGATAGCTCTCCGGCCAATAACCAACAGCAGGATCTGGATACCCATGTTGGCTCCCACGTGTTCCATGATGATCTCATCGGATGAACCATGATGTCGAGGATTCAAGCAATCCCGTATACAATTCCCTTTGTCAATCGGTACGTTACTTGCCCGAGATTCGATCGTCGGTATCCCAATACCTCGTTCAATCTCGTTACCGGCAAGTCACTTTACTTGTTCTGTAATGCATGATCCTGTGACCAACTACTTAGTCACATTGAGCTCATTATGATGATGCATTATCGAGTGGGCCCAGAGATACCTCTCTGTCATACGGAGTGACAAATCCCAGTCTCGATTCATGTCAACCCAACAGACACTTTCGGAGATACCTGTAGTGCACCTTTATAGCCACCCAGTTACGTTGTGACGTTTGGTACACCCAAAGCATTCCTACGGTATCCGGGAGTTGCACGATCTCATGGTCTAAGGAAATGATACTTGACATTAGAAAAGCTTTAGCAAATGAACTACACGATCTTGTGCTATGCTTAGGATTGGGTCTTGTCCATCACATCATTCTCCCAATGATGTGATCCCGTTATCAATGACATCCAATGTCCATAGTCAGGAAACCATGACCATCTATTGATCAACGAGCTAGTCAACTAGAGGCTCACTAGGGACTTGTTGTGGTCTATGTATTCACACATGTATTACGGTTTCCAGTCAATACAATTATAGCATGAACAATAGACAATTATCATGAACAAGGAAATATAATAATAACCATTTTATTATTGTCTCTAGGGCATATTTCCAATGCTAAGAATTGAGCTAAAGCAACTCTAATGGTGTGAGCACAACAATGCTTTATGTAAAAGTGGTAACCCCACTTGTGCTTAAACAATGAGTATGACCTATGATAAAATGTTCTCATTTGACTCCTAAGTCAATTACTCATAGATAGATGACCTAGTCATCGCCAATTGCTTGATAGATGCTAGAGTGTTTGTGCATGCTTTGTCACATATTTCATTTGTCATTTTATTGTGTGAGCATGTTGGATGCATATTTTACTCATTTGAGGACATCCATTTGTTGCTTTGATTGTTTGCCTTTTTCTCTTTTGCCAAATGGATGGACAAGAATGCCTAAGAACTCCCTCTAGCTATCTATGCTTTCTTCGTCTCAAACTCTATTCATGCTACATTACAAAGTTTGATCAAGTCAGATTCGAACCACTCTGTGTGAGGAGCACTTGGAGTCCCCGATTTGTCATAGACTTAAACTTCCAAAACCTCTTTGCGCATGTTGGTCTGACCGATTCACCGTTTTCGGTCATACCGAGATCACTAAGTTGATCTAGGTTTTCAATCTCGGTGCAACCGATTAGAACCTTTCGGTCACACCGAGTTGCAGTAACTGCTCATAGTTTTGCATCTCAGTGCCACCAAGTTGTTCCACTCGGTCACACCGACAGGGTCAGGCTATATATTCTGACGGGTCAAATTTTGGAAAATTTTCCGAAACCCTTCACCTGCGCGTAACCTGCTCTGCCTCTTCGGGGTCTCCGGATCGTCTTCTCGCCACCAGCAACCTCCCACCGATGGTCTCCGCCACCGTCAACGGCAATCTGCTCCACCGTTGCCACCGTAGCGAACACTCGCCGCTCTAGGGTAAGTGTTCGACCCCTTGTGCTGTCTTTTTCACTCTGATTCCTAGCACAAGGACAATGCCATGTTTCTTGCCACAATTGAGATTGATCCATCCAGCTAAAACTTCCTTAGGTCTAGATTGATTCAAAAAATTTAGGGTTAGCTCTCCATAGAACTCATCTCGGACCGACCGGACTGTAGAAATCGGTCTCACCGATTCGGCCTTGGCCATTGCACATGCGCTTTTCGGTCTGACCGAAACGTGCAAATCGGTGTGGCCGAGTTCAAGATTCTGTGAAACCCTAGCAATCTCGGTGCCACCAAACTGCGACTCGGCCCTACCGAGTTCACTAGTTTAGGTTCCAAGTGTTGCTTCGGTATCACCAAGTGTGTCAATTCGGTAGCTCCGAGATCACTTCTGTAGAGAACTAAAACTAAGCTTTTTGACTCAATTGTTTTGCAAAACCTCTGTACTTTGTGATGCTCATCTACTCTACCTCATCTACAACCTATTCATAGGGTCTGCTGACAGTTTGCCTAAAGATGTCTGATCAAAGCGATAGTCAGAACAAGTCAGAGGAACAGGTTCAGTTGAGTGAGGGCACTAATCCCTCCAGCAGCTATGATGAGGGTAGCAGGAGCACACCTAGTAACTTGCCAAAGGCAGCTACCAGGACAAGGAAGAAGAAAACCTCAAATTCTGAAGATGAGGATTATGTGGTTGTTGAGGATGAGGCCACTTCAAGGAAAAAGGTGCTGAAAAAGGAGTATGGCACAATTGTTGCATCTAAGCCAGGAATGAAAACAAAGGCTCCAGCAAGAAGAATTCCAATGTTAAAAGCTAGAGCCTCAACTGTTGAAGCTTCCAAGTCAAAGAAAGTTTCTACAGGTGAAACTATGAAGTTCACCATTGAATCAGATGATGGTGAAGCAGCAGGTGATGGTAAGAAGAAGAAGATGGGAAGAACCACTACTACCAAAGTTCTTGGCAAGCCCTCCATGATGAGAGATTCAGAAGAAGAAGAACAAGAGGATGCTGCACTAGCACCCAAAGCTCAGAAGCTCATGGGAGATGCAATCAGATCAGGGGCTGCTCCATCTAAGCCCAAAGCTGCTCCCAAGGCTGCAGCTCCAGCTCAAAAGCCTAAACCCAAGAGGAACACCCGAAGTATTCCAGCTGAGGAGAAGAACAAGGCCCTAGTGCCTGAAGCTGAAGAAGAAGAAGATGATTCACTTGTTTGGATAAAACTGAAGCCCAAGATCCCTGACCACAATGATGCACATCCTGTTGCAGAAACATGAAAATCAGGAAGGATTCAGGACTAAGATTATGGAGACAGTCTGATCCATATGCTGTCAGGAGAAGAACTGTTGTTGACTATAGGTTTCACACTAAGGAACAGTAAGACTTTTATGAGACAATTTTGCTTGACAAGAAGCCTATTTTCTATGACATGAGATGGGTTGACTGGGAGTACATCAAGGAGAATGAAGATCACTATACAAGTGTATATGACAACTTCAAAGCATGTGGAGTTGATACATTTGTTTCCCAGAAGCTCACCAAGTGGAATGATGAGCTGATCATGCAGTTTTACTCCACTGCCCACTTCTACCCAGATGGGAAGATCATCTGGATGTTAGAAGGTACTAGGTACCAATCCTCTGTAGAAGAATGGGCTCAGTTGATCAATGCCCCAGAAGAAAATGAAGATGACTTGGATGTTTATGCTGAGAAGAAGAAAGACCATAACACTATGGCACACATGTACAGAGAGATCCCAGATGATGCTTTGGAGACTCATAAGTTTGGATCTGTCCACTTCTTGTTGTCTGGTTTGCCTACCATCAACTGGATCCTAAGACACACATTGCTACCCAACTCAGGTGATCACAAGATGATCAGAGGACATGCTATCAATTTGCTACATTTGTTTGATGTGCCTCAAAAGTTTAAAGTCATGAGTCTGAATGTGGAGACAATCAAAAGGGCAGCAGCTGATCAGAAGAGATCTTGGGGGTATGCCCCACAAATTCAGGAGCTCATCAACTCCAAGATGGGCACATGCAAATATCTATTGGATAAGGAGCACCTGCTCATCTACCCTGAATTTGAAGACAACATTGTTGTCATGAGTGAGAATGAACCATCATCAGCTCAAGCACATGAGAAGAGGGAGAAGGCAAGGGCAGAGAAAGCTGCAAAGATGCCAACTACTGAAGAGTCATCTCTAGTGTTCTTGAAGAGCAAGCAAGACCATCTTGGATATCTGATCCAATCCACTTTGAGGATTGAGATGGGCTTGACCACCCTGACTCAAAACCAGGAGAGTTTGGAGAGGATCATTGAGCAGAAATTCTATGATCTTGATGTCAAGGTAACTGAGATCCAAACTGCAGTTGAGCAGCTTCAAGAGGAAGCAGAGGAGAAGAAGGGAAAGTCTACTAGTGCTTTTCCTATAGTGCCCAGAGGATAGGGATCTGCTGCAGTGCCAGTCACAGATACTAGAGCTACAGTATCAGCACCAGCTGCTACAGCTCTAGTGCCACCTCTAGCAGCCACTCCACCAGCTCCAGCTACATCAACAGAAGCTTTCATCCTTGGAGCCATCTCTACACCACCTCCCGAAGACCAAGCCTGAGAGTCGTTTAGCACTATGCATTTTTTTGAACTTTTTGGTAACTTGTTGCCAAAAGGGGAGAAAATGTATAGATCATAGGCTTCGAGAGAGAGTGTTGCTTTTTATCTTGTTTTTGGTTGAACTTCTTGATTGTGTGCTTGTGAGATACTTGTTTACTTGTTCGATCATGTGTTTGATCATATGCTACCCTTAATGCTTGTTGGATGATATTATCTCTTATATCCTTATATATAAGATCAATTCACTTGCTTGGTGATGAGTGCATGCTTTTAATTTCTATCATTTTGAGCGCTCCATCAAGATGTATGTGACATGGAAGAGTGACCCATGATCCTAACACATTGTGCATTTGCAGTCCAAAGCAAATTTTAAATAATGCACAAATTTAGGGGGAGCTCTTGCTTATCACATACTTCTCAAAGCGACGATGTTTATCAATCTTATTATCATTTGTCGAAGCTTTGATCTATATGTTGTCATCAATTACCAAAAAGGGGGAGATTGAAAGTGCAACTATCCCTGGGTGGTTTTGGTAATTCCTAACAACATATAGCTCATTGAGCTAATGCTATTTCAAGATAAATATTTCAGGAAAGCTCAATGTTTGGCATGGCATGGATGAGAAATGTGGACCCCTCAAAATGCTAAGGACAAAAGGATTGGCTCAAGCTCAAAGCACAAGACTCTACATTTTTCATTTTAGTGATCCAAGATCACATTGAGTCCATAGGAAAAGCCAATACTATCAAGAGGGGGTGAGGTGTTTCTTAATGAGTTTCTTGCTCAAAGTGCTTAGTGATATGCTCCAAAAACCCGTAACTACTTTCTCACATCCACATATGTCCCAAACCAAAAGTCAAACTCGGCCCCACCGAAACTTTCTATCCGGCGCCACCGAGTTCAGTTGACATAGCCACTGCCAGAAACCCTAGTCTTTTCGGTCTCACCGATAGGGATCTCGATCTCACCGAGATGGGATTGTAATCTCTCTATTTCCCTTCATAACGTTTCGGTCAAACCGAGATGAGCGATCGGTCCCACCGAGATTGCAATGCAAACTCTCTGTTTCCTTTTCGTAACGTTTTGGTCCAACCGAGATGAGCGAATCGGTCCCACCGAGTTTGCCTGACCAACTCTCTGTTTGTCTATTACCAAAATTGGTCTCACCGAGTTTGTGTGATCGGTCTCACCGAGATTACGTTATGCCCTAACCCTAACGATATCGGTCCCACCGAGTTGACATCTCGGTCCCATTGAAATGCCTAACAGTCACATTATGAACTAAATCGGTCTGACCGAGTTTCACGATTCGGTCCCACCGAGTTTGGTAAATTGTGTGTAACGGTTAGATTTTGTGTGGAGGCTATATATACCCCTCCACCCACTCTTCATTCGTGGAGAGAGCCATCAGAACATGCCTACACTTCCAACATACATTTTCTAAGAGAGAACCACCTACACTTGTGTTGAGGTCAAGATATTCCATTCCAACCACATAAATCTTGATCTCTAGCCTTCCCCAAGTTGCTTTCCACTCAAATCATCTTTCCACCAAATCCAATCCTATGAGAGAGAGTTGGGTGTTGGGGAGACTATCATTTGAAGCACAAGAGCAAGGATTTCATCATCAACACACCATTTGTTACCTCTTGGAGAGTGGTGTCTCCTAGATTGGCTAGGTGTCACTTGGGAGCCTTCGTCAAGATTGTGGAGTTGAACCAAGGAGTTTGTAAGGGCAAGGAGATCGCCTACTTCGTGAAGATGTACACGAGTGAGGCAAGTCCTTCGTGGGCGACGGCCATGGTGGGATAGACAAGGTTGAATCTTCGTGGACCCTTTGTGGGTGGAGCCCTCCGTGGACTCGTGCAACCGTTACCCTTCGTGGGTTGAAGTCTCCATCAACGTGGATGTACGATAGCACCACCTATCGGAACCACGAATAAAAAATCTCCGTGTCAACATTGCGTTTGCTTCCTCAAACTCCTCCCTTTACCTTCATATGCAATTGTTTTACATTCCGCTGCTATACTCTTAGAATTGCATGTGTAGGTTGATTGCTTGACTTGTGCTAAGTTGCTAAAATCTGCCAAGAACTAAAATTGGGAAAAGGCTAGATTTTATTTGGTCAAGTAATCTAATCACCCCCCTCTAAACATACTTTCGATCCTACACTTCTCGGACTCCAGGGCCAGACGCCAGGGTTCCCGGCGTCTGGACCAAGACGCTAGGGACCCTGGCGTCTGGACCCTAGACTCCGCAAAACTTCCTTTTGCGCTTTTCAAAAACCTTGTGGGCTTTCTCCTTTGGCCCTAATAAAGTGTTCTCGTACCCAAACATTTCGGGAAACATCCGGAACCCCTTCCAGTGAATTCCGGAACCCTTCCGGAGACCAAACACTATTATCCCATATATCAAACTTTATCTCCGGACCATTCCAGAGTTCCTCGTCATGTCCATGATCTCATACGGGACTCCGAACAACATTCGGTTACCAACATACATAACTCATATAATATTATATCATCAACGAACGTTTAAGCGTGCGGACCCTACGGGTTCGAGAACTATGTACACATGACCGAGACACTTCTCTGGTCAATAACCAATAACGGAACCTGGATGCCCATATTGGCTCCTACATATTCTACAAAGATCTTTACCGGTCAAACCGCATAACAACATACGTTGTTCCCTTTGTCATCGGTATGTTACTTGCCCGAGATTCGATCGTCGGTATCTCAATACCTAGTTCAATCTCATTACTGGTAAGTCTCTTTACTCGTTCCATAATGCATCATCCCGCAACTAACTCATTAGTCACATTGCTTGCAATGCTTATAGTGATGTGCATTACTGAGAGGGCCCAGAGATACCTCTCCGACAATCGGAGTGACAAATCCCAGTCTCGATCTATGCCAACTCAACAAACACCATCGGACACACCTGTAGAGCACCTTTATAATCACCCAGTTACGTTGTGACGTCTGGTAGCACACAAAGTGTTCCTCCGGTATTCGGGAGTTGCATAATCTCATAGTCATAGGAACATGTATAAGTCATGAAGAAAGCAATAGCAACATACTAAACGATCAAGTGCTAAGCTAACGGAATGGGTCAAGTCAATCACATCATTCTCTAATGATGTGATCCCGTTAATCAAATAACAACTCATGTCTATGGCTAGGAAACTTAACCATCTTTGATTCAACGAGCTAGTCAAGTAGAGGCATACTAGTGACACTCTGTTTGTCTATGTATTCATACATTTACTAAGTTTCCGGTTAATACAATTCTAGCATGAATAATAAACATTTATCATGATATAAGGAAATATAAATAACAACTTTATTATTGCCTCTAGGGCATATTTCCTTCATTGGTTTCATCTACGGTGGTGGTGTGGTGGTTTTGGAGGTGATGGTGCTTCGGCCAATAGAGTTGATATTGATGCTTCGACCATTGAACATGGTGGTGTTTCCGGGAAGGAAAGTGATCATTCGCCGGTTAAGAAATTGATGAAGATGGGGCTATGGCCGGTGGTGGTAGCGACTATCTTGGCAACAACGATGTTGCTCGATTTGATCATGGCCAGTGGTGGTTTGATCATGTTTTTTTTTCAATTATGCATCCGTATGGAAAACTTGCTACCTCTTATACCGCGCGTGATTTTAGATGTGAATTATTGCGGCATGAATATTTTTTATACGAATTCTTACTTCATTTTGTGCATTTGTATGAATTTCTAGTTTACGTCAACATTCGCTCGCGAAATTACGAGTTTGCAGAATCTAGTTTACACCAAAGCGCTTAAAATGCCGAATAAAAGTTTTACGCGTGGCCTTAAATCGGATTTACAGGCAAGAATATGCGGGATCTTGCTAGAGTTGCCCTGGTTGGGTTGTTGCCGGCCGGCCTTGCTTCCATCCACGGCGCGGCGCAGCAGGGGGCGGTTGTTGTCGACAGAGTGCCGCGGTGAACCGGGAAAAGCCCTGGGAAAAAGGTGCTCCGCCAGCGTGAACTCAAAAACTTACCGCGTGGATCCCATTCCCAGCTGCTGCCGCCGCTGCCAACAGATCGGTAATGGGTGGGGAGGGAACCAAACCAGTCGCAGTCGCGGCCGCAGTCAAGCAAAGGGACACACACGAAGCTGCCTCCCTGCCGCGCCGCGCCGCGCCGTGCGAGCGAGATCTGAGGGCCGCGCGGAAGGAGAAGGGAGACCCGTCCCCGCGAGATCCCGTCGGGCGCCCTCCCCTCCTCCCCGCCGACGGGGCCGGCGCGGCGATGGTGCGGCCGGCGGGCCTCCTCGACCCGGCGACGAGGCGGCGCCCGTTCCTCGACCAGCGCCGCCCGTCCTTCCGGCGCCGCTGGCAGCAGCGCCCGCTCTGGGCGCGCCTCCTGCTCTCGCTCCTCCTCGCCCTCGCCTGCGCGCTCCTCCTCCTCGGCCTCGCCGGCTCCCCCGACCCCTCCTCCCCGCCCGCCACCGACTCCTCCTCCTCCTCCTCCGGATCCGCCGACGCCGACGCCGATGCCGTCTCCTCCCCTCTCCTCCGCCAGGTAACAATAATCATACAACCGATTAAGCCGCACCGCATCTGCCGTTCCGCATTTCGTAAATCGTATTGCCTCGTCTGGCTCGGAACCATCAGATTCTACTGGGTGTTAAGTCATTATAACTGCTGAATTTGCTAGTTCTGTAGTGGTGCTACTTGAGCAGTACTACTCTACACGCTAACTGTTTGTTTAGAGAACATCAATCATGAATGCTGGACTAGCGTCTGAATGTCCTGAACTTTTGATGCGCAGAGATCTTACCTCGAGGTCATCACGGACACGCACAACATGACCGACGAAATGCTGAACGCTCACTCGCTTTCCCGCCAGCTCATGGACCAGATTTCCCTCGCAAAGACCTACATCACGGTCGCGAAAGAAGCCAGCAACATGCAGTTCGTGGCGGAGCTTGGTGCGCTGGTGCGGCGGGAGCAGAGCATCCTCGCGCGTGCTGTGGCCCATGGTGGAATGGTAGTCAAGGAGGACGCAGAGAAGGCGATCAGGGACATGGCCGTGCTGTTCTATCAGGCTCAGCAGTTCCGGTACGACAGTGCGGTCACCATCTTGAAGCTGAAGGGCCAGATTCTGTCCCTGGAAGAGAAGTCGAAGGCCGAGGCAGACAAGAGCACAAAGTATGGCCAGATTGCTGCTGAGGAGCTCCCAAAGGGGCTTTATTGCCTTGGTGTGCGGTTAACCATGGAATGGTTCAAGAGTGCCGAGCTTCAGAGGAAGTTCTTGGATAGGAGCCCAGCAGTGCAGAGCAATCTGAGGGATAACAGCCTCTATCATTACTGTGTTTTCTCGGACAACATCATCGCTGTATCTGTTGTCGTCAACTCTACAACTCTGAATTC
The DNA here is from genome assembly GCF_002162155.2 of Triticum dicoccoides. Classification (NCBI taxonomy): domain Eukaryota; kingdom Viridiplantae; phylum Streptophyta; class Magnoliopsida; order Poales; family Poaceae; genus Triticum; species Triticum dicoccoides. Next base: position 770,003,513 of record NC_041383.1, on the reverse strand, counting down.
AAAGCACCCTGAAAAGATTGTTTTCCATTTGGTGACCGATGAGGTGAACTATGACCCAATGAGGGCGTGGTTTGCCCTGAATGACTACAGAGGGGCCATTGTGGAGATACAAAAGGTGGAGGACTTCACCTGGCTAAATGCTTCGTATGTTCCTGTCCTTAAACAGCTCCAGGATGCTGCTACACAGAATTTCTACTTCTCTGGAAGTGGTAATCGCGGAACACCAATCAAGTTCAGAAATCCAAAGTACTTATCGATGCTCAACCACCTGAGGTTTTACATCCCAGAGATTTACCCAGAACTGCACAAGGTGGTATTTCTTGATGATGACATTGTTGTTCAGAAGGACCTATCAGATTTGTTTACAATCAACCTCAACGGTAACGTTATGGGGGCAGTTGAGACTTGCATGGAGACGTTCCACAGATTTCATAAGTATCTCAATCATTCTCATCCTCTGATTCGTGCTCATTTTGATCCTGATGCTTGTGGCTGGGCGTTTGGTATGAATGTGCTTGATCTTGTTGAATGGAGGAACAAGAATGTCACAGGTATATATCATTATTGGCAGGAACGCAATGCTGATCATACCCTTTGGAAGCTTGGATCTTTACCACCTGGCCTTCTTGCTTTCTATGGATTGGTTGAAGCACTGGACCCAAAATGGCATGTCTTGGGGCTGGGCTACACAACTGTCGATCCTGATACTATTAAGGAAGGTGCAGTATTGCATTACAATGGAAACTTGAAGCCATGGCTGAAAATTGGGATGGAGAAGTACAAGGGCTTCTGGGACAACTATGTGGATTATTCACACCCTCTGCTTCAACGGTGCTTCATGCGCTGATTAATGTGTATCAATATTAGAACTTTTTGTGACCTTCTGATGGACATGTTTCAAATGCATAGCTTGAACAGGCATACACGAACATTCTTGTGAATTTGATAGGCTTCGTTCACAAGTTACACCCTCAGATTAAACATGGACAGTTGTTTATGCTGGCATGTGTAGTTGATAAGGTACATTGACTACAGATATGACCGGCCACACAGGTAATAGCAGAAGAGCTAAGATTGGCATTCAGTAGGCTGCTACTTGAACAGCATCGATTACATGGCTTCATAACTTGCAACCACCAATGTAATTTTTTCCATTTTGATTTTTTGGTGAGACTGGAGGAAGGGCATAATTGTAGAATTGATTTAAATTATTGAGGTGCTACAACAAGTTTTGAGATACATATTTATTGGATATTCAGACAGGTCAACCTTTTTTTGTCTGGTTATTTATACATCTTCAGAAGAAGAATTATCTTATATCATTTCCAGATTCACTGATTCAGAAGTTAATTTCTATTCATAGTTGCTCAATTTTGTTTGTACCTTTTCTGCATGAGGCCAATAAAGCTTATTCAGAGGGTGCAGATTTGTGCCTGCTGTGAGAAAATTGTTTGCTGGTAATTTGTTTCATATATCTGTTGTACTTGTATGCTTGGCAAACATGTCTTTGGCACATGTGCTTGTAGTAATAATTGTACATAATATTCTTATGTTGTAACCTCAGAGAAATTTATCATTGAAAGAACTTGTGGAAGCTACCATGCAGCTAGGTGTTCACAGGACGTAAAGTGCAACATGGCCTTACTACTAGGTTCACTGAAGAATCAATCTTCAGTATTCAGGAAATAAATAATTATTATGCTGCCATCAGCTACAAACTGTTAACTAATTATACAAACTGTGTAGCTATATTATTTCCCATTGTTCTCTTCAGAGCTATTCAGCATATGCCAGTGATCTAGGTTTTGCCTCTTGTGATATGCTTTTGCAAATTTTCCTTTCTATACCTTCTATCATTGTATTGCAGAGATTCTTTAAATCCAAACAGTTCTTTATGGATTCGCTGTGGCATCTACCTCCCTTTGATGACTTCTCCATCAACATTGCTGGCAGCAACATCGGTCCTCTTCCTCCTTTTGGATCTAGACTTCCTCTTCCTATGCCTCTTGCTTGTTTCTTTTGATTCCCTGTTATTTGTGGACAAGCTGAGGTTTGCATCTGCAGGGCTGGCAACAGGTTCCACGACTTGCATTATCTCTTGGTTGGCTTCAGCCAAGCTGTCTTTTGAGATCTTCATCTCGCCATCAGGGTTGATTTTCTTCTCTGGTTCGCTAGCAACTTCTTTTCCATCTTCCTGCTCAAGCAGCTTACTCTCTGTGCTGTGGTCGCCTTGGGGGTCCTCCAATTGTTTTTTCCCATCTAGTTCTTCTTTGCTGATTTCTTGACTGTCTTTTGAGATCTTGATCTCACCATCAGGGCTGATTTCCTTCTCTGCTTCTCTAGCAACTTCATTGCCATCTTCCTTCTCAAGCAGCTTACTCTCTTTGCTGTGGTAGCTGACCTCGCCTTGGGGGTCCTCCAATTGTTTTTTCCCATCGAGTTCTTCTTTGCTGATTTCTTGACTGTCTTTTGAGATCTTCATCTCACCATCAGGGTTCATTTCCTTCTCTGGTTCTCTAGCAACTTCTTTGCCGTCTTCCTTCTCAAGCAGCTTACTCTCTCTGCTGTGGTAGCTGACTTCGCCTTGGGTGTCCTCCAATTGTTTTCTCCCATCTACTTCTTCTTTGCTGATTTCTTGACTGTCTGCCGATTGACGAAGTTCAGATTCCTCTGAATGCGTTCCCTTTGGAGGGGGGTCGTCTGAACTTTGATTGGCATCGTCTGTTTTCTCTTGTAAGGCATCATCTTCGAAGTTAGTTGTGAACTTTACAAACTGACCTTCTGATGAACCATCTTCTTGGTGGTTGCTCTCGGATGCGGTGGTGTTGTAGGATTGCAGTTCTTCTGCTTGATCAGGTGTGGAACCACTGGAGTTTGCTTTTTCCTCACCTATGACAGTGTCAGGAGTTACAACATCTTCGTTGTTTGTGCCCACTACAGTTCTCTCATCTTGGTGGTTGCTCTCTGATGCAGTGGTGTCGTCGGAATGCAGTTCTTCTCCTGTAGCAGGCATGGAATCACTGGAATTTATTTTTTCCTCAGGTATCACAGCATCAGGATTTACATCTTTGTTGTTTGTGCTCTCTAAAATTCTCTCGTCTTGGTGGTTGCTCTCTGATGCAGTGGTGTTATAGGAATGATCTTCTGTTGGATCAGGTATGGTATCACCAGAGCTTGCAGAATTCTCGGGTGCTACAGTGTCAGAAGTTGCATCTTCATTGTTTGTGGCTAAGACAGCATTGCCGCTGAACTTGGTCTTGATCTCTTCAAGCTCAGCTTCCTTTTGTTGCAGGAGTTCTTTTATAGCAGACATCTGGTCAGGCCCTGAAGCAGCTACAATCTCTTTCATTTGATTGATATGGCTCTCTTGCTCCACAAGAGCTGCCTCCAGTTCTTTCTGGGTGTTGGTAAGATAGGTGGTGGTTGTTTCTGAATTCATGACCTTGTTCTTCAGTTCTGTCCTCTCAATACTCAGGATAGACGTTTTAGCTTCGAGTTCATCCACTTTTCTCCTCATCTCTTTACTAATTCCCTTTTCATTCTGGCCAAATGAAATAGCAATATTTGGTTAATGAGATATCATTTACTTTGAAAAACAGGTTTGTGAACAAACCAAATAAAATATACTCCCTCCGTCCCAAAATAAGTGTCTCAACTTTGTACTAGCTCTAGTACAAATTTGTACTAAGCTCAAGACACTTATTTTAGGACGGAGGGAGTATCTATAAAGCACACTAATGGAATAGTCAGATAATTTAAGCTCTGCATGTGGTAGTGCTACAAGAATATCATTGCCATAGCTATCCTTAGGTTGTAAATCAAAAATATGTTCAGTGATATTATATGTTTATATTTTGATGTGATATTTCGATATGATATTTCCAGCCCAAGATTTCTGTGTTCGTATCGAATGAAATTCTTTTACGATATTGAATGCTATGAATGCATGATTCCATATTTGACATTATGCTCATTGTTGGACTATAGCTCTTTTGTGAGTTTATTAGTGCAGTTGTGTTCTATCTGTACTTCTGTTAATTGGTGCTATGAGCATTTGCACAAGCCACATGCCAAGCCTGTATGCCCTATGGGGAGGCTGGGATTACTTTTGGTACTTGTAATCTTTGACCATAATGTTGATTGAAAATCGAGGTTAGAATCTTTCAGCTACAGCCTGCATGATTGCTCATGTAAGACTCTTTGATCCACTGAAGATAAGAAGATATTCAAGCCTGCCCAGGAATATTTATTATTTGGAACTGCTAATATTGGCACCTGAGGATTTTTTGCTCGAGGTCCTAGGGCTACATTTATGTGACGTTATTCAGTGGATAAGAGGACTAAACTCAGCTTACTGGTTAGAGGCGTAGAGCACTTCAGACTTCAGGTGATAAATCACCAAAGTAGGGCAATCATAATCTACTGGCAGCAGTGCAAAGAGATGCAAGCACAGAGATGTAGCAAAACAATTCTGATGCATGACAAACCGTATCCATACCTCAAGGCGGACTTGGAGGGACATGAGCTGCTGCTCGCGTTCCTGGAGGAGGACGGAGAGGAGGCGCCGCTCCCTCATCTTGTGCAGCACGCTGACGCTCAGCGTGGCGGCACCGACGGCCAGCAGCAGGAGCAGCAGGTAGGGGAGCCTTTTGTAGTTGTTGCTGCCCATTGTGTGGCCTCTTGATCTGTACTTACTACCTCCATCCATGTCCATTTTGTGTGCAGTGCACCCTCTCACTAGCATCCTCCCAGGATCTCCAGCCATTGCTCTGTTTATTGCGCACCGGGACGACATCTGTGGCCGCAGTGTGAAGAAACTTGGCCTTCTTTTCGGTTGCTTGTATTCTGGAAAGGAAAAGCTACTTGCTTAGGAATGCAGGATGCTTCTCTTGCCTCAAGGTGAGGCACATGCTCTTAGGGGTGTGAGGTTTGTCTCTCTCTTTGACTTTTGCTTAGCAGTAACTATGTTGCTTGCATTAGCATCTGCTCTCATGATGAAGATATCTTTGATCAGAAGTCATACGCACGGCACACGGTGTTTACGCTGAGTTTTATACTTCTATTTGCACAAATAGGTACATTCATCTCTTAAGAGAAAGCTGCGAAACTAACCATAATGACAAAATAATAGACAAAGATAATTATCTTTGACCAGGAAAATCAAGTAATTTATGACCAGAAATCGACTCACTACAAGAATCTTCATGAGAAGTAACAACTTTTTCTCTGAAGTGTTCATGAGCAGACTCTACAAACTGATCTGGACTATTAAGTGACAAGATCTGTAATAATAAAAACATAAAAAGGAATCCTCCCAGATGAAGTGCTGTGGCGGCCATCTGTCTCTTCTTGATTGGCACACTCATACAACAGGTACATTAATTCCAAAGCATTTCTAACTAATCTGTAATGAACTGGCAAGTCGAAAGGCCGAAGCTATCCAACATGAATGATGGGCTTGAAGTTACTATGCCAATCAATCGGTGCAGCCTGTTGAATTCTTCACATCGTTGAAAAATCTTTGTTATTTGAAATCACTCGTCGGTTCAACAAAATTAATTTTATGAGAATGATGGTTCCTGCATTAAGTAAAGAATTCCCCATGAGTTAGCACTCTCAGATTTGATAGCGTCGACCGAAAGCAAATTATGAAGATTACCTGATGATTCCCGTCAATCAACAAGTACTCACTAATCAGTCGTAGTTAACGAAGAGCCTACCCATCCTAGAAATGGGAAGTATTCTGGTAACAAACAGCTACATGACCATGAGAAACTTCACCCAGGACAAGAGTCCACTGTCCAATGTGTTCCTCCCTGCATCGATACATTTCAAGGAGAAGAGCTGTCAGTTGAAGAGAGGGGAAGGCGCACTTGATGGCCCAGGCTCATGGAGCATTTAAGGTTAAACTTAAGGCAACCTGCACAGTTTCATGGCATGGAACCCTTGAAAAGTGGTTGAATTCTATAGCCCTTGGCTGACATGATCTTCACTAGAAACGGCCTCTCCAACAATTTGCGGAGCAAGAACCAAGCCTTGAAACAGTGCTCGCATAACATGGTCAGGTGCTGACCTATACTCCACCCCAAGGCCATGTCCAAATTGACGAGCTGCAACTGTGGCAACTTAACCACCACAAGGCACAATGGTACTGCCGGGGTTCTTTATCTAGCTACTGGTAATCAGATCTTCTCCCTGCCAGGTAAATGCCCAATTAGGTAAAACCTCTCTGTCATTCCTATGAATATATGATGATGACCATCATGAACATACCACCATTGGAGGCTCTGATGTCTCAACGAATTCACCATAGCGGTTGTCAACCATGACCTTGCATCTAAAAGAAGATCCAAACCATGAACAATGTCGGAAAACGCGTGAGTTTACTAGGTATGCAATATACTTGCTCCAAAATTCAGAATATAATCTTGCCTTGATCAACTCGATGGCTCTACGGTAACTGCACAACCTCTGTATGAGCGTGCATCCAGTCTCCGGTCCGACGGCATGCGCATCCCAGTCAAGGCCACCATCTGATTACCAGTAGTACATCCCAGTCTCCAGTCCGACGGCATGCGAGGTACAACTGAACCCACATCAGCAACCCATCTAAAGCACCAAGTAGTGGATGTCAGACGGTTATCCAAGATGAGGCACAACTTGCACCTGCTGCCCCGTATTCGACCTGGTTGCCTGTCCTCTAGTTCTGAGATTAAGATGGTCGAAAATGTAGTCTTAGTATTCCTGACAGCAAACTTTTTACTTGACGAGATTTACAAAGGTGAAATCATGCAGCTGCTACATGCAAACTGGCATGTGCTGTTTAAAAAAATAGGTGCTGTCTAATATTAGGGTGAACAAAAGCTAACAATACTGCAAATGAAATTAACAGTTGTGACTACGAAAAAAACATGCCGTGTAATAGTTGCATGTGCAAACGAAGAAAGCATGGGAATGTACTAAATGTGTGCAATGCAAATTAAATCAAGCACTCATGTGGCTTTCATATACTCTGAATGAGGGGATGAATTGAGGAGCAGAAGTTGATTTTGCATACCCTCACCTGTAGTTATCGACTTGAAATACTTGTGGCACCCTCATGCAGTTCGTTTTACTACAACGCCTTGGATAGCCTACTTCTTCGATTGCCTACTTCTGAAATGACAGCAGTAAATCACGAGATTTCAGAAACAAGCTAGGTGTCAAAAAGTGAGTGTTACTTACCTCAACAGATAAACAAGGGTTTGCTTCTTTTAATTTCTCGGCTTGCTCTTTTATCTCACGACTGTATCAGTGCATGGGAAGAGAAGGCGTACTTGATGGCCCAGGCTCTCAACCTTAAACTTAGTGCTTATCAGAGTCTGTTGTGCATTTTAGTACAAGCAACTGACCTGATAGAAAACATCATATGGATCTCTTAAGGGCACATCACACGATAGCTCACTTGTGCTTCCATCCGTGAATGCCCCGTCAGCAAAAATGATCTGACTCAAGTGAGCGGTCTAGTCAGTCTTGTATCAAAGCAAAAAGGGAAACTATGCAGATAACAGAACATAGCAAAAAAAAAAGTCTTTGAGACAATTTCATGTTAAACTGAAGGCCACCTTCATAATATCATGGCGTGGAGCCCTCGGAAGTGGTTGAGCTTGCAATTGGCAAATCTCCCTATGGATAGTAGTATAAGATTGTATCCTGCAATTGCATGCATAATTTCTTAGAAGAGGCAAGAACTGATAGGCAGCCTACTTTTACTGCCTTTCCAACAATTTGCTAGATTTCAGAAGCTAGCTAGGTTTTCAAAAAATGAGAGTTACGTACCTCATAAACAGATAAACAAGGGTTTGCTTGTTTAAGTTTCTCGGCTTGCTCTTTTATCTCATCACTGCAGCCACTTACGTTTAGTTTCAGCAGTGAAGCGGGGAGGTCCTCCTTGGACGGCAGTGATTCGATTCCATCACATCTCATGATCGAAAATTTCTCGAGAGAAGAAAGGCCATATAGCCGAGGGAGAGACTGCAGGTTGCACCTTAAAAATTCTAGACTTTTGAGGGAGGTGAGAAGATTAAGCGCTTGAGCTTGCTCTTCCGTGAAGGTTTCAGTCACGTTATCATAGCAGAACCCTAATGTGTGAAGGGTAGCGGCAAGGCGTCTGCAAATGGGAGCAATAAGCACTGCCAGGATGTTACCCACCCGCATTTCTTCCAGTTGGAATGAACCTGGGTGCAAATATTTGCTCATCGCCACCTCTGGGATCAGACCTGCAGCTACAGAGATATTTTTTTTCGTCCAAAGACTTGTCATGGGCTGCCAATTCCTCGAGGACGACTGGATTGAACCATTCTGCAGAGAATATGCTGGCGCCGTCGAATTCAAGTAGTTTTCTCAGGGAGTTCATCTTTTGGAGGTCTGACACTGACAATGAGACATGTGGTGACCCATCAATATCTATAGACTCTACTTTATCCATATTTTGGAAGGCCAAAGCACCATCATACCTATAAGCAGACAAACACTTTCCATCATACGTCAAACATATGGTAAACCGGTTGTGCAGAGAAATGTCTGTTAGTGTAGAAGTATGAGGCAGAGAGGGGAACTGAGATAACTCTGGGCAATCAGCAATACGAAGTCGGCAAAGGTTGGTACAACACTGCAAGAAGGAAAACGAGGACAGAAGGGGGCAACACCAGCATTCAATGCTTTCAAGCCTTGAAAACAAAGGGCTATTGGGTCCCCCGACCCATTCCTCAAGTTCTGGCATATCCCCAATGATAACTGTCTTCAGGTGCATAAAACTTCTCTCTGTAAGACCAATAAATCCAGGCCCAAACACACGAATCCTAGCAATATTCTCCAGTTGGAGGTTGGTGAGGTGTGGTAACTGCTCAAAAGGTGGAAGAGTGCCCCAATATATACCATTCAGATGTAGAGACTCCAGCCTTTTTATGCTAATGTCACTGCACAACCAGCTAGGACCAGTGGCAAAACCATAATCTATAATGCCAAGCTTTCTAAGATTAGGGGGTGGTTGAAGACCCTCGAGAATATCACCATCTGTAATCTTTTGCCCTGCACCCCAAACTAATTCCAATTCTTTCAGATTTCTTTTATCCTTCAATTTAGCATCATTAGCTTCTTTTTTGGATGCCACGGTTTCAAGATTACATATAGCAAGCTGTCCTCCAAGCTCTGTCAATTCCCCCAGCTGGCTCAGTTCATATCCAACACTTTCTTTCTTAACATGAAATTCTCTTAGCTCCTGTAACCACTTCATCTTTCCAACCTCAGGGATACTGGAATGGAGTTCTTCCTCAGAATAAAGATGGCGTAAACTCATGAGAAGGCTAATGCTTTTAGGAAAGAAAATTATATAATAGTGCCAATCATAGAGGTCCAAGAATTTCAAAAGGTAAAATCTTGGTAATGTTCTAGGTGGATGCTTATTATATCTCTCATCACTAGGTGGTGTGAGTTTAAGGTATTGGAGGTGGATAAGATTTGAAAAGCTCTTTGGCAAATCTTTTGGAAAGCTAGGTATAAATAGAACCCGGAGACTCTTTATTCCTTCAAATGCATCTTTCAGAATAGTACATGTTTCTACATCATGTAATCCAAAAATCATCAAGCTATGCAGATTTCCAATGTCTATTACACTCTTGAGTTTACCTATTTCCTCTCCAAAACTTTTATCATATTTATCTCTTACAGTGATTGATAAGTGCCGAACAGATTGTGGCATGTCATTGGCTCTAAAACTTAAACTACTTATATTCACACACTCTTGTGATGAAACATGCCGAGATAGTTCATGCAATAAATCATGCATCACGTAGTATTCACCATTCATATCACTATCCTTTATGAGGAAACCATTGTCCACTAGTTCTTCTAAGTAATTCTTGTCATTTTGGCAATTTGAGTCTATAATACCCATTGTGATCCAGAAGTTAGTGATTTTTTCCAAATCATAAAACTTGTAATCTTCTGGGAAGAGGGCACAATAAAAAAAGCATTTCTGCAGATGGAAAGGAAGGTAGTTATAGCTGATTTGCAGAGATGGGAAAATATCATCGTCATTTTTTGCACTGTGCCATTCATTCTTTTCAAGAATTCCCATCCAGTATTGCCAACAGATGTTTTTCTTCAACAGCCGGCCAACTGTATTTGCTGCAAGTGGCGAACCCTTCAGTTTCTTTGCAATATCTCTTGCAACATTAACTAAGTCATCATCATAAAGCCTGGGTTTGTTATGAGCAAATATACATGCTTCGAACAATGCAAAGAAGTCATCAGGATCTAAACCATGCAGTTTTACTGGATCAGTTGTTTTGACCATTTGTTCTACAGATGGCAAACGGGTAGTGACAAGAACCATGCTGCCCTTGGTTTCCCCTATTGTGAGTGGGGCTAATAGGTTTTCCCAATCACGCTCGCTATTGCATGTCCACACATCATCCAACACAATTAAGAACCTCTTGGAGTCTAGTTTCTCTGCAATGGCTCTTTGAAGTTGATCTAAATTTGTTGTTTCATATGTGTTGGCATTAGTTCCAGATATGCAGCCAAGTATCTCCTTGGTGAGCCTGATCACATCAAAACTAGTTGAGACACATACCCAGACCCTGACAGGGAAGTGCCCCTTGATCCTTTCATCATTATACAGGTGCTGTGTGAAGGTTGTCTTTCCGATGCCCCCCGGGCCAACTAAAGGCAGAACAGAGAGGGTTTTATCATGGTATGTGCCACCGGTAAGTGCATTTACAGTTTGCTCAAAAATGTCATTCCTTCCATACAGTTTTCTATCTTGTGGAACTATGGAACCAGTTGGAGGCCTTTCAATGGTGGCATGTGTGCTTAATGCAATGCTACTGTGGTCTGCAGTTTTGACTTTGAGCAGGTCAGAGACAAGCAGGCATATGGAGTTCATCTCCTCTATGACAGACTTGATTTTCTTGGACATGGCTACTCTGTTGAATGACAACTTAATATCAACATCGCCATCATCATTACTAGCACCAGGCATGTCTTCACTACTGGTAGCAGCAGCAGCAGCAACAACTGCAGGAGGAGGATCATCACCTAGAGTGCGCGGAGATGAAAAGCACGGAAGGCAGTTGCCGAGGGTGTAGCGAGCAACATGGCGTCCATGGACCGAATGGCCCTTGATGCTGCCGCCCATCTCCGCAGCAGCCTCCTTGGTGCCATCGACCTCGTCCTGGATGGGTGAATCATGAAGCATTTTAGACAACAGCGCAGATCTCTGCACCAAGGTTACTACAGATCGATGCATTTTAGACTAGACTACAGTTACTACAGACCTGGATCATGAAGTAGTGGAGCTCATCGAGTACGTCCTCGGCCTCGTCGGCCTTCTTGCTCAACGTCCCCAGCAGTCCGCGCAGGCCAGGATCGTCGCCCACGTCCCTGCCCACGGATGCAGACAGCAGCCCCTGTGTGTACTGAAGCTGGTTCTTGGCGGTCAGGAAGTTGCTGCCGAGGTCGGAGCTGTCCATGTAGGCGGACACCAGCGGGTCGAACAGCTTGGTGAGCACCTTGCCGACGAGCCAGTTGGCCGCGCCGACGGCCATCTTCATCTCCATGGCAGTCGCTCAGCGGGGTGCTCCGGTGATTGAAATCGCCTTCGGTCAGTGGGAGCTTGGTGGTGGTGGTGGTGGTGGTGGTGGTAGAGTGTTTGCAAATCTGGAAGAAGACTTGGTGGGTCGTCTTATGTCTGCAAGATCCATTGTATACAATATAAAACGGTTAAAGACACGCTGGTGCTCTACTCCAGGAGGAGGCATCCAATGAAGCGGAGTAAATTATGTGAGCCAACGCGCTTCGCTCTGAACCCAACGACTCCATGCTGCAACCACTGTTGCTTCATTGCGTACACACACATGCTCTATGCTTAAGTTATGGCAAGAAATATAGAAATAGTACACACCCTCATACGGCAGCAAATTAATACTCCCTCCGTCCCATAATATAAGAACGTTTTTCAATCTATGTTAGTTTGAAAAATGTTCTTATATTATAGGACGGAGGGAGTAGTATAGTAGGCGATTTAGTAAACAGAAAATGACTAACAGTAACATAACTTGAGCATACAGGATGTGCGGTAGAACGGGACATTAGTGTGGGTCAGGTAATTAAGGGAACCTGATAGTCAAAAGACACACACTACGTACTTGTAAAATGTAATTAAGGCTGTGTTCGGCAACCCTCCAATCCTCGGTCACGGAGCGGAGCGGGCGGAGCATCGTATTAGCCGCTCCATAAATTACAACTGGCTGCTGCTCCGGAATGGAGTTGCGGAGCCGGAGGGAGTTCGAACAGGCTCTATAAATGGCACCCATTGCGAGGAAATGTACACCTCCATCCTGACTGTGTGCAAGAACAACACGTGAAGGTGTCGGGGCGAGGCTGATGCGGTGGCAAGAGGTAAGCAGGATGACGTTTGCTACTTGAGCTTAGGAGGAACCCTAGCTAGGAGGGAGCAACCCACCAGACTGATGGCGAACAAAACTGATCCCAACTATTGAGTGACAAAATTTCAAGTATATATAAAAACATAAGCAAAGTGGATCCCTTGGTACACAAAGCAATCCTTGAAAATGAAGTGCTGTGACAGTCATCTATCTCTTATGCAGTTGGCAAACTCATACGACCGGTGCATGGTACGTCGATTCCAAAGCATTTCTATACCACCTGGTACGGTTTGAAGCGGTAACCTGATGAACTGCCAAGTCAATGGCAGAAGCTATCCAATGCACGATGAAGCCCGCCGAATCCTTCACAACCTTGACAAGAATTTGGTGAGCATGATGGTTCCTGCTCCTGCATTAGGTAAAAAATTCCTTCTGTGAGTTAGCACCATTGTCAGATATGACAGCATCGATAACAAGCAAACTATGAAGATTACCTGATAATTCCCACTTCAATCTACATGTACTCACTAATCAATTATAGTTAACCAAGAGTCTACCCTTTCAAGAAATGGAATGTCTTTTGGTAATAAACAGCCATATGACCACCATTGTAGAAATGGGACATCTTCTGGTAACAAATAGCTACATGACATTCAGAACTTCACCCAGGACAAGAGCCCACTGTGTCCAATGCGTTCCTCCCTGCATCAATACGTTTCAAGAGAGAAGAGCCATCAGTGCAAGGGTGGAGAAGGCATACTTGATGGCTCAGGCTCTCTCAACCTTAGTCTTAGTGACCGTTAGAGTCTGTCGTGCATTAGCACAAATGATCAGGATGCAAGGATGTCAATTCTCATACTGACCTGACAAAAGACAGCATATGGATCTCTTAAGGGCCCATCACATGATAGCTCGCTTGTGCTTCCATCCATGAATGTCCCGTCAGCAAAGATGACCTGATTCAAGTGAACTAATCGCTCTTGCATCAAAGCAAAGATGGAAACTATGCAGAATTGAAGATAGCAAAAATATAGTTTTGGGGGGAAAATTTAATCCAGTTCGAGCAAAATAGTAAATAAATGGAATAAACTGCCCTCAAATATATTATTCAAAAAACAGCTAAAAAACAAACAGAAATTTATAGAGCAGGGTATACAAACACACCTCTGAAGCATAACCCGGAGTTTCCCCAGCGGTTGGCTTAATAAACGATCCTACTGGGCAAGTCTGTTGAACAACTTCACAGAATGCTATGAGTCTCTCCCTGTTGCCAAGCTCTACTGCCTGAAAGCAAAATAGCCAATATAGTTATTTCATTGGTCTTAAAAAATGCCGTGACATGGTAGCACTGACAGGCACAGAGTCAAATGATTTAAAGAGACCGCTTGACCTTCTGTCGAGATCAAACTTTGAATTAGATGGTTTCTGCAGCCAGGCGTTCTCCACAAATAAAACGTTGGAAGAATGTCACCATTTAATCAGTCTCTTAATCTACTCTATTAATAATGTTTATTTTCTGAAATATGTTTCCCTACATTAGCTTTCTGAATATGTGACACAGCGCAGTAGCTATGCTGATTTACCAAAAATCAATTAAAAGCTATAGTGTTTTCAGACTGTCACATCTTGTTCGTGTGGACACTCATGTTCCTAGTGAATTATTGCGAAATATTCTGTTCATACTAATTAATGTTGAACTTAAATCAACCTGCACAATATCATGGCGTGGTGCCCTCGGAAGTGGTTGAACTCTATAGCCCTTGGCTGACATGACCTCTGCAATTAGCAAACCCCCCTGTGGAAAGTATAAGATTGTCACTTGCAATTGCATGCATAATTTTCCGAAAGAGGCAAAGAATGATAAGCAACCCACTTTTACTGCCTCTCCAACCATTTGCGGAGCAAGAACCAAGCCCTGAAACATCGCTCGCATAACATGTCCAGGTGCTGACCCAAACTCCACCCCAAGTCCGGGTGCGGATAGGCGAGCTGCAGCTGCGGCAACCAAATCTTTCTTCCCAGCAACGTAGCCACCACAAGGTGCGATGGTACCACCAGGGTTCTTTATCAAGCTGCCGGCAATCAGATCTGCTCCCTGTCATGCAAATGCCCAATTAAGTAAGACTGCTCTGTTATTCCTATGATGTTGACCATTGTGAACATACCACCATTGGAGGCTCCGATGTCTCAACGAATTCACCGTAGCAGTTGTCAACCATAACCTTGCAGTTTGGATTTTGCATCTGAAGTGAGTCCCAAAACATGAACAATGTCA
>NC_041383.1:769968927-769988560 GCF_002162155.2 Triticum dicoccoides | reverse complement strand
CAAAGTACACATGTTATAGCCTTGCCTTGATCAAATCAATGGCTCTACGAATATCATCTACGCCCAGGCTCTTGCGCCACGAGTAACCGCAGGACCTCTGTATGAGCGCGCACCCGGTCTCCGGTCTGATGGCATGCGCAAGCGCGTCCCAGTCAAGGCCACCATCTGCTGCGAGCTACAACTGAATCCACATAAGCAACCCATTCAAAGCACAATGTAACAGTAACACGCTTGAGTAACAGAGGCAAAGTAACACAGAGTAGCACAATGTAAAACAGAGTAGCAGATGTCTGGAGGGGAATAATCAGCTCACCGGGACTTCTCGGTAGGTCACCCCAAAGTCGTTGAGCGATCCTACATTGGCCGAACCCCTGATCCCAATGACCTCCTCCAGGGTGTCGTAGGGAGGCCCGGCGACCGCCAAGAGCTGTAGTAGGAGTTGTCTGTCATCAGTTCTCTGAGTCCAGCAGACACAATGCCAGAATTTGGCGTTTCGGTTCAGCCATGTCCATATTAATCACCTCGTGTCCAGGCCGCAGGAGCGCGAACAGAGCGCAGGCGATGGCGTGCGTGCCGGAAAAGAACTGCCAAACCAAGAAGTGTTCGTCACCGGGAGCTCAGGCTCAGGTCGTCAGCAGAGCGCGGCAACTGAATGTGGGATGGATGGGCAAACCTGGGGGCGCACGATGGCGGCCTCGGCGCCGACGACGTGGGCGAAGACGGAGTCGAGTGCCTCTCGGCCGCCGGCGTCGTCGTGGTCGCACCCTGTCGACCCACCAAAGTGCTGCAGTTTACAGGCCGGTGCCCACGCGTCAGTGAGCAGCAGGCAGCGAGGGTAAAGAGAGTAGAGAAAGAGCGGGGCGGAGGTCTGAGTGGTTACGTGGGGGGCGACGCGGGCGGCGTGGAAGGCGGCGGAGACGCGGGAGGAGTTGAGGGCCAGGGCGCGGTCCACCTCCCGGAATTCCGCCTGCAGCGACTCCACCGCGCGGGCCACCTCCGGCTGGAAGTGGAACGCGCGCGGCCGCACCGTCCGCCTGCCGCCCCGCGGGGCGCGAGGCCGCCGGGCAAAGGGGGAGGAGGTCAGGGTGGCGGTGGCTGCAGCCGTCGACATCGCCGGCGGCCGGCGAGAGAGGAATTTCCTATTTGCCGCTCTTTGCGGCAAGTATTCGACCGGACGCACAGGCAGATCGACGAGCGCCTTAGGATGGGCCGGCCCGTTCAACGTTAAAGCGAATCCGGTTTTGGGAATCTTCTACGTGGTTCCCAGCCGGTTTTTCTGGTTTTGAGAACCTTCTAGAAGGTTCCTGAACCGGTTTTTCTATTCCCTCTTTACCTCTTTTTATTTCTTTTTTTACTGTTTCTTTTTCTTTTTCTTTTTAATTTAATTTTTTCTTTTTCTTTTTCTGTTTTCTTTTTTATCTTTTTTTCGTTTTTTATATTTCTTTTTTTTCTGTTTTCTGTTTCTTTTTCATTTTTCTTTTTCTGTTTTCAAAGTTATTTTCATTTTTTTTCCATTTTTTTTGTGTTGCTCACAATTGTTCAAAACTTAACAAAATGTTCTCATTTTTCAAATTTTGTTCAGCTTTCAAAAAATTGTTCAAAACATCACAAAATGTTCTAATTTTCAAATTTTGTTCATCTTTCAAAAAAATGTTCAAAACTTCACAAAATGTTCTCCTTTTCAATTTTTGTTCCTGACTTGAAAAAATGTTCATGCTTTCAAAAAATTGTTCGAACTTCAAAAAATGTTATCATCTTCAAATTTTGTTTCTCTTTTCTTTTTTTAGTTTCTGTTTCTTTTTTCATGTTTTTTCACAATTTCACAACTTTGCAAAATTTGTTCGCAAATTAAGAAAAACTTTCATTTTTTCAAATTTTGTTCGTGAGTTTCAATAAATGTTCCTATTTCAAATTTTGTTCACATTTTTTAAAAAATGTTCGTGTTTGAATTTTTTTCGTGAGTTTCATAAAATGTTCCCATTTCAAAAATTTGTTCACATATTTCAAATTTTGTTCGGGAGTTTTAAAGAATGTTCACATATTTCAAATTTCACTTTCTTTTTTTAGTTTCTGTTTCTTTTCTTGATGTTATTTTTCAAAATTTCAGAACTTTACAAAATTCGTTCGCAAATTTAAGAAAAATGTTCATTTTCAATTTTTGTTCTTGAGTTTCAATAAATGTTCATATTTAAAAAAATTGCATTCGCAAAATGTTTAGGAATTTCAAAAAGTGTTCCAGCTTTCCAAATTTGTTCACAAATTTATAAAATGTTCAGGTTTTCAAATTTTGTTCACAAATTGAAAAATGTTCATAAATTCCATAAATATGTTTGGGAGTTTGAAAAAGTGTTCCTGTTCCAAAATTTGCTCAAAAATTTCAAAAAATGTTCAAATTTACAAGTTTTGTTGGAAGTTTCGACAAATGTTCTGTTTCCAGAACTGTTTGCAAATTTTAAAAAAAATTGTTTTTTTAATTTTTCCTGGAATTCAGAAATTCTTCACGTGGAAAAGTTGTTCGTGTTTCCAAATTTTATTTTGAAATTTGAAAAATTGTTCCAGTTCAATTTTTTGAGTGGTTTAAAAAATGTTTTCCGTTCTAAAAAATATGTTCGCGTCTCCAAAATTCATTTATGTGTTGAAAAATGTTTTTGTTTTCTCAAAATTTGTGAAAAAAAATAATGTTCGCGTTTGATAAAACATTCACGTTTTGTTTTCGAAAAAAAAATTGTGTTCTAATTTTTTAAAGATGTTCGGATCGGCGTTTAAGTTTTCTTAAGATTTTGCACTCTTCTATGATTAACAAAGCTCGCTAGCTCAACTGGTTGTTGTCGTATGCTTAGGAGTAAACCCGGGCATGGGCAGCCCGGCCCGACGACCCGGCCCGAGCCCGGCCCGAAAAACCCGGGCCGGGCCGGGCCGGGCTTGACGTTCGGGCCGGGCTCGGGCCTACTTTTGCAGCCCGGAAGATAGTTCGGGCCGGGCTCGGGCTTCATTTTTAATGTATTTCGGGCCGGGCTTTCGGGCTTCTGGGCGGGCTTGCACGTGCGTACATTAAAAAACAGCGTTCGGGCCGGGCTTTCGGGCTTCGGGCTTGACTTCGGGCCGGGCTCGGGCTTGAAAACAGGGAGTATTTCGGGCTTCGGGCCGGGCTCGGGCTTGGGAAATGAAGGTCGGGCTTTTATAAGCCCGGCCCGAAACCCGGCCCGGCCCGACGTTTGCCCGGGTTTACTTAGGAGCATCAGGTCTAGTGTCAAACTGTTTATCCTCGTCGGCCGCTTCGCCCGCTGCAGCACCCAGACCCGGCCCAATGCTCTCCATCCAGGCTCAGCCGAACAAAAATCCAGCTGGGCCGACCAAGTTCTGGAATCTAGGTGCCTAAAAAACCCTCAAAAAATAGGTGCCTCAAAAAATCAATTCTGGTATTTAGGGGCATCGGAAATGTATGCGAAACCAGCAACCTCATCAGTGGAGCAGCCCGACAAGGCCTACACCTTCGGCAAATTTTACAGTTTTGACTTGTGGACGCAATCAATTCACAAAATAAATTGGGTGTGAAACTATTTCACACCCATGACCCTTTTGTGTAGCGCCCGCGACGCCGGCGCCACACTCTACGGTGCAGCGCCTAGCTAGCGGGCGTTGCACGCTAGTCCACCGTGGCAGCCCTGGGCCCCGCACCCAACTGTGCAACGCCTCCGTGCTAGGCGCCACACACGGTGCAACGCCTAGCCGTCGGGCGCCACACATTTAATGTGGAGCGCCTAGCTCTTGGGCGCTGCACTGTGACTTATCCGGCTGGGCCCCCACTCCCCCCACACCACACACTCTCTCACCCCCAACCCGAGCTTTGCCCCCTCTCCCACTCTCTCCCCCTCTCAAATCCTCTCCCAAATCTTGCAAGTCTGAAGAATTTGTCCGTGAATTTCAAAGTCAAACCCTCCCTCAAGGTAATCTTCTCCGATCCCCTTCTTTTGATCCAAGTAATGTTATCAAATTTCTCATTTCTTGCTAGTTTGGGGAAACCCTAATTTTGTTTGGATCTAGAGATTTGCATGGAGATGTGAGATGTTTGTTTGCCATTTTCCTATGATTAGGCTTTGTTAGTATATTAGGGTTATTCTTATGGGTGTTCTTATGTTGGTGCTAGGGTTAGGTTTAGGGCTAGGGTTATGGTTTTGGTTAGGGTTATGGTTAGGGTTAGGGTTGTAGTTTCATATATATAATACGGTTTGTATCTTTGGATTAGTACTCATGGAAGTAATGTTACCTTGTGTTCTTTGAATGCTTATAGGGATGGAAAGAACATGTGTCTTTGTTCATCATGGGGACAAACACGCCTTCTTGAAAGGAAATATTGAACCGGACCCGGATGAGTTTGACATGGTGTTTGATAGTAATCCTAGCTATGCGGAGCTCTTGCAACAAGTTAGGAAAGATTTGAATTGGATGGACCCTAGTGATATCGTTCAGTTGGAAGGAAGGCATAATGTTGATTTTGGAGTGCACATCCGTTGGAAGACAATGCGTGTCAACTCGGAGCAACGTTGGGTTGCATACAAGGAGACGATGGCCAAATCACTAGACAAGGCTCTTGAGTTATTTGCAATGAAGAAGGTTGATTCAAGGTTGCATTTGGACTTGAATCGGAGCCCTTCCCCTTTGGTTGCTAGTATCCCCCCACCCTTGAAGCGAAATGAAATTGTTGAACCTCTTTTGACCCAAGAAGTGAGGCCAACATTGAGCCCGTTTACAAGCAACCAACATGAAGCTTTGCAAGAGGAGAATAATGAGTATGCGGACGATGACAATGAAGTTGATCTCCATGACAACAATGTGGGTGATCTCGACAAATATCATTTGCAAGAGACAATGGACCATTCCATCCCTTTTTCCCATGCATATGCATCGGACTCGGATGACGATGGTCCCGACGAACAAGTTGATGCGGAGGGTTTCACGGTGAAGGAGGCCGAAGCTTTCGAGAAGGTATTCGGTCGTGATCATCGAACTACATTGTTCAAGGATGTTAGTCTAGCGGATGAAGCCGTGATAGATGGTGGCCAATGTATATCTGTTGGGGTTAGGTCAAGCTCTCACCGTGATTTGGGAGATGACAAGAACCGGATTGCAAAAGGTCTAAGTTCGAAACCTTCTTGGAATTGAAGATGTGTCTCGACAACTACTCGGTTACGCATTATCGTCCACACAAGGTGGTGCACTCGGACGTCAATGTGCGCTACACGGTTGCATGTGCATGTGAAGATGAAATATGTCCGTGGATTGTGCGTGCAAGACCATGGAAAGGAGGTCCCACTTGGCATGTAGTGAGCTGTGTGCCAACTAACATGTGCCAAGGCAAAGGGGTGGATGGCAAGATTGTGTCCCAAAACCACAAACAACTCACGTCCGATTTCACGTCCTATGCATCAACAAAAGATATGGAAAGACCGTGTGTGAGGATATAGTATGCAGCATTGTTGGGTGGCGTCGACCGGCGAACCATATGAATGAAAGGGAGAAGTCCTGTCTCCCTTACATACGGTGTGTACCGCTCATCATAGCGCACCCACCCAAGGGTGACCCCATGAGACCGAATCTTCAAAGGTGCAAGCTCCTACAAACAAACAAACAAATCATTACATATGGGCATTTGTGTTTGAAATAAACATGAAATTCATAACACCGGCAACTTTCATTATTACCCGCTGCTCCACCGACATAGCATACGACTGGTGTTGTTTGTCCCAGTGATCATCGAGAAGCCAAACCATCCTAACAATTTAAAAAAAAATCTTGTCAACACAATTATCTTTCGATTACAAATAAACTAAACTACGCTTACTAGATGCAAAATTCAAAGCATATGTATCCAAAGTATTCTTGTCAAAACAAATATAAGTTCAACACAAATAAACTAAACTAGGCCTACTTCATACAAATATATTTTCCATACAAAATAACGTATCAACCTATGTATCCAACCATATTTTTTCGAAAAATAAACTAAACTAGGCTTCCGGAAATCAAACAAACAAGAGTTCTAATACATGCAAGATTATAATACATGTAAGATTCTAATCTAATCAAATCAAACAAAGGTTCCCCAAATCTTCAAAATACAATATTTTCTATGGATAGAAAGAAGGGGATCGGAGGAGAGTACTTTCTAGGATGGATTGGTGACGAAATCCACGGACCAAATCGTCGGATTTGAAGGATTTGGGGAAGAGGATTGAGAGGGGGAGTGGATAAGGCCGCCGCCGCCGCGTTCTTTCTTTCTGGAACTGCTGCAATGGGTGGGTGGGGGAGGAGAGGGCCGCCGCGCGCCTGGACATAACTCGCAGTGCAGCGCGCGACGGCTAGGCGTGCACCGTGTGTGGCGCCTAGCACTGAGGCGTTGCACAGCTGGGTGCGGGGCCCAGGGCTGCCACGGTGGACTGGCGTGCAACGCCTGCTAGCTAGGCGCTGCACCGTAGGGTGTGGCGCCGGCGTGTGAAATAGTTTCACACCCAGTTTATTTTGTGAATTGATTACTTGCACAAGTCAAAAATGTTAAATTTGCCTGCACCTTCGACTAGGCCAGTACGTCTCTTTCCTCACACCGACCGAGGGAGCAGCGTATAGATAAACTTTGTTTGAATTTCTGAATCGGTATGATGGTGATGTCCTCGAATGGCCGGACAGGGGACACCAGCTCGCGTTCCAGGAGGAGGACGGAGAGGAGGCGCCGTTAATTCATGAATCCTGTTTATGAGCAGACTCTGCAAACTGATTTGGGCCATTAAGTGACAAAATTGAAATATAACATCATTAAAAAATCACCCTAACACTTTAGCAATGTGGATTCATTGTACCCTAAAGAATCCCCCAAAATAAAGTGTTGTGCTGTGACAGTCATCTATCTCTTCCTGAATTGGCAAACTCAGACAACAGGTACATCGGTTTGAAAGCATTTCTAACTAACCCATTCAGTTCAAACTGGTGTCCTAATGAACTGGCAATTCGGTGGCAGAAGCTATCCAGTATGGATGATGCTCTGACTTGAAGTTACTCTGCTAATCAATCAGCTGAACTCTTCACAACCTTGAAATATCTCTGCTGCTTTAAATCACTCATCGATTCAATCAAAAGATTTTGTGAGCACGATGGTTCCTGCATTAAGGAAATCCTTGTGTCAGTTGGTTAGCTAGCTAGCACCGTGTCAGATCTGACAGCATCAATAACAAGCAAATTATGAAGATTACCTGATGACGCCCATAAATCAACACTCGCACTAATCAATAGTTAACGAAGAGCCTACACATTCGAGAAATGAGAAGTCTTCTGGTAACAAACGGCTATATGACATTCAGAACTTCACCCAGGACAAGGGCCCACTGTCTCCTGTGTATTCCTCCCTGCATCGATACATTTCAAGGAGGACAGCCGTCAGTGCATGGGAGAAGGCATACTTGATGGCCCAGGCTCTCAAGTCTCAACCTCAAACATGGTGCCTATCATAGTCCGTTGTGCATTTTAGTACAAGTAACTGACCTGACAGAAGACAGCATATGGATCTCTTAAGGGCCCATCACATGATTGCGCGCTTGTGCTTCCATCTATGAATGTTCCGTCAGCGAAATTGACCTAATTCAAGTGAATGAACTATCTCGTATCAAAGCAAAAAAAGGAAAACCATGCAGATAATAAAACATAGCAAAAATAATATTTTGCACGATTTAATGTTAAAGCTATGGTAACCTACATATTATCATGGCGTGGAACCCCCGGAAGTGGTTGAACTCGATAGCCCTTGGCTGACATGACCTTTACTAACAGTGCTCGCATAACATGTCCAGGTGCTGACCCAAACTCCACACCAAGGCCAGGTGCAGATTGGCGAGATGCAGCTGAGGCAACCAAATATTGCTTCCTGGCAACGTAACCACCACAAGGCACAATGGTACCGCCAGAGTTCTTTAGCAAGCGGCAAGCAGATCTTCTCCCCGCAATGCAAATGCCCGATTAGGTGAAACTTATCTGTCATTCATATGAATATACGATGACCAACATGAACATACCACTATCGGAGGCTCTGATGTCTTTATGAATTCATCATAGCAGTTGTCCACCATGGCCTTGCAGTTCGGATTTCGCATCTAAAAAGGAGATCCAAACCATGAACAATGTCAGCAAATACGTTAGTTAACTTGGTACGCAATATACTTGCCCCAAAATTCAGAATATGGTCTCGCCTTGATCAAATTGATGGCTTTGCGAGTATCAGCTATACCCAGGCAACTGCACGACCTCTGAGTGAGCGTGCATCCTGCATCCAGTCTCCAGTCTGACGGCATGCACATGCACATCCCAGTCAAGCCAACCATCTGCTGTGAGCTACTACAACTGAATCCACATCAGCAACCCATCTAAAGCACCATGTAACACAGAGTAGTGGGTGGCTGGGAGGGGGAGAAATCGACTCACCGGCTTGGCTAGCTCTGGATGTCATCATCACCGCGGCATCGCCGTTGTCTCTCCGGTGGCGCTCGGGGGCTCGACATCGACCCGCCCCCGGGGCGACCGCGCGAGACGACACATCCTCGTCGGCGGCCTCGGCCTCGGCCTCTTCGTCGCCATCGTTGCGATGGCGGCCGTCCGTCCGCGCGCGCACCACGCCGCCTCGCTTCGGTCGGCCCCGCCGCTCGCGTCTGCTCTCCTCCGCGCTGCGCCTTGCTCCGGCCGGAATCCTTCATATATCTTTTTTTTAGAGTACGCCAATAGCGTACCATATTTTTATAGAAGGCAGATGACAATTACAAGAGCCTACCACTCGCCGCGAACAGCAAGTGTAGTACAAACTTCACACCCGAGCAAATCGGAAGATAAGCCACCACACACATTACAAACACAACGCAGAGGAACTTGGCCTAAGTAAAACAACAAAGCCGCGTCTCAACCAACACCGGTCACCTCGAAGAGCAACAACTACCACTGGACTCCCCTTGCCGACGCACCAAACACCCATGAATGCCTAAAAAGAGATGGTGAGTGGGTGGTGGGACTCGGTTGGTCCTGAGATAGCCATCATCTTGAACTCACTGGCGCCAGCGTACATAGCGCCAAAGAAGATCACTCGAACCAACATCGAGCACCGAAGAACCACAACACGGAACCTCCAGGCCACGTCTCCACACACGATGCTCCCAACAGAGGAACGACGCCAAAACGCCGCCATCGTTGGTCTGAGAACGAACCAAGGCTTTCGCCCGAAGACAACAATCCAAGTTTGGAGGGAGAGATGCCGACACACCTTAGCAACACCTCCAAAGAGGGTAACGACACCCGCAGGCGCCGTCGCTGCCAACACCAGCCAAAGTCGGGCAAGATTTTCATCCGTGCCGCACATCTCCGTCACTCCTCATCGGATTGAGGCACACCGTTCCATGAAAGGCCACTCCGCTGCCGCCGCAGCACCTCGCCATCGTGGCCATAACGATGCAACACACCGACCCTGCACGACAAGTAACACAGCCCAACTCCCAACTTCGAGATCGGTCAAGAAAAATTGCAGCTTGGGCCTTCATCCATGGCAGCACGGCCAAGGGCCACCGGCACCGCACGCAGCAGCCAAACACACCAACTCCAGGATGCGCGGACGCAGCAGCCAGTGACACCGAATAAGTTTTTTTACCGGAGCCGGGATGTACCGGTGCTTGATCCATCGTTCGCTCTTGTCGTCAAGATCCGTGGTCTCTTTCCGCGTATAACCCGTGAAATGCACCCCAACTCTGTACGCTACGCTGGGAATACAACTGACAACCATGACAGACTACATGCAGCACCAGACAAACCACATGCAGCACCACATACAGTACCACATGCACTCTCTCTCCACATGCACTCATTACAAAAGCACCTAGTTCACGTATCTGAAATAATCTTATTTCACTCATTTCTAATAGCAGATTTCATCGATTTCATATATTTCATATATTTTAAATGAGAAGTTTCACACGCGAACACATTTCATTTGATTTCATGCTCTTAGATTTCAGTGACTTCTACATTTCACTAGTTTCAGAAAACCTTTCAGTTAGTTTCACATTTTACTAGATTCAGAAAACACATTACACCCGTTTACAAAAGTTAGATTTCACTTATTTTGAAAATCACATTTCACTATATTTAACGTATTTCACACCGAAATATGTGTCATGTGTATGAAAAACAAATTTCACTCACCTAGAGAAAATAATTTCACACGGTTGAAAAAACATATTTCAAAATTGATTCCACTCAATGAAAAAAAACTAATTTCAATTATTTCAAAAAACCTATTTTACTAGTTTTAGAAAATCTTTCAGCCAGTTTCACATTTCACTAATTCACAAAACACATTACACCCGTTTACAAAACTTAGATTTCACTCATTTTAGAAATCACATTTCACTATATTTAACGTATTTCAGGCCGAAATATGTGTCATGTGTATGGAAAACAAATTTCACTCATCTAAAGAAAATAATTTCACACGGTTGAGAAACATACTTCACTCAGTTGAGAAAACATATTTCAAAACTGATTTCACTCAATGAAAAAAAACTAATGTCGATTATTGCAAAAAACATACTTCGCTTGTTTCAGAAACCTAATTTCAGTCATTTGAAATCTTGAAATTAAAACATGTTTGAAATGCATCCAAATTTGATCTTATTCTAAAGCTCTTGGCTTCAGGAATTCAAATATATAAAATATTTCAAAAATAACAGTATGGTTTAAAAGATAGAAATGATTGAAAATCTTAAGGAGAAAATAAAAGGAAATGATTTGTACCACGGCACCACATGCAACGTCAGGATATACTCTCTCTCTCTCACCTGTCATGATCCCATCAATCTGACATTGATTTAACTTAAAACAAAAATACAAGAAATTATTTACATCAATACTTTGATATACACATGCAGGTGGTCCCACACTTTTACACATAGCAGCAAGGCATTGGTGAGGGAATCACCGGTAGCTCCCAGCACCGGTAAAAACCACTTTGCGCCAGTGACACCAACTCCAGCCACCATCCACTCGCAGACAGCTCGAAGACCCGGAGCGGCCTCAGATCTCGCGCGCGCCACCAACTCCAACCTCCGCGCAGGCGCAAGCAGGGGCACCCCGCACTCCAGCCGCCGCTGCTTCACTGCATCCGGCCGCTGCAAGCCCAGTCCCTCCTGGCCAAACTCGCAGCGCCGGGAGCATCACTGACCAGCCACGCCGCCGCCACCCAATCCCGCGCCGGAGCCCCAGGAGCCCAGATCCGAGCGCTATGAGCCGCCGTTGCAATATCTGCCGAGCTCCACCGCCACCGCTGCAATATTTGTCGAGCTCCGCCACCACCGCTGCGACCCCCGCCGTGCGCCGTCCCACCGGAGGAAACCCCTGCGCCGCCCGCATGACGCCTCACCCCCGCGCGAAGGGAGCCCGTCGGGGCACTACCGGACTCGCAGTCTATGCCTACGGCCAGGGGCCGTCGGCATAGGCCCCTAAGCCGTCGGCATAGATCTATGCCGACGGCTGCCGTCGGCATAGCCCCGTCAGTGTAGATCACGTCAGCGTACTCCTGTCAGACCGTCGGCATAATAATGCCGTCGGCATAGGGGGCTATGCCGACGGCCCTGGCGCAGTCGTCGGCATAGTTTAGCCGTTGGTGTAGTTTTTCGTCTGACGGCAACAGACGGCGCCGTCAAAACTGATGGCGGCTCAGGAGGCGACACGTGGCAAAGATATGCCTACGGCAAAGCCGTTGGCATAGGTTAAATCTATGCCGACGGCTTTGCCGTAGGCATATCTATGCCACGTGTCGCCCCTTGGTTTAACCTGGCGGCAGGGCTATGCCTACGGCAAAGCCGTCGGCATAGATATAAATCTATGCCGACGGCTTTGCTGTAGGCAGAGCCCTGCCACGTGTCGCCTCCTGGTGGCTCCTGAGCGTATCTATGCCGACGGCTTTGCCGTAGGCATAGTTTTTTCCCCCTGTTTTCTCTTTTCCAATTCATTTGACAACATTTCAAAATAGAATAATATGAAATATGACAGTTCATCAACATCATTTAAACATAGTCAAGTTCATCGTCTAAAGATCATCACCGGCGAAAGTCCACGAACATAAGAGTAGTGCAAGAGACATGAAACATCATAAAAGTTGAAACATGAAAGACATGGCACAACGGCCGCATACACAGAATCATCATCGATATCAAGCACCACCGAGTCCACCTCCGCCAAAACCACCACCTCCGCCAAAACCACCACCAAGTCCACCTCCACCAAAACCACCACCAAGTCCACCTCCGCCAAAACCGCCACCGCCAAGTCCTCCTCCGCCAAAACCGCCACCGCGACCACCATCACTCTGCCAGATCGGAGTGACTGGGGTCGACGGAGCAGGAGTCGAGCCACCGGTCCCCTACATGTTTGAAAGAAGTTTCTAACGGTAAATATGACATGATAGTGTTGAATGAACGAGAACTAGTTTGTCATTAGTTAGGCAAATTTACTAACCAGAGTATCATCGCCTAGTGCTAGCCATTCCTCGAACGTGGGAATGTGTGGGGCGTCTCCCGCAGGTGGTGGTGGGGGTCCAACTTGTGGTGGCTCCGTGCGGTTAGTCCAAGACGCCAACATAGCCTGGATGTTAGTTAAACAAGTCCACTTAGAAACAAGCCGTGATCAACAAAGTCAGAAGGAATGAAAGTGCAAATTTGAGCTTGGTTTAAGAGGGCAAAACTAACCACCATCACTTGACGGCTGTAATCATCTCACTCGTTGCAAGTACTCCCTCACCTCAATATGCCTATGCTCGAGAAAGGCCTGATATGCCTACAAAATTGAGGTTGTTTCTAAGTGGGCAGTGATGAAAATAAACTAAGAAAGATAGAGACAAAGAAGATAAGGGGAAGTACTTACAGCACGTTGGCGGACTAAGGGAGGCTGCGAATGCCCCGTACTCTCTAACGGGCTCATGTTGGTAGCTCGAAGCCGTGTGTACGAGATCGACGGAGTGATCAAGCCATCGAAACACGGATACCGGCCATGGGACTTACCCTGGATGGCCACCACCGCCGTGTCGTCGATCTGAGACTGGGCGACCTTAGGAACGGGAACATCCGGATGCAACTTCTGATAGTTCTGAGTGTAAGACTCCAGGTGTTGCTCGGTGTTGCCGTAGTACTGGCTCTCGCCCTCCTTGCGATCACTCCGCTCGCGGGCCAACTTCCACGACTCCATGTCTGAGAGCGGCCTCTGCAACTTGTCCTCCTGCAACGTCAAACAAAAGTTAGCCATACATAAGAACATGACGGTAAAGAAGAACCAAAATGCATCTTTCATATAGATATACCTTCATGGACTTGAAGCCCCAGTGGTTCCTGTTTCCTTGGCCGTGTGTCCCGTCTTTTCCACGGTTAGCCCGGGCCTTGATGCTCTTGGCAACAAACTCTGGATCGTTACCGACCCACCTATCCACCAAACACGCCCATCCGTCATGCTTTCCATAGCACCAACGAGGAACAACCTATGCAAATTTTGGAAGCATGACATGTGAGCACGAAACATATAGTTGACTCGAAACAATGAAAAGTCAGTAATAGTTACCATCATGAACTGCTCCCTGCTCATGGTAATTTTTTGCCTCTGTGCTTGAGTTTTGGTAATCTTTTGTTGCAGGTAGATGTGGTAGTACTGTGAGATGGCAACCCAACGCACCTCGTACTGCAACTGACGAGCTTTCTTCTTTGCAGACGCAAGTAAGACCACGTCGGCTCTGGCCTTGTGCTCGTCAAGAACTCTATAGAGTTGCTGCAATCATGCATAAACCAGAAGCAAACAAGGCATGAGTTGAGTGATTCAATGATAAACTATGAACGAAACTAAAGACAAGTGATTCAAAAGGGAACTTACCCAAAATTTGGTGATCACGGCCTTAGCGGCCGTCCCGTACTCCGCATTGCTGCAAGCCTCGTAGTGGACCCAGCTTGTGGCCAAAACACGCAGCTGTAGGTCCCTGTCTGGCCGCGGGCAGAATAGGCCAGGCCAAAACTGCTTCAACAGGACAGTGAGAAGGCCGTCCGGTTTACGGCCCTTTCCGTGAAGGATCCAGTTACTGCAAAAGAATCAAAGGGTTGCCATGTGTACAATAAAAAAATGTTGTCATGTGTTGAAAGTATGATTGAGATGCACTTACTCTGTCCCCGCAGGTTCAATGAGCCACTTGTGCACCTCGATAGAAGGTGGTGTAGGTACTCCGGCATTACCACGCAGCCACCCCTGCGGAGCACCCGGTGGCAAGTCACCCCACAACTCGGGGTCAACCTCCCCTCCACCCTCCTCGCCCTCCTCGGCCTCCTCCTCCTCGGCCTCCTCCTCCTCGGCCTCCTCCTCCTCGACATCAGGAATATACTCCTCCTCCTCAGACTCAGAAGCTGCATCAGCATAGGAGGGCATCGAAGAAGACCCTCCTATTTCGGACACGGCCCGGAGTTTTTTGGCCCGGTTGCCTCTCCCCCCACCTCCTCGTCCTCTAGGGGCTCTCCCCCCACCCCCTCCTCCTCTAGGGTCTCCTCCATCGACCCCTCCACCTCCCTGTGAGGTGCCATCCTCGCGTAGTCGGGAGGGAACCTTGTGGGCTCGTCCACTCCGAGTAAGTCCTCCTTTGAGTTTACTGAGGAAACTGGCACCGCTGGACTTGCCCATGATTAGCAAACCTGCATTGAGAAGAGAATAAACAATTAGTAAGGATATAAAAAAACAAGCATACAGGAAAGACATTAATAACGGAAGAGAACATTATCAAAAGAACATACATTTTCTAGAACCCATATGAATCATCACTATTGTAATCTATTTGTCGACCGGTCTCATCATCACTATCCCGCATATCTTCTTCGTTGTCTGACGGAGGTGGAGGCTCTTCCTCATCGTCAGCGTCAGCGTCTTCATTTAACTTTTCAAGCATAATTATGTCTCTTTGATTCACAACTGCCTCACCATCAATCCGGGCGCCGTCGTCGTTTGGGTCCAGGTCAACATAACCCAAGTCATCATCCTCCTTGTTTTGGACCACGTCATCATGTTCCTCTTGAAAAAACACTCCGTCGTATGTCATGGGGTTTATGTTGTAGTAATCATCATCGTTCGGGTCCAGTAGCTTACCATGTGGCGACACCTTGAACACAACTTCCCAACCCTTTAGGTACTCTTTCTAGCATGGGTAAGGCAGATAATATACTTGTGTGGCCTGGGTAGCGGAGATAAAGAGATCAGCTCCGGCATAGACAGTTGATGGTTTAACTTCAACTAAACCAACAGAAGGCGTATGTCTCAGACCCTTTTTGGGGTCGAACCATCGGCATTTGAACACAGTGAGACTTAGGTGTTTACGGCCACATTTGAATGTAAGCTCGTATATTTTTCCTACCCTTCCGTAGTAATCTACATTATTATCTCCTTCGGTGAAGACTCCGGTATTTATGGTTTTGGGATCAGGCTGACTATTCTGGTGCTCCTCTGTATGGAAGCGATACCCATTCACATCATACTTTTGGCATGTCATGACGGTAGGGTCAAAACCCATGGAAACCCATCTCAATTCTTCATCCATTGATTCGTTCGGATCATTTCCCTACAAGTTTAATTGAAATTATAGGGTGCATGAGTTTAATTGGAAGTGTGAAATGGGTAATAGGGAAGTGTGAAATATTACTTTCTCCATGAACCACGCAACGAAATTTTTCCTTCCATCAGCACCCTTTCGGAGAAGAGCAAGTGCCTCCGCTTCAGTAGGAGGCAACATTCCTGTCCATTCTTCCTCAACGAATCGACTACAATAAGAAAAGCGATATAAGAACTAGGCAAAGTGAACATAACGAATTGACTAAAAGAATGGTGCAAAGGTATTACCTCATCCACTCATCCTCAACTTCCTTGATGTTGTGCAAGATATAGAACATGACATCCTCCCACTCATCTCATGGCATGACATAAGATGTCGAGCATCTAGCCCTGCCACCTTGCCCGGTGAATAGAGGCAACTTGGGTTTATACTTGGGTTCTTCTGTATTGTATCGAGACACCTTATTGTGCAACGTGGGAACATGGTCCGGATAGTAGGTTGTCCTGAGGTCTGCCACCTCCTCTAGGATAACTGCCTCAGCTATGGAAGCTTCAATCTTAGCTTTGTTTCCACATTTCTGTCTCAGATGTTTGTTCTGTCTCTCAGGGCCATACTGCCAACGATACTGCACAGGGCCCCCCCAACAATACCTCGTTCGCAAGGTGCAAAATGAGATGTGTCATCGGAGTAAAGAAGCCTGGCGGGAAGATCTTCTCTAGCTTGCATATCAACTCCGGCGCCTTCTTATGCATTTCTTTTATCTTCTCAGGACATACTTCTTTAGCACAAAGCGTTCGGAAGAAATGGCTTAACTCCGCAAGCACACGCCAGACACGCTCGAGAACATAGCCCCGAACCATCACCGGCATAATCCGCTCAATCCATACATGATAGTCATGACTCTTCAGCCCGGTCACTCTGCCCGTTAAAAGATTGACCCCCTTACTTATATTCGACGCATAACCATCAGTGAACTTCACGACGTGTTTCAGCCACTTGAATGCCTCCATCTTATGATCCTTTTTAAGTACGAAGTCAGCATCTGGCTTGAACCAAGATTTTTGACTGCCTGTGGGAGGTTGCATGTGAAGACATGGTCTATCACAAATATTCTGTTGATCGACTCTAGCATTAACATTATCCTTTGTCTTATCAGGAATGTTGAGGATCGTGTTAAAAAGGGACTGTGCGACATTCTTTTCGGTGTGCATCACGTCGATGTTGTATGGAAGTTTGAGGTCCTTAAAATAGGGAAGCTGCGTGAAGGGGGTAATGTGAGTCCAGTTGTGCGTCTCACCATATCCTTCAAAACATTTTTCCCTTTACCGATGCCTTTGCCTTTGCCTTTCCCTTCACCGGCAGGCTTAAGAGCTTTGAGCTGAGCAAGCACATCCGCACCAGAAAACGTTGGAATCTCGTTTACTTCATGGACAACTTTGCCTTTTGTGAAGTTCTTCTTGTCTTCCCTATCAGGATGGTCTGGAGGAAGGAATTGTCGATGCTGGTCAAAGGCAACATACTTGCCACCCTTCTTCAGCCAAATGAAAATCAAGGCCTGCATGCACACTGGGCAAGGCATCTTTCCACTTGTACACCATATGCAGAACAGGGCATAGCCGGGAAAGTCATGCATGCAATACTGTAGCCAAACTTTCATCAAGAAATTTTTCTGCAGATGCCGGTCGTATGTTAACCTCGGGAAGTACCAAGAAATGGTGCAAATCATCCACCAACGGCTGCATAAACACACTCAAATTCTTCCCTGGATATTCAGGCCCCGGAATTATAAGCGACAGGAACATGGTCTTGCGTTGCATTATGGCGCCGGGAGGGAGATTGAGCGGAATAACAAATATGGGCCAGCAGCTGTATGGATTAGATGACATACCATATGGATTGAACCCATCACCTGTTATAGCAATTCTGACATTCCCAGCCTCGGCTGCTTCCTCCGGGTACTTTATATCGAATGACTTCCATGCTTCACCTTCTGATGTATGTACAAATTTTTTTGGATTGTACCTTTTCCCTTCCTTGTGCCACTTCATCATTTTGGCAGACTCCTCGGTGATGAAAAGGCGTTGCAGTCTTTTTATAAAATCAAGATACCGAAGAACCTTCACAGAGATTTTTAGCTGCCGCTTCTGACCATGCTTATCGACCACCTCAATATACCGAGAGGAACCGCACTTCCTATAGTAGTTGTCATCCGCATACTCATGCCTAAACAAAAGGCAATTCTTTGGACAAACATGTATTTTCTCATAGTCCATGGAGAGCGCCTTCATGATTTTCTTCGTACCGTACATGGTTTTCGGCAGTTCATGGCCCTCGGGCAGGCTGTTAGCCCATACTCCCAGAAATGCTTCGAAGCAACCTCGGCTACAGCCGTACTCAGCCTTCACTGCCATCAGTTGTGAGATGGCATCCAGCACAGACAGCTTGGCACCCTCATAGAGAGGTTTCTTTGATGAGGCCAAGATTTCCAGGAAGGCCTTTGCGGTTTCCTCTGGCTCCTCCGGTTCATTCGCTGAATGTGACGGAGGTGTCGGCTGTGCAGCAAAGACATCATCTAGCATGTCTCTAACCCCATCATCCTCATAACCAGCGACGCGTTGTCATATCACATCCTCTCTACCACGGTCCCTCTGGGCAAAGTTTATCGGCATATTAAAGTTGGGCATAAATCCATGCGTGCGAAGGTGCTTAGTCATCTCACTCTTATCTCCGCGGATACGTCTCTTACATCTGGCACACGGGCATTCTGGCACCATCCTCATTGGACTACGGAATATCTCTTTCAAAAACACATTAGTTTTCTCGACCCACTCTGTTGTTACTTAATTCCGATGGAAAAACCCACTATACATCCACTGATTATCTGCCATCTCTGCTTTATTGGAAGCCACACAACAAAATTAAGGATTCATTTAAATTACCAACATCAATATTTTATTTTTTACAAGGTTGACGAGTAATCCACCTACATCTCTAATAGGTAAAGATGGGTCCTAATCCCACCCGAGAATGTGTAGATTGAGTACGGTCCATGCTCTACCCCATTCCGAGACAAAATTTCGGCAGCACCTCCCCGCTGTTCTCCAAATACACGTCTCGGCAAAATGCCGAGAGAATGTGCATCCGGAGAACAACAGGGAGGCGCCGCCGAAATCCTGTCTCGGAACGAGGTAGAGCATGAACAACGTACCCAATCTACACATCCTCGGGCTGTCCGTGGAAAGCGCTGGACAATCCGAAAGAGCTGAAGTGATAAATATGCAATTGAATGCATATTTATCGATGCAACCCTTTCGGACGGGAGACCTAGGTTACGCGACTTGATGTGAAAATTCAATCTAGTTAAAAGAGGCTAGGAGGTGAAGGTGGATTCGTAGCTCACCCTCCGCTGTAGAAGAAGTAGTCGAGCAGCGGCAGGATCACGGACCAAACCCAGACGACGAAGGCTCCAGGGAGATGAATACCAGAAAGCCTGTAAATTTTACCGAGTCAAAAAATTTGACGGCACCACATCACATAAAGCATTGACACTTCAAACTATGAAAAAAATCATATTGCTAATGACATCTAGTCAAGGTTTTAGATCATCATGATACTTCAAATCCTAATTTTCATCAAGTGTCAAATTTTGTTCTTCAATTTTTTTAGCAAGATCATTATGATAAAATAACTACTCATCAGATACCAATTTTCTCAACATCACAAAATGAAACTATAGCTATTTGACAACATCTCAAATATGCCAATTTTGTTCTTCAAATTTGACAACATTTGACAACATCACTAAGTTGACCAAAGCTATAACTAACCAATATACATCAATCCATCCATTCATCCATACAACATGCATCTATCATATAACAAGCAATAAAGAAATGCAAAATAATGAAAAAAAAGCTCACCGGGGCGGCCAGGGACGGTGAGGCAGGGGCGGCCGGGGCAGCGGTGAGCAGGGGGCGGCGGTGGAGG
>NC_041383.1:769967472-769968345 GCF_002162155.2 Triticum dicoccoides | reverse complement strand
GGGGCGGTGGCGCAGGTCGTGGGGTGCGGCGGCGGCGCGCTCTGGTCGGGGTGGGAAAGAATGAGTGGCTGGCAGGTCGGGATGGGGGGATAAGGCCACCCTATGCCGACGGCTAAGCCGTCGGCATAGCTGAGGTCGCCACGTGGCAGCTATGCCGACGGCTAAGCCGTAGGCATATTTTTTTTGAATCATACATGATATGTAATTATGTTAAAAATAATACATGGTATATAATTATAATTATTATTATTTTCTGAACCGAATTTTTTCTATGGTCAGCAACATTTCTTTATTATATAAATATTTGCTAAATTGTACTATCAAAAAAATGTACATTGTGTTAAAATATTTTGAAATAAATTGAGGGGGGCAACATTTCTTTATGATATAAATATTTTCTATGGTCTCGCGAAAGGTGATACATAGGAGAGCAACTGACTGAGGGGTATCGTTACCGAGTGCCTGATCCGGTAACTATGCGAGTGCCTGATCCGTCTACTACCGTTTCCCCCCTCGAGGTGCCGGCGGCGGCGCCGTCCGTGAGGGGGGCCATGCACCGGAGACGCGTGCCGCCTCTTCGGACATGCCACAACACCACCCCGTATGTATGAGGGCCCGGTACGACGCTCCGGTGGAATTGCTACCCCCAGGGCTCCCGTCCTGCCTAACCCTGGAGCGGTTGACCACGAGATCTAGCCCTTTAACTTCCCACGGACGGGCTTTGACCAGTGGACCTCTCCACCCGGTTGTGTCAGGTCGGCCCATAGGGACACCCGGGAGCAACATCCGGGCCAAAACCACAGCTACATCCACTCCGTGTAGACCCGACGCGTCCGTTTCCCCCCTCAAGGTGCCGGCGGCGGCGCCGTCCGT
>NC_041383.1:769845233-769848195 GCF_002162155.2 Triticum dicoccoides | reverse complement strand
GGGCCCGGGGCGAAACTAAAACATGGGGCCCTCTTAATGTATACATCAAATTATAACATCGAATCAATCAATGGTCATATTGCAAACAAGGAAGAAGTAATATTGATCGTTTTACCAAAATAAATATTTGTCAATGGTCATGGCAAAAACGCAGGCATATGCCATGAGAGTCGTGCCTCCTCAAATTCTCCCTAATTGGCTGCTAATTATATTTCTTCCAAGGATGAACCGGAAGGATCAAAGGGCAACCCCAGCTCATAAATCTGAATAATATCTGCTGCTAAAATGTGTACATTCAATCAGTTGTCAATGTCCATATCGCAACAACAAAGAAGTAAAAATTTGATCGTTCTATCCAGATAAAATTTATCAATCATCATGGGGAAACGTAGGGCATATGTTAATACAGTCATACCTTCTTTGATTCTCTCTAGTCTGCTAGTTATATTCCTTCAGAACGGGAGGGTCAAAGGGCAATTGCCTAGAATCGCATTGCGGTGGCAATGAAAGTGATGCTGATCAGGCCTTGATGCTGATGCGGTTCTCTCTCTGGGTAGAGGGGCTGCAAATCTGCAATGGGGTGTCTCCAGCAGGGAGCTGTGCCATGGCCGCTTGGAATAGGTGTTTGATTGGTGACTCCCAGAAAAACGAGGCGGCGGCGCATGCATAAACTGGACATACTGGAGCAAGAATCAAGCGCCTGGCCTTCTAGGGTTTGGTCCATCTTTTCTTTAGGACACAGGGGTTGATTTTTTTTTTAGGAAAGGACGCAGGGGGTTTTGATGAGCGATCCATCGACCGCACCGTGATGCGAGGGCTGATTCCGCCTGCGTACAATGTACTTGGACGATGCCCTTCAAGCGCTGCTTTTCTGCTTGCGTACTGTTTGGATGAAGACTTTCCATCGCGATATTATGGGCTGCAAAGCAAGTAGACCTGGGGGGCCCTGGGCTTTGGGGGCCCAGGGCGGCCGCCCCCCTGCCCCCCCCCTCCCCCCCCCCTCGTTGGGTTCCTTCGAGAAGCATCCAGAATCAAAGAACAATGTGAGCCCTCAGATGTAACCAAATCAACGGCTGCCTTCCTCTGGTTTGACTGACCCATTGGATTCTGAGAATCAATGGCCGATCTCGCTTGCTTTGGCGGGAACAGTGTAGAAGGTGGTAAATCCCTCTTTTAGAACTCACGTACTATAGTAGATAGAGAAAAGTCCGTAATTTATTACAGCCACTAATCTTGCAACCACCACACAAAGTTCAACTTTTCGATACACACATAGTACGTATAATTGATCCTTGTGCCAATAGGCAGGAAATTTATTTACTAACACGACTGAGGTGCCAGTCGGATCTCCTCCTTCTCTGGCACCTTCACCGATGTCCGATACTACTCCTCTCCTATGACGACATGATAAACATAGACAAAAATGACAAGAGAAAAAAAAAACTTGGAAAAAAGAGATGCATTATCTTACGTACCTTGGATAACATGCCGATATCCTCGATCATTTTCACTTGTGTTAATATTCAGAGCTTATCTAATTTGAAAAAAATCATGAAAAAGTATTTTGGAACGGAGGGAGTACATACGAAGATAAGAAAAAAATGGTATGCCCATGCATAATGCTAATCAGAAGTTAGTTCTATTTATAGCCAATCATCAAAAAAAAATTTCTCTATACCCGAGGGAGTAGCATTTCATTATTACAATTAAATAGTCATTTTCCATGAGGATGTGACACCATATGAAATCAGCATAGTCAAATAAAATAGCAACTATCCTACAAAAAAAGTAGCAACTAAAAAAAGAAAAAAAGAAGAAGCATTCCAAAACTTTCCAGGACCCCAGGTCTTTTGTGTGTAAATTCGTGACCACCAAGATTCAATAACTTATGACCACTCTATGTTTGAACCATGGCACATGCTGGTTTGACAAAAACACAAACAACTAGAGTGCATGAATAAGAAACTGTACCAACATAGCCCGTATATATTCTATGGGCTGGCTTTAGGCCAACCCTACTGCTGAAGTAGAAAGCTGTTTCTCAGAAATTCAGAGATTTTTGATCTCCGCAAAATAAATCACTGCCCTGTTATAAAATGATGTGTTATCGTGGTTAGAGTGTGGAACGTGGTTGCTAATTAGCAAAAATCAGTATCCGTAGAGCATGCGGGTGCCTCAATCAAGTGACATACTGACCCACGAAGACCTCCTCCTCTCCCCGCACAAGCTACTGCGAGTTAGGCCGTCACACCGCAGCCGTTGCGTACACCGGAAAGCGGTCACGTATGTGATCAGCCTGGTGAGCCATGGGTGAGAGCACAGATGCTTGGGGATGAGGATAGGCTCGAGAGACTGTGGAGGAGCGCGGAGTTGTTACAGCCGTGGTCAACTGGGAATAGGCAAACGTCGGCGGGGTGAGCGTCGGATGCATCCTTGGAGGCTGCGCTTACCAGATGCAACCGTTTATCTAAGAAGCACCCACATTAATCTTCATAGCTGCCTGGGAAATACACTTTGGTTTCTGATTGTATATACATCCTATATAGAGATTTTTTCTTTTTGACTTCATAGCGAAAGAGACAATATTTATTTGCTACTCCCTCCGTTCCAGATTATAGTGCGCATAGTTTGCATCGCAGATACCAATGCGTGCGCTGGCGCTGGAGTTTGGACGAGAAAGCCCCCACTCCTCCGCTGGCCGGGATGACAAAGAGTACTAGTACTACTAGTACACACCATCTCCTCAACTCTCCATTTATGCAGCTAGCAAGCTGGACACCGCGAGCGTGTGCTCAAGTCGGAGAAGTGCAGCGTGCCCTCACGGCTTGGTCTTGCCGGCTGCGTGCCCTCGCGGTTTGCTGTCGCTGGCCATGAACGCGGTGGTGCCGGAGACACCGGACCTGGACGTGGCCATGGACGTGGAGAAGCCGGCCGTGGACGCGGGGCACAACTATGGCGGCGC
>NC_041383.1:769843623-769844380 GCF_002162155.2 Triticum dicoccoides | reverse complement strand
GGGCCCGGGGCGAAACTAAAACATGGGGCCCTCTTAATGTATACATCAAATTATAACATCGAATCAATCAATGGTCATATTGCAAACAAGGAAGAAGTAATATTGATCGTTTTACCAAAATAAATATTTGTCAATGGTCATGGCAAAAACGCAGGCATATGCCATGAGAGTCGTGCCTCCTCAAATTCTCCCTAATTGGCTGCTAATTATATTTCTTCCAAGGATGAACCGGAAGGATCAAAGGGCAACCCCAGCTCATAAATCTGAATAATATCTGCTGCTAAAATGTGTACATTCAATCAGTTGTCAATGTCCATATCGCAACAACAAAGAAGTAAAAATTTGATCGTTCTATCCAGATAAAATTTATCAATCATCATGGGGAAACGTAGGGCATATGTTAATACAGTCATACCTTCTTTGATTCTCTCTAGTCTGCTAGTTATATTCCTTCAGAACGGGAGGGTCAAAGGGCAATTGCCTAGAATCGCATTGCGGTGGCAATGAAAGTGATGCTGATCAGGCCTTGATGCTGATGCGGTTCTCTCTCTGGGTAGAGGGGCTGCAAATCTGCAATGGGGTGTCTCCAGCAGGGAGCTGTGCCATGGCCGCTTGGAATAGGTGTTTGATTGGTGACTCCCAGAAAAACGAGGCGGCGGCGCATGCATAAACTGGACATACTGGAGCAAGAATCAAGCGCCTGGCCTTCTAGGGTTTGGTCCATCTTTTCTTTAGGACACAGGGGTTGATTTTTTTT
>NC_041383.1:769812671-769839669 GCF_002162155.2 Triticum dicoccoides | reverse complement strand
CCCCCTCGTTGGGTTCCTTCGAGAAGCATCCAGAATCAAAGAACAATGTGAGCCCTCAGATGTAACCAAATCAACGGCTGCCTTCCTCTGGTTTGACTGACCCATTGGATTCTGAGAATCAATGGCCGATCTCGCTTGCTTTGGCGGGAACAGTGTAGAAGGTGGTAAATCCCTCTTTTAAAACTCACGTACTATAGTAGATAGAGAAAAGTCCGTAATTTATTACAGCCACTAATCTTGCAACCACCACACAAAGTTCAACTTTTCGATACACACATAGTACGTATAATTGATCCTTGTGCCAATAGGCAGGAAATTTATTTACTAACACGACTGAGGTGCCAGTCGGATCTCCTCCTTCTCTGGCACCTTCACCGATGTCCGATACTACTCCTCTCCTATGACGACATGATAAACATAGACAAAAATGACAAGAGAAAAAAAAACTTGGAAAAAAGAGATGCATTATCTTACGTACCTTGGATAACATGCCGATATCCTCGATTATCTCTGCGACCGCCGGCACCAGCCCAAACGCTGGTGGCCGTGGCGGCAAGGGTGGAGCTAGGGAATTTTGTTAATGGGCTCGCTAAGGGTTTGAGTATGAATTAACTATTGTATGCAGTGGTGGAGTTTGCTAGAAATTTCTAATATAAGCTGGCCAAAGAAATATCTAACCCAAGGCTGGGGGCCAATGCCCCCCTCCCTCTTCATATTATCCGATGGGGGTTATCCTAGAATTTTTATTGGGCGGAGTAAATCCATTGGGTTCACCGTTTCTACACTATCGTTGGGTGGCAGCGGCTGGTGCATGGAGCTTGAAGACGAGGACGATGTGCAACTGAACATAAGGACGATGCGCGATGCAATTTGTGGACGGCACCGATGATTGACGAGTTGCCAGCTCAATATCCGGCTGAGCGTGGGCGTGGTGGGAGTTAATTGCATATAGGGACAATTCCATTTTTCTCGCTAACTTGAACCACCACCTGACATTTACCCCTAAAATTTGGGTATGCTAAAAAATACACCTCTCCTATCTGTGGCCCTTACATAAATCCCCTTCCAGTCCGTTTCCATCGGGTCAATGGTCTTTGACCGGAAACTGGGCGTCTGTTGGACATTGTTGCCCCTAGTTCTTACATGTGGGCCCGCATCAAAACAATATCCACTTGCTCACTATATTTCTTCTACCTCGGAATGGTGCACATACGAGAGTGAGGCGATTCATCGGCGGCAAACTTCATCGTTCTGGAGCTCGGGAGTGAGACCGCACATTAGGTGCATGGATGCACCTCACGCATGTCGTTCATGAGCTCTTCGGTCGCCGGCGAGGTAAGTTTTTTCATCTCTGATTTGTGGATTTCGCATTAGGGTTTGAACTCAAATTGGGAAATTTTCGGTCATAGATCGATGGTGTCGGGATTGTGCAGTTCTCTGAGTTCTCCATGTTAGATCTGAGCTTTTGCGGCCTTGAGAAGCTTTCCAAACACCCGTGTCTGGGGGCACGGGCTCGTTCCCACTCACTGTGTTGCCTGGGGAGGAGCAAGCACGGGGAGACGTTTCCTAGGTTGCCCATATGATGTAATTTGCATAGATTTTATCTGTTTGCTCCACATTGTTGCCAGTATTGCATTTTGACGATATTTTTTATGTTGCAGCTTCCTGATGAATGTGAATGGGCTTTTTGGGTTGACCCTCCTCCTCCAGATCGTGCTGGGCATGCTTTTGAGGAACTACATGCTGGGCTAGAAGCAAGTTGGCTCAAAGCTCATCGTTTGGAGAGGAGGGTGGCACATCTAAGAGAGAGAAAAGAAGCTCAAGTTAGAGTTGAAGAAGAGGCATGATTAGATGGAAACATGGGCATTTCTGATGATTGTTGGCATATGCATTCTATCCTATTTGTTTGGTTCAAAGAACGCATATTAGTTGGCTTCGATGTTGTAGGCAGTGAGTAGAACTTACTTGATGATGTGAACCTTGTAATGATGTGAGTTGTTCCTGGTTGTGTGCCTCTGATGTTGTGCACCTTTTGCAAAGACAAATTAATCGAGAAACATCAATTTGGTCTTGTGATCTCTTTGTCTTACTTGTTTGTTTGTGTTTTTTGTACATGAATGATAGTGCATCAATGTGGTGTTTTGAATTGCAACATCAGTGATAGAGCAGCAGTGCATAAGTTTTTTTAATATGAATTTGGAAAATGAGCATAGAAACATCTATAGCACTTAACAAGGAACAAAAACATGCGAGGATGAAAAACACATGATCTGGGAGAACAACATGACGGGATCGACACGAAGATATGGCCAACAACAACATCACTGACAGGACCATAGTTCAACATGGAAAGTACATTAGTGTGAAAAATGCTCTTATATTATGGGACGGAGGGAGTAGAATATAAAAATAGGAAAACAGTCATACTCCATTGCATAAATGGAGGCAAACGTTTGAGTATTGAAGGCGCGCGGGGAATAGCATGAGCCACAACCAATCAACTAGCCAGAGCCCTTCCAAATTCTTGCCACCATCACCGGATACCAATCACCAAGACGACCCATTGGCTTCGACATTAACCATCGAGCTGCTGTAGTGGCTACTTAAACACTGCGACGAGCCAAAGAGGCCGTCGACCTCCTCACCTTCACCTCGGACCGACAAATGGCCGAAGCGGACCTCACCGGCCTCGTCGACGACTTCTACTTCTCGGCCCTCACCCACGCCCAGAACGACGCCGACGCCGGCGAGGACCAGGACGATGATCTCTTCCCGATATCCGACGAGAAGTACGCCGCCGAGCTCCAGCTCCAGGAGGTGATCATGTCCTCCGCCATCGCGGCTGCCGCCACGTCGGCGCGCTCGTCGTTCCCGGCACATCGCAGTATCGCCACCACCAGCAGCAGCGCAGTTGTCATATACGGTGAGTGCTCCTCCGCCGCCTCTTCATCTTCGTGTTCCGGGCGGCCCGGCTCCTCTGCATCTGCGTCCGCTACGGCGACTGCGACGCTCGTGTTCTGCAAGATCTGCATGGACGCCGTACCGGAGTCGGACGCGCACCGCGCGAGCCGCGGCTGCGCGCACGCCTTCTGCAGCGCCTGCCTCGCGGGCTACATCGGCGCCAAGATCCAGGACCGGATCGCCGACGTCAAGTGCCCCGAGGAGCGGTGCGCCGGGGTGCTCGACCCGGCGCTCTGCCAGGGCATGCTCCCGCGGGAGGTGTTCGAGCGCTGGGGCGCCGCGCTGTGCGAGTCCATGATGCTCGTCGCCAAGAGGACCTACTGCCCCTTCAAGGACTGCTCGGCGATGATGGTGGCGGACGACGACGGCGGCGACGTGACGCAGTCCGAGTGCCAGGTGTGCCGGCGGCTGTTCTGCGCCCGGTGCGCCGTGCCGTGGCACGCTGGCGCCGACTGCGCCACCTACAGGAAGCTCGGCAGGGGCGACAGGGGCAGGGAGGACATGCTGCTGCTGGAGACGGCAAAGCGGAAGAAGTGGAAGCGGTGCCCAAAGTGCGAGTTCTTCGTGGAGAAAACCGACGGTTGCCTCCACATTACCTGCAGGTATGATGCTAGCATTTATACTTCCTGTTTGTTGCACACTTCTGTTTGCTTTGTTGCCGAGATTTCTGATGGTTGTTTCAATTCATATGCAGGTGCAGCTTCGAGTTCTGCTATGGGTGTGGTGGCCAGTGGGGCGTGACGCATGCTAGCTGCAGCACGGCGTGATAGGATGATCGATGGGCGGCCCATGCACTTGCGGAGTTGTACTAAAAATCATGATCCCGTTTGGGCATTTGTATTGTGGCACTCAACCAACAGACCTACTTCCGCACTATTTACGTTTCACACCGTCAATATATTTTCTCATTTTCCTAGTTTTTCTTTCAACCAGGACAACTCCAAAAGGTTGTGCGCTTTTTCTACCTATGGAGACTTTTCCTTAACCGTCCCCATGGGTTGGCTCCACAAAAGTTAATACAATATGTTTTTTACATGGAACA
Source organism: Triticum dicoccoides (assembly GCF_002162155.2). Classification (NCBI taxonomy): domain Eukaryota; kingdom Viridiplantae; phylum Streptophyta; class Magnoliopsida; order Poales; family Poaceae; genus Triticum; species Triticum dicoccoides. Next base: position 769,835,666 of record NC_041383.1, on the reverse strand, counting down.
CCGTGCATCCCTTTAAGAGCATGGTTAATAGTATAGCCAACTGCTGGCTATAAGCCAGTACCATGTCATCTATAGCCCATCTTATAGTCAACATGTATAATAGTAGATCAATAGAGTGTACTATTTTTTTATTATGTGGCCCACCTTTCATTCTCACAAAGTACCTAGGAGTACGTGCTAGAGCTGGCTCTTCACGAAGAGCCCACTTACCTTCTCTATCCTCTTCTCTTTCCTCCAACTAAGCAGAAATATACTAGTTTATTTCTTATAGCCCGCTGACTCAGCTCTATTGTACTTGCTCTAACTAGTGGACTCGGCTAAATCGCGTGGCACAACACTATTTATTAGGGGGGAATGAGAGAGCCAAACACCCTAGCTACCAAGAACCACCCTAACACCATGACTAGCCAGGACATGAGTGGGCCTATTACATTCACAAGGACAGAAACCAACCTTGTATTCTATGAGGCTCATCTGCAATAGATACTTTGATTCGTGAAAAAGGATGCCTAGCTATGCACTATCCCAACCATCTGATTCCATAACCAGTTTGAGGGGTCAGGCATGAAGATAACTTGGCTCATATCAAACTCCTTAGCACATGCCGCTCAGATTAATTGCCCACCCCTTTCATGTGTGATTTCTATGTTATACATAGTTGTGATTATGTGATGGACTATCACATGACACTAGTAGAAAATAGGGCATATGTCCCGGTTCCAGAGGGCCTTTAGTCCCGGTTATGCAACCGGGACAAAATGATCGGGACTAATGCCCATTACTTTTAGTTTCGGTTGGCTTATGAACCGTGACTAAAGGGGCTCCATGTGGCCGCTATGGGGCGCCCAGGCAGGAGGACCTTTAGTTCCAGTTGGTAACACACTAACACCGACCGGACTAAAAGGCAACCATGCGTCAGCAGCCCCAGGCGCTGGGGTTTTGTTTTTCTGAAGGGAGGGGCATTTAGGGGTTTTGGAGGGTTTAGGGGTTTCATATTGTGTTAGCTAGCTACTACATATAGAGAAAAGTGACCCCTCTTTCTCCGTGCTTGGTCAATGCTAGCTACTACATATAGAGAGAACTCGACGCTAGCTAGTAAGCAAATGAAAGAAACCATTAATTACACAAGATCGTCATGAACATATATAGAGAGAAGTGACCTATCTTTCTCCGTGCTTGGTCGAATAAGTTTTCGTATATCTATCCGACGCTACTACATATATACAACATAACATCACTGACATCATCAAGCACCAAACTCCCATTGAATTTCCGTATGGTATTCTCCCTTTTTATGTATGACGTGGTCAAGAAAGAATCCCGCCATTTCCTCTTGAATTGCTCGTATGCAACAATGTGGTAGGAGTTCATCCCGCATCTGCCGGATCTAATTTAAAGAAGGGGATCAATACATATATATGAATGAAACTCAACACAATTGATGGTAATAAAATAAAATTGTGAATATTGTTTACGTACTTCAAATTGTTTGTCAGAGAAGCCCCGCTCAGAGGTCGAGTGGCGAATGAACTCGCAAACATAGTATCCACATAAATTATTCCCGCCTACCTACCACAAGCACATTACGATAATAGAGTTCAGTCAAACTGATAATCAAGCATGATAATGGTATTGATGAAACTAGAATCAATGAGAGATGTGCGGAAGTAGCTAGTACTACTTACTTTGGGGTGTGTAAATCACAACTCGTTCTTCAGACTCGAAACCATTCCAGTGAACTTTTTCCAAGCCCTGCCCGGCAAAGAGAATGATTACTTCTGGAGAATAATTTATGTGGATATGGTGCGATAATGATTGAACTTACTTCTGGAGCATTGCATTCATGTCCGCATAATCCTTGGGATCGTTACATATCAAGTCTAAGACAGTTACTGCCTTCCCGTCAAGCTTAATGGATAGCGGAATAAAGTGGATCCTGCGCACGCATAACTCATCAATTACAATACTTAATCTCAAGTAAGCGAAACTGAATATGCACAAGACAGTAACACTCACTTGAAGTTGTAAGGAAAGAGTATTTCCCTTTTGTTTTGATGTCGAAGGAACGCCTTTAGCAAGTTTTCCTCAATATCTTCAACTCTTTTTTCTACCGTCCATTCATTTACGGTATTTGGGCTAATGAACCCAATGTCATAGAATTGTCCTCTTTTGCATTTGATGATCTTCAATCTGTATAATATAGTGAGGATAGTTATCTATACATGCAATGAACGAGCTGAGCTAGAGACTTAATTAAAGAAGTAATACTTACAGACAGTAGCAAGTCATGAGTTGTTTGTCGAGGGCCTCTTGGTTGAATAACTGAAATAATTCCACAAATTCAATAGGCATCAGGTCGACTCCAATGAAGTCGTGCTCATCTTTAATTCTCACCATCATATTATCGGTCCCATCCTTCCTGCAGCTTTCCAAGTACCAGTCATGCAATCTTCGCATCATCCTTGTTAGATGAGGGAGCTGATCAGGTTTGACGAGAAGCTTCCCGTGCTCGTATCTAAAGGTCTCTACTACCTCAGCCGTTTCAAACTATACATCATCGCCCACGTAATCACCAAGAGTGGTACCAGGTAGTAGCCCCAGATGATTAGCAATATCGCTAGACACCTTGAGCGGGGGCACGATTGCTTCTCCTGTTCACCGAGCTGGGGAATAGTTTTCCCACTTCTTCGTCTTGCAGCACCGGTAGTACTTCCCGTCCGCCACGCTTCATCATATGTCTTTGCACTACAACGGTCATAGTTGGATTGCGGTGGAGGCGACGGTGATCGCTTAAGGGCATCTAGAGTGCGCTTCGATTTCACCGGAATTATTGTTTCCTTCGGAGGTGGACGTTTCCGTTCAAAATGGGCCTGCACTTAGGCATCCACGATGCCCTTGGTTTCCTCGTCAGTCCTCTCATATGGTAACTTTGGAGGATCCCTGAGGCTTGGACCAGCTCTGAATTTCATGCCTGTTGTGCTGCTAGCTGCCGGAGCGACGACGCCTCTCTTCCGATGTTGCTATGGCGGCGGAGCCTGCTGACGCACCGAAGACGACTGTAGTGGTGGAGACGACTGACGTGCCGAAGACAACTGAGGCGGAGGAGGATTCTACTGAGGGGCCTCCTCCGTTAGAGTCCGCTAAGGTGGCGGAGACGGCTGACGCGCCAGAGACGACTCAGGCAGCGGAGATAGCAGAGCTGGATTGTGAGGAGGAGTCCGCTGAGGATCCGGCTGAGTGTGCTGAGGTGGCATCCAGTGTGGAAGCTTGATGTGCTCCTTTCTCCATGGACATGTACTCCTTAAGGCATTTTACAGAAGCATTTCCCCTTCACCTATAGGGTACTCAAGCTCTAGCCCCTCAAACCCCTCCATTATTTCATCCACCCAAACAATAGCAAAGCCATGTGGAATCGGACGACAATGGAAAGTTCCCTCAGCTCGGTAAGACAGAGCCGACCGCCACCTTCACTGTCAGGTAATGGCATTTCGCCATTAGCACACAATGTTCATTCTCCGTGATACTATCCACGGGGTTGCGAGGAGCCGTGATATCAGGCTGAACGAGCTCCGTGGAACCCACGCTGCTTCTGCGCTGAGATGGTGAGGTATCTTCAAGGGCAGCGTCGAACGAAGGATCTTCGTGCCGCTGAGATGGTTGGCTGGTAGCTCACTAGCTCTCAAGTTCCTCTAGTTTTGCTAATCTTGCATTGATCATTTGCATTTCGCTTGATTACTCTTTCTTCCTTCTCTCTCGGCTTCTATAACCACCGCTGTCAGGAAACCCATGCACCCACGGAACAGAGCCTGATATGCCTCGTGTTCGTCCAGGGTGTTCAGGATTCCTGAGGTCCTTTGTCAGCTCGTCCTTCTCTCTGTTGGGATGGAACCTCCCTTCCCGTGCTACCTGGATTGCTTTCTCAAGCTTCTTGACGGGTATTGCAAGTTGAGCATTCGTCCAAACACACTTCCCTGATTCTGGGTCCAAAGTTCCCCCAACCCCGAAGAACCAAGTCCTTGCCCGATCTGGCCAGTGCAATGTTGCTGGTTGGATCCCTTTAGCAAGCATGTCTTGCTCAACTTTGTCCCATGTAGGCCAGACATTGCTATAGCCACCTGAACCCGTAACATGGTGATACTTCTTCTTTGCAGCATTTTGCTTGTTTGTCAGTGACCTTTGCTTAGCCTTCTCCGATTTCTTGTAGGCCACAAATGCGGGCCAGTGATCTCTCATCTTCTTATATTGACCAGTGAATTCTGGAGTTTCGTCTTTGTCGACAAACTTTTTCTTCAAATCTTTCTTCCAGTTCTTGAATAGTTCTGCCATCATCTTAAGAGTAAATACCTTGACCTTTTGTTGTATAACTGGGTTATTCGGATCCTTCTCTGGCGGTAGGCTGAAATTTGTCATCAGCGAGTTCCAAAGATCATCTTGAAGGAAATATGCCCTAGTGGCAATAATAAAGTTGTTATTTTATATTTCCTTATTCATCATAAAGGTTTATTATTCATGCTAGAATTGTATTGATCGGAAACCTAAATACATGTGTGAATATATAAACAAACACCGTGTCCCTAGTGAGCCTCTACTTGACTAGCTCGTTGATCAAAGATGGTTAAGGTTTCCTAACCATGGACATGAGTTGTCATTTGATAACGGGATCACATCATTAGAAGAATGAAGGAAATATGACAAGACCCATTCGTTAGCTTAGCATTATGATCGCTCAGTTTTATTGCTATTGCTTTCTTCATGTCAAATACATATTCCTTCGACTATGAGATTATGTAACTCCCGGACACCAGAGGAATACCTTGTGTGCTATGAAACGTCACAACGTAACTTGGTGATTATAAATATGCTCTACAGGTATCTCCGAAGGGGTTTGTTGAGTTGGCATAGATCGAGATTAGGATTTGTCACTCCGAGTATCGGAGAGGTATCTCTGGGCCCTCTCAGTAATACACATCATAAACTTGCAAGTAAACGACTAAGGAGTTAGTCATGAGGTGATGTATTACGGAACGAGTAAAGAGACTTGCCGGTAACGAGATTCAACTAGGTATGAAGATACCGACGATCGAATCTCGGGCAAGTAACATACCGATAGATAAAAGGGAATAACGTATGTTGCCACAACGGTTCGACCGAGAAAGATCTTCATAGAATATGTAGGAGCCAATATGAGCATCCAGGTTCCGCTATTGGCTATTGACCAGAGAGGTGTCTCGGTCATGTCTACATAGTTCTCGAACCCGTAGGGTCCGCATGCTTAACGTTCAATGACGATATAGTATTATATGAGTTGTGTGATTTGGTGACCGAATATTGTCCGGAATCCCGGATGAGATCACGGGAGGTAAATATTGATATATAGGATGATGGTATTCAGACACCGAAAGTGTTCCGAAGGGTACCGGGTACATATGGGTCACCAGAGGGGGTTCCGGGCACCCCCGGCAAAACGTATGGGCCTTATGGGCCAAGAGGGGAAACACACCAGCCACAAGGGGCTGGTGCACCCCCATATGGGCCGAACCAAAGGAGAAGGAAAGAGGGGAAGGGATAAGGAAATGGGGGGATTTGGCCTCCCCTTTCCTTCCCCCCCCCTCTCTTTACATCCCCCTTCGGCAAATAAGGAAGGGGGGCACCATTTGGGAGGACTCCAAGTAGGATTAGGCTTACTCGGGGTGCCCTCCTGGCTGCTCCCTCCTCCCCCACCTATATATGTGTGGGAGGGGGGGGGGGGGGCGCCTAGCACATCAGACAATTGCCTAGCTGTGTGCGGCGCCCCCTCCACCGTTTACACCCCCGGTCATATTTTTGTAGTGCTTAGGCGAAGCCCTGCGGAGATCACTTCACCATCACCGTCACCATGCTGTTGTGCTGACGGAACTCATATACTACCTCGACATCTTGCTGGATCAAGAAGGCGAGGGACGTTACCGAGCTGAACGTGTGCAAAACTTGGAGGTTGTCGTATGTTCGGTACTTGATCGGTCAGAGCTAGAAGAAGTTCGACTACATCAATCACGTTGTTAAATGCTTCCACTTACGGTCTACGAGGGTATGTAGACACACTCTCTCCCTCGTTGATATGCATCTCCATGTCTACATTGCGTGTTCATAGAAGTTTTTTGTTTTCCATGCAATGATTCCCAATAGTGGCATCATGAGCCAGGTCTATGCGTAGATGATATGCACGAGTAGAATACAAAGAGTTGTGGGCGGTGATAGAAGTGCTTTCGTCAAGGGTGACCGACATGTGGCATCCACCGTAACGGCTCGCCGTTAAGCTATCGGGTCCGGTTTTGGATCCGAAAACCCGTTAACAGCCCCGACCAATGGGGATTTTCCATGTGTAAAATCATCATTGGCTGGAGGAAACATGTGTCGGCTCACCGTTGGGACAGATGTCATCCACTCATTGGACCGAAGGTGCCTATGATACGTTGACACGTGGCACGGCCCAACAGAGGCCCATTCCTGTGAAAAGGCCGACCCGTTTGACTTGGTCAAAAGGTGGCGGGCTGGTCCACGGAAAGCCTGTTAACGGCCTGTTCGCATATAGCCCATTTATATCCCGGTAACCCAGGGCCTGTTACGACCTATCCGAATTAGGCCTAGTAGCGTCATCTGGGCCGTCCAATATGATTCCAGGCCATTTTAACTTCTGGCCCATGTATGGCCTATGACGTCCTTCGGCCCATATGAGGCCCTTTGTAACTCTTGGCCCATTAACGCCCCGTGGTGAAACTGGCCCTAATGATTAGTGTATCACTTTATACCCATTAACGGCCCATGGTGAAACTGGCCTATAATGAATAGTGGATCACTTTATACCCATTAACAACCCATTATTCTATTGGGCCGTTTCCAGCCCATGTTATCTTTCGGTCTTCTCAGGGCCCATTTATTCTTGGGCTCATTTCCAGCATTTGGTTACTTACGGCCCGTTACTGTATTTTTTTTGCTTGTGGGCCAAATTCAGCCCGTGGCTATAGTCTGCCCATTTGTGGCCTGTTAATACATTTGGCCGTTTTCATAGCGTCATCAAATACGGTCGATTAACGACGACCCATTATGGTCGGCCCATGAACGGACGATTCCAACTCTAGCCCATTTACGGCCATAATGCGGTCTGTTATTGGCCCATGTTTGGCTAATCGATCATACGGCCCGTAGAAGGCCCATTGATGATACAGCCCGTAGAAGGCCCATTGTGTCTATGGCCCGTAGAAGGCCCATTGTTTCTACGGCCCGTAGAAGGCCCATTGTTTCTACGGCCCGTAGGAGGCCCAGTGTCACTATAGTAAATATGTATCCCATGGTTATTGTCGCCTAGTTATAAAAAATAGGTTATTGTGGCCACTAGCAAACCGCGGAATAAGAACTGCACTCACTACAAGCAAACAAATAAACAAGACAACAAGGAAATAAATAAGCAAGCAACTTACGCTAGGCTATCACGGCTATTACACATATTACATCCACTATGCATCAAAGTTCGCCACCAGTGTAAATATAGGGAACAAAGCAGCATATCATATACGCTGGTTGTCAAAGTTGGTCACCAGTGCAAATAAACGCTGCAGCAAAACAAGTCCAAAACTGAAACCATTTCAGAAGATCTCAAGAAACAATATCCTGGGTACCCCTAATGCTGGCAAGATGCTTAGCGAGCTTATTAACTTTCTCTTGTTTGGCGCTTAAATCCTCCAGCGCTTGCTGTTGCACTAGAAAGTATGCATCTGAATTCTGCAGGGACTTCCTCAGTCCTTCAACTTCCTATCGCAGCACATCTGATCGATGTCTTTCAACTTGAAGTTGAGACTCAAGAATACGAACTGATTTAGGCAGTGAGTTCGAAGAGCTTGTGCCAGCAGTAGTGGCCAGTAACTCGAACACTACATCAAGACAGGACTTTTGGGTTCTCTCACTGTCTTCAAGATAGTTTTTATCAGCTTTCTTGGAGACCAATAGGGATGTCTCACTATCTTGAACCTTATCTGCATTACTTCCTTTACATTGCATAACGGGGTATTGTTATCCAATATTTTGTCCGCATTCTAAAAGAGAAACAAGCAGACACATCACAGGTTTAGCATGTTGTATATGAAACTCATTTTGGTAAATCAGTTCAGTAGTAAAGTGGACAGGATAACAACATGAAACAAACATATATCTATGTACCATGGTCACTTTATGGTCTATATCATTCTAGTTTTTGTTGCCAAATCAAGATAGAGACACAGTTCAAATAATATTTGTTCAAGACAAAGCAGAATAGACAGAATATAAGTGTAGGAAACTATAGAGCAATAACAACACTTGTAATGTGCATGACATGAGAACATAGTTGTTTATTCAATTGAAACTAAAATCAACATAGAGCAAGTTACAACAGCAAACCAATTAAAGAAATAGGTTTAAAACATACCTGTTGCACCATTGGAGTTTCAATTCCATCCTTCAAATTTGAATTTAGTTGGTATGAGTAAATACAGTGATGCAAGAGCAAAGGAGTATGAACCATAGCTACAGAACCTGACCTGAGAACAAATCTTCTTCTCCTTTAAGCATTGAGTTGGGATTCAGAGTGTTTGGGCACTGCAATTCCCTCACTACAACAAAAACCTACCTATAGCAACGGATGTCTAGCAACGAAGACAACATATATGTTGTTTTGAGTTAAAAAAACTCCCACATCCCTCATCCCTAAAAGAACTCCACCTCCCCACGAAGGGGTGCCGCCCACCTCTACCGTATTATCAGGCAGCCAGGCGTGAAAAAAACCCAAACCTTTTCTCCCACTAGCTCTCTCTCTCTCCCGATTCCACCTGAGATCCGTCACCACAAGGCAGCCACGCCGTCGTCGATTCCAGGGAGCTCCAACGCTCCCCTGCACCACCCCTCCCCGACCCATCTTCCCCTCACCATTCTCCTCTAAGTCCCCCACCCACGCGACGTCCTTCAGATCTCTACACGCGCCACCGCAGAAACCCTAGGCGCTACGGGTCACTAGCGATGTTCCTGCGCCTCTAGTTTATCGGCCTAATAACCTCCGCGCCACCACATGAACGGGTGCCGGCTAGGGTCCACGGTGCTGCTCCACCTCCGCTACCTTGACTCAGACACCGACGGTTCAGCACTCCTCCACTATGCTCTTACCCTCTCTGGCGCTTCGTGGGGCATGGCCATCGTGCCATGCCTAATTTGTTGCTGGCCGATGCAATGGCTTGACAACAACCCATCATGGTGACTTGGTGAGTGACCATGTTGTAGACCCAACAATCCCACTTCACCTTTCAATTTCCGTTTCCGGCTTGCATCTTTGAATTTATGATCTAGTTGTACGCATGAAAGTTGTCTCTGGTCTGTATGATTGAGTGATTCACTACTTCTATGTATTTGTTAAGTCGGGAAGAATGATTGTGTCCTCTTCTACTAATAATTCCATCTTGAGATGCATTAGGTTTTAATTTTTCTTGCTGCTAATGCGTGGGTAATTACTAATTAGTCATTTTTTTTGTGAAGATCATCCTTGTAAATCAGTTAACTAAATAAGCTGATAGTATCCTCGTATATTCTAGCTGTGAGATTGTGACTAGCTATCAAAAAGCATTCCTTGTATATCAGTTAAAAGTTTAGCACTGTATATTGACTATCTCTGGGAGATAATACGAATATTGTCTTATCAGTGTGTCGAATCCTTGTAGTTTCCTTTTTGCACACTCTGTAATACTATATGAATAAGCCCCATATGTATCTCTCTGTCCTAATATTTCTCTTTATTGTATAGTCCTTAATGCAGGCAACATTTGTGTGTTTGTTCTTTCTCTTAACATATAAATCTTCAGGTTCTGAATGATGATACTAGCTAGTGGTTATGGTATGGCTTATCATCCTCTGATTTAGATTTGCAAAACTTAAATGTGCTTGCATGTGCTTATGAAATGAGTTCATAATTTTTTGCAGTACCAAAATTTCCTACATAAAAGATTAGGGCATATATAGCGGACAACTTCTGCAGAGAGAGGTACGACTCTATGATTCTCGTAAGCTTGAAAGTTGTAGGTGATTTATCTGACATAATCTGAAATATAGTTTTAAAACTTAGTTGAAAAACTTTTATGTATTTACTATTCAGATTATTATTATTGGCAATCATCTGTATAAATCAGAGACAAGAGAAACGTACTTGTTAACATTTAATACGCCTACATCTAGATTTAGCTTAGTGCGGATTGTTTTCTCTCAGTTTCAAGTACTTCCAGAAATTCTCACATCTCTGCGTTTATATGTATTTTTAGACTGCAAATCTGCATTTACAACGAAGGATGCTTTACTTTGTCGCGTAATTTTTTAGCATGAATCTCACCTTAACTTCATTATATTTAAGATATTTAACTCAATTAACATATGGCTAATCTGTTCATTGAAACAAAGATCAAGGGTGGTTGAACAATGCAAGTCAGTGCTCTTTTTCTGTCTAATAAAGAGTTTAGTGATATCGTTGTGACTGTAAAAGGTGTTTCACACAAATTATGATATATCATAGGTGATGACGTATTTAGGCTGATGGAACGATTGTTCTGTTTCAGTGCTTGCTTTTTCAACTAATGATACTTCAACTAATGTGTTCAGAGAAGTGATACTTCAAGTAATGTGTTCAGGGAAGCAACGTATTGTATCTGAAGTAAAGCTTTCTCTATTATATGGAGGCACAAGAATCAAACAAACGTCCAACTACATATAATGTATGCTCATTTCTATATATTATGGTTGAGCAGAAATTTATTATTACTCGTTCTTTTTGCAATATGAATGTTTATTATAGTTCTTGCTTGGCTTGGGATATTCAAACAAGAATGTTGGTCCTGCTACACTCCAAAGTACTGATCTAGTAGAATATAAAACAAATTGAGAGTGTTAAACTTGCTAATGCGAGTTAATGCTATATTAGCAAATTTTGATAAGTAGATACGACTACCAGAAAAGGTCAAAACTATTTGTCATATAGCAAGAATAGTTATCACACGGGATTCAACATTTGTATGTTGCTCTTCGTTTAAATTATATTGTCCTAGCAACCTGATTTTCTTTGACGACACATTATTGTTCTCACTTATTTGTGTTTGCAGATTGCCAACATAAAATGATGATGCATGTCTCATATGTTGATAGCAAGATCAAGAAGGCAACTGCTACTACATAGTGTCAGATTAGATTTTACAATGTAATTTTCAAGGTTGATGTTTCAAACAAGATGTTTTAGAATGGCTGAGATGTTGATTGCAAGGTTGTGATCTTTTGTACCATGTTCTTTGTAAATTGACTGAATTGATTTAATATGAGATATTTATGATTATTATATTTGTCTCTTATACATTATCAACATTGGCACAAGAATTCTAGATGGGGATATGTGAATTACCATTAAATTTTCAAGCAATGCGAGAATATTTTTAGGCGTTACAATGCTCATTTTGTGGGGCCGCCACCAACACATATGAAGTGTTGTTAGGATCTACCTTTATACATTGCCAGCTTACAACACTTATTCATGGTGTTTACCAACGCATGTATATGCGTTGTCATAGACCTTAGCAATGCCACCAACAATAACGCATCTAAATCTGTTGGTGTAGACCTTACCAACGCATATATGGACATACGACAACACAATGATGCGTTGCTGAAGGGGGGGTGGGTCCTGTTGTAGTGCCTTACTAACTGCTCGTGTTTGGGTGCTGTGTGGTGGAGCCAGTGTTGTGTCAACTAGAATTGGGTTACTATCTGCTAGGGTTGGGGTTAGAAGGGGAGTAGCTGGTTCTTGGTCCAACTGGGTAGGGGTACGATCTGCGAGAGTCTGGGTTATGTGTGGTGGGCTGGTTCTTGGGCAAGTACAACCGTGGTTCTATCTGCATCAACTGGTAGCTATCTTTTCTGAAGACCGTGTTGTTACTCCCTTAGATACTGCCATCACCCTCTCCAATTCAAATGGCTGATAAACAAGAAAAGTAACTGAAAGTACATACATTTTATGATAGACAGGTGCAATGGATAGTGGGAAATAAAATAGGGCATGAAATAATTCACATTTATGTTGTCTAACCAAACAGGATAGCATGACACAATTTCACATATATGATGGCTAACTAAACAGGATAGCATGACACAATTTCACATTATGATGGCTAACTAAAAAAGATGGAAAGACATAGTTCAAAATATGATGACTATGTAAATAGGATGACATGATATAACTATATAATGTGTTTATTAAATAGGTTGGCATGCCATAATTCACATACATGCCGCTGCTACCACTTGAGCACTGTGTTGGTTTTCCCTTGAAGAGGAAAGGGTGATGCAACAAAGTAGCATAAGTATTTCCTTCAGTTTTTGAGAACCAAGGTATCAATCCAGTAGGAGGCTCCACGCAAGTCCCTCGTACCTACACAAAAAAACAAGAACCTCGCAACCAACGCGATAAAGGGGTTGTCAATCCCTTCACGGTCACTTGCGAAAGTGAGATCTGATAGAGATAATAAGATAAGATAAATATTTTTGGTATTTTTATGATATAGATTGAAAAGTAAAGATTGCAAAATAAAGTAGATTGGAAACTTATATGATGGAAAATAGACCCGGGGGCCATAGGTTTCACTAGTGGCTTCTCTCAAGGTAGCATAATTATTACGGTGGGTGAACAAATTACTCTCGAGCAATTGATAGAAAAGTGCATAGTTATGAGAATATCTAGGCATGATCATGTATATAGGCATCACGTCCGCGACAAGTAGACCGACTCGTGCTTGCATCTACTACTATTACTCCACACATCGACCGCTATCCAGCATGCATCTAGAGTATTAAGTTCATAAGAACAAAGTAACACATTAAGCAAGATGACATGATGTAGAGGGATAAACTCAAGCAATATGATATAAACCCCATCTTTTTATCCTCGATGGCAACAATACAATACATGCCTTGCTGCCCCTACTGTCACTAGGAAAGGACACCGCAAGATTGAACCCAAAGCTAAGCACTTCTCCCATTGCAAGAATGATCAATGTAGTACGCCAAACCAAACTGATAATTCGAAGAGACTTGCAAAGATAACCAATCATACATAAAAGAATTCAGAGGAGATTGAAATATTTCTCATAGATAAACTTGATCATAAACCCACAATTCATCGAATCTCGACAAACACACCGCAAAAAGAGTTAATCTAATAGATCTCCAAGAAGATCGAGGAGAACATTGTATTGAGATTCAAAGAGAGAGAAGAAGCCATCTAGCTAATAACTATGGACCCAAAGGTCTGTGGTAAACTACTCACAACTCATCAGAGAGGCTATGGTGTTGATGTAGAAGCCCTCCATGATCGATTCCCCCTCCGGCAGAGCGCCGGAAAAGGCTCCAAGATGGGATCTTGCGGATACAGAAGGTTGCAGCGGTGGAAATAGGGTTTCGTGGTGCTTGACGGTGTCCTGGACTAGGGGGTACTCAACACGTCGTCTCCCGATCAGTTGGATTGGGCCGAGGACCCCCATGGCCGTATACTCATGGGCCAGTCCGGACAGCTGCCGCATACAAGGAAGAATCAACAAGACTTGGCGATCAAGACAAGGACTCCTCCCCCACCGGCGTATTCGGCTAGGACTTGTTATCCTAGGCCTCTGGTGCATTATATAAACCGAGGCCAGGCTAGTCGATAGACATATACAACAACAATCATACCATAGGCTAGCTTTTAGGGTTTAGCCTCTACGATCTCGTGGTAGATCTACTCTTGTACTACCCATATCATCAATATTAATCAAGCAGGACGTAGGGTTTTACCTCCATCGAGAGGGCCCGAACCTGGGTAAAACATCGTGTCCCTTGCCTCCTGTTACCATTGATCCTAAGATGCACTGCTTGGGACCCCTTACCCGAGATCCGCCGGTTTTGACACCGACATTGGTGCTTTCATTGAGAGTTCCGCTGTGTGATCGGCGAAAGGATCAATGGCTCGACTGCAGGTTAACTGCGACGTCGGCTTCTTCGTCACCAGCTCGACTGGTCACCTTGGCTTGACCGAGGACTGCACCCTACCTCCGATCATCATGTTCGGATGAAGGCCTTCATCAACACCAACTCCGATCTCTATCAAGATCATGGAGGAGTCATTCATGGAGCTCGGGGGCTCAACGTCAACATTGCCCTCAGGCGACCGTGCTGTTTCTCCGGACAACAAACTTGTATCCGCCGCCACCGCCTCCTCGGGTGTCGCCTAAATGATTACTTCGATGGAATTATGCAGAATTAAGTCTACAACAACCCTGCAAAAATTTCGTCGAGTTCCGATGAAGGAATCTCCGGCAATCTCCGATATACCGGAGCCCTGTTGAATCTGGACGAGAATCTGGACGAGTTTAGGGCGTGGTATCCAGCGTCTAGCTCGGATGTCCTTTGGAGTATCCAACCGTTGATTTGATGCGGAATCCCCTTATCTACCACCTGTCAAAAATTCATCTCGATCTGACCGTCCAAACTCCGGGAAACTTCCGATTAGTGCATCACTTTTTGGATCTGTTTTCTGCGCGAAAACGAATCCGACCCAAGTTCGTCTTCTTTATGAACGGGATTTCGGACATCCTTTTTGAAGGAAGTTTTGTATGGGGTATTGTGTTTTGTTCCCGAACACATCCCACTAACTTTAAGATCTTTTGAACATGATCTTGAACATCATGCTGGTGTCAAACCAGTCCGGCAATATTGTCCACGGCTGCCGACCTGCGCTAGACACGTCGTCACTTTGTTGAGCCAAGCTCAACTTCTTCGGATCATCATCTTGTCAAGCCGAACAAAAGTCCGGCATCGCGAAGGGTAAATCATCACCAACATCGCAGCCCCACGGATTACACGGAGCGGGCATACCGGCATCCGCACGGTCGCTTCATCAAGCCGGCATCGACCACATCACGACCTGCATCGGCAGGGCCGCACTATCGCTTCTTCAAGCTGGTGTCCATCACGCCGACCTACTTCGACATCTCGACTGGACCGGGGGCTTCGCCATCTCTTCATCAGCCTACTCCGGACACTTCGGCGTCACTAGCCGACCAGGCATGGGTGCGCGGATCGAGTCCCAATTTTGGGAATCACCTTCCTTCGGATTGCTACAACAAATAAACCAGGTGCTATTAATCCTAGTATTTCTTTTTGCTTGTTTGGGTTAAATTTTTCCCAAGGAATTATTACTCTGGTTAGTCCAGCATATGTACACAGGTCTATCAAATGGTGGCTGCATTATTGACGGTCGCATAATGGTTTGGTCTGTTTCCGTACACAGTTCGGCGAACGCCGCATCCGGAACTCGGACCGACCTGTGAATCCAGGCTTTGCCACGCCTTTATTGCATTACGCCGATGACCTGCATCGACATCGACTTCGGCGCCAGGCCATATTTCTTTTACTACTCACTTTGCATAAATTATTTATTATGCAACATTTTTTTAATTCCTATTATTACTATTATCCCTGGTCTGCGCTATTTTTTGTGCACAGGAAAATGATCCAGCCGGACTATATCCTTTGACGTCACCTCGGCTGGACGGGGGGCTTCATCAACACTTCATTACCCCATGCCGGGGACTTCGGCATCACTCTGCTGTCCTGCATTGACCATGCTATGTCACCACTTCGGAGTGCCGAGCTCCTTGCTCCGCCACCTCGGGACCGGCTTGGGGGATGGAACCTTGTCCCGCATCAAGCTCAGACCGCTCGTCAATACCGAACACATTAACCAGCTAAGTTGCCTTCATGCTCAAAGTTTTAAATTTCTAACTTGTGTTCGGTTCGACTAAGAATTATACTTTTTTGTAAAAAAGTTGCTTGTAAAAATTTTCCTTGTCGAAACTTTGTTCGCACACACTTGATGCGCTACCCACGCTCATCATACCTGGGGGCCTCTTTAACAGAAGCTTATTAATACGGGCTTTATGCCCAACACATGTGTCACACTTCCGCATGTACCTTTTATTCACCATTATATGCATCGATATGACTTAAGTTTTGGCCAAGCTGGGTTGCCTGGCTCCTGTGCTTACCCCTACGTTCCCGATTGTTCGGCTAGGTGGTAAAGGGAGCACCTCTGCGATTGTTACTGCCGGGTCAGCCGGATGTGTACCTCAGACTGGGTGAAGCCGAAAGCTAGCGTTCTTAAGGGAATACTCGGTCGGTGAACTAAAAGATGATTTCTTACCTATTTATTTACCTGCCCCCAGATGTTTTTCTGCTCTTTTCGCAGTCCGGACATGCACTTTAGGGCATGACTCCCAGGGAAAGGAACCCCTAACGGAACTATTCTCCCTAAAAGATGTTTCTTACTAACCATGTAATATAGCATAACTAGTTGGGCACTTGTCTGATAAAGCACTAATGACCCCTACGCCTGGTCTCCACGCATGCCCCGGTTTTTATAACCGCGAGGGTATTCAGACACACTCCGGACTATTGGGTCCAGAGGTTGAAGCGAAAAGGTCCGCTACGACAAATGATCTACAATCCGGCTAGAAGGCATTCTACATGTCACCTTACATTTTATAGTCAACTTTTACCCAAGTCGCTTGGGGGCTCTTATGTTTATTTGATCCGTTTCATACTAAGTGTTTTTCTTCTTAGTCGTTGCAAAGTTAAAGCACAGCAGAAGCACTTTTTTTTATAAAGTCCAATTTTCGAATTGGCACCGAACACTTGATCTTGTTCGGACGTCGTGTTTTTACTGACGTTTTTTGGTTTTCCAAGCTTATGGCACTTTTAACTATTTGTGTGTTTTCAGCACAAGTCTCGCAGTGCAACGCCAGACACCTTTAGAGATTCGGCAAAAACATTCTCGGATATTGCTATATATGCATCAGCTTCGAATTTTGTCTTCGGTCAATAGTTGGGTTGCCCGGCTCCCGCGCTTGCCTCCTACGTTCCGCTTTGTTCGGCTAGGTGTGCACAGGGAGAACCACTGCAATTGTGCTTCCAGCTCGCATGGTCAAGCACCTCAGTGGAGAAAGCCAAAAACTGACTGTCACAATAGGTGTAAACTGGTCAGCGATCCGATGACTATGACGGGCCATTCATAACATTGGCCGAAGTGTTTCCGGCTTGACCTCGACTGTCGCCGAACACTACCGGGGGCTATTAACTGGCCTCCCAAACTAAATCCTCAATCTTTTGCTCTTACATTGGAGCTGAGGTTTCATGATCATGCTTAGCATGACAACCCAAAGAAAGGAACTGATAGCGGGACTATTTTCTTTGGAAGACATTTCTTCTGTTAAACAGCAATATAACATATCTCTCTGCGTACCTTTGTTTAGAAAGCCGTATGACCAGATTGCCTTGTTTGTCGTAAATCTTTGCCCTCATAAAGGCTTTATAAAGTAGGAAAAACACTCCTCGGCTACCGGCCGAGGAGGTTGAAGCCCATGGTCGGTTAACAAAGTTTTGTACAATGCGGATCCGAGCATTAATGACATAAAGTACTTGGATACATTGAGTCATTACACATAATTTGTGATTTTACTATGGATATTGATCCTTAATTCGGCCACCCGTGCCCGCATTAAGGCTCGGGGGCTACTGGGCTTCGGGCTTATTATTTACAAATATTAAAGGGGCACATTGATCCCCTGATCTGGTGTTGCCACCCGACCATTGTCTCGGGGGCTACTGCATTGCTTGTTCTATGCAGAAAATCTTAAGTGCAATACAGTTTCCGAGGAGATTTTGATCCTCAGGTTGGTCGGCCGCACCCAACCTGAGTCTCGAGGACTGAGCACGCCACTTTTTGTGTCCCGAAGTATTCTGCCGAGCTAGGACTTGATCCTCAGACCGATTTTGCAAATCAACCTGAGTCTCAGCGGCTACGGGGATCAGCGGTCTTATGTCATCCTTCAGGTGCATCTCGGATTTTAGACCGATACATACCTTGAGGGCTACTGGCTATATATCTCGTCAGAGAATAAATTGCATCAATAAAAAACATTGACATAAAATCAGCCCATGACCGAGGTGCTTAACCACCTCGGAAGGAGTTCGACATATAGCTCGGATGTAAGTGGCTGGCTCCTTAGAGGGCATTTCCGGCATTAAGCTCGATTAAACTCCTTCAAACTTCTTTGAACCAAGGTGATTTATGACACCTCGGATAAAGTCCGGCGTTGGAGCTCGGATACATAGTCTGGCGTTGGAGCTCGGATACAGTCCGGCATTGGAGCTCGGATACATAGTCCGGCGTTAGAGCTGGGAAGCAGTCCGGCATTGGTGCTCGGCTGCAAAAGATACCTCGAATGCAGTCCGGCGTTGGAGCTCGGACGCAAGAGGACGTTGCCACCCGGGAACAACTTCAAACCCGAGGCATGGCATAAAAATAACAAGGCATTGATAAAGGCCGTAAACTTAAAGGGGCTCCTCGGATACCCAACGCATAAACTCGTCGAATGCATTTCGGCGATCCTCAAGATAGAAGATGAGAAGATTTGTTGAACCAGTTTTCAAGACTGGCAACCGAAGATGAAGAACAGTTTGGAAGAATCGAGGAGCGTCCCTAACTTGAAGACCGGTTCAGGGGGCTACTGATGGTGTCCTGGACTAGGGGGTACTCAACGCGTCGTCTCCCGATCAGTTGGATTGGGCCGAGGACCCCCATGGCCGTATACTCATGGGCCAGTCCGGACAGCTGCCGCATACAAGGAAGAATCAACAAGACTTGGCGATCAAGACAAGGACTCCTCCCCCACCGGCGTATTCGGCTAGGACTTGTTATCCTAGGCCTCTGGTGCATTATATAAACCGGGGCCAGGCTAGTCGATAGACATATACAACAACAATCATACCATAGGCTAGCTTTTAGGGTTTAGCCTCTATGATCTCGTGGTAGATCTACTCTTGTACTACCCATATCATCAATATTAATCAAGCAGGACGTAGGGTTTTACCTCCATCAAGAGGGCCCGAACCTGGGTAAAACATCGTGTCCCTTTCCTCCTGTTACCATTGATCCTAAGACGCACTGCTTGGGACCCCCTACCCGAGATCCGCCGGTTTTGACACCGACAGTGCTCCTGGATGTTTTCGGGGTACGTAGATATATATAGGCGAAGGAAGTCGGTCAGGGGAGCCACGAGGGGCCCACGAGGGTGGGGGGGCACGCCCACCCCCCTAGGGCGCGCCTTGCACCCTTGTAGCCGCCTCGGTTGCTTCTTGACGTCCACTCCAAGTCTCCCGGATTGCGTTTGTTCCAAAAAGATCGCTCCCGAAGGTTTCATTCCGTTTGGACTCCGTTTGATATTCCTTTTCTTTGAAACACTGAAATAGGCAAAAAAACAACAATTCGGGGTGGGCCTCCGGTTAGTAGGTTAGTCCCAAAAATGATATAAAAGTGTAAAGTAAAGCCCATAAACATCCAAAATGGGTAATTAATAGCATGGAACAATAAAAAATTATAGATACGTTGGAGACGTATCAACCGCCTATGGAAACATGATAGCATGATATAATTCACGGATAGAATGACATAATTCAAAATATGATGATTGTAAACACTAAACATGATGAGATGATATAATTATATGATGTCTTTATTAAATGGGTTGCCATGCCATAATTCAGATAGATGCTGTGTATGTAAACATGATGGCATGATATAATTCAAATATATGATTTATATAGTAAGCAAGTAAGCAGATGGCAATCCATATATAATGTAAAAACTAAGCAACATGCATGAAATGGGTAATATGACCCTGCCAAGTTTGAGCATAGACCTCAGGGGGGAAATAAGACTGGTCATCAGTCTCTGAATCCTCCTCTGAGGAGCTCTCTGTAACCAGCAAGATGTCTGCTTCAGCAGGTAGCATTGTCTGCTCTGAATACCTTGTTTTCACTCTAGATTCTTCCATCACCGCTTCAAATGGCTGATGCATATGAAGAGTAGTTGAATATACAAACGTTGTCGACAATGGAACACGTAATACAAAAAAATGATAGAATGATATAATTAACATACATGATGATTGGCTAAACAACATGTCATTGCATAATTCACATATATAATGCCTTTGCAACAAGATAGCATTGCATAATTCACATATATAATGTCTTGCAACAAGATGGCAATGCATAATTCACATATATGGTAATTAGAAACTAAACAAGTGGCATTCACACAAAGCATGTCTAAACTAATCAAATGACATAGCAATGCAAGACACCATACGCACGATATGAGCAACATAACCCTGCCAAGTTAGAGCATACACCTCGGGAGGGGGGGGGGGGGAATAGGACTGGTCATCTGTCTCTGAATCCTCCTCTGAGGAGCTATCCGTAACCAGTGAGATATGCGCTTCGTTAGATAGCATAGTCTGCTCTAAAGACCTTGTTTTCACTCCAGAATTTTCCATCACCGTGTCAAATGGGTAATGCACACGAAGAGTAGTTGAATGTAATAACATTGTTGACAAATGTAATACGTAACGGAAAAAGGATGGCCTGATATAATTCACATATAAGATGACTGGCTAAGCAGGATGGCACTGCAAAATTCACATATATGATGCCTGGCTAAACAAGATGGCGTTGCATAATTCACATAAACGATGAATAAACTAAACAGATGGCATTCACACAAAGCATGTCTAAACTAAGCAGATGACATATTTGATGTATAAAGTAAGCAATGCAAGGCACAATATGCATGATATAACCAACATCAGCATGCCAAGTTAGAGCGAAGATCTCAGGGGGTAAATATGAGTGGTCTTCTCCTTCTAAATCCCCCTCAGAACAAATATCTTCCTCTCGATTACAATCCATGGAGGGGGGGCTGCCTTTGCACCTACCATGGAGCGACGTCTGCATGAAATTTTATTACCACGCAAGGCTCGTCTCTTTTTCTCTACATGTTCAGTTCCATTGTGTACAATAACTGACATGCATAGGAATAAAACATAGTGAGATTATGTAAGGAGTGCATGCAGTAATCCAGAGTGATGGTAGCAACCTAGGGATAGACCCAAAACCAATGATAGCAGGCAGATAATGGCTTCAGTTAAAAAATACAGATAATGGCTTCTTTACTGTTTGTTTCCCACCCAACATGAAACTCATAGTAGACACCAGAGATTAACCTGATAGTTGATAGATACTATTGATTGCGGCCCCGATATGTACCCCACAACCATTTAAAAACTCAAGTTTGACCATTAGTTTGGAGCTGACTTAGAGTCTAATCGGTGAACATGACAATAAAGTAGCATGTAATATTAAGCGATGCATAACGTAAGCAGACACGAAAGAGTGCGACCTCTCTTGCTGACCTGTGTAGTCCTCGAGGTCATCTGCTCGATTGATGATGGTAATGCAGTTTTCATGGCTGCCGGCGGTGGGGAAGAAGATCTGAGGCGGCGAAAGACAGTTTGGAGGCTAGATCCCTATTGTGCTGGACCCTTCTGTCATTGGAGCAGCTGAGCTGGGGACGACGACGGCGCAGCAGGAGCGGGACAAACCACGCAAGGTTTTCTTTGACAACTATCTATAAGAGAAGTAATTCTGTAAGGGATCGTTTGAATTGGAGGATTCTAACAACGCAGGGATAGGAAATACACAGTAATAGGATATGAATGCACGTGCAAAATAGAGAATTTAAAAACACAAGATTTTTGCCAATCTGGGTGTCTGGTTCACAAGAGTTGGAAGATCACAGGATGCAAAGACGCATGGTGAGGTTAAGTCAAACCACAAGAAAATGTATGGTTATAATGCTATTGTGCTACTATCTCTTAGTCATGTGCTTCATGAATAGGAATTTGAAAAGGTGGACAAGTGGATATTAAAATTCCTACGATTTTTATTTCAAGGAGACACTAAAGGAACAAATCCTACAGTTTTCCTTTGCTACATTCCTTTGAACCAAATGCATGAATAGTAGTACCATAGGAAACTTTCCAATTCCTATGTTTGTCCTTCACTTTCCTGTCAAGCACTGGCGATTCTAGTAGGCAGGCTTGAGCAAGGAAAAGCCTACACTCAAAAAAATGTTTTTATGCTACTTCTACTACTTTGGACCCAGGGCACTGCCCTACTAGCTCAAATCCCAGGCCCATCGACAAATGCACAACTCAAACGCGCGGAGATAAATAATGATGGCGTTCAAGAGAGTCCATCACAGATAGCTAAGTTGCCTGGTACCTCACTGCTTGTCATATAGTAGGAGAAACTAATCATATTTCACGTTACTGCGTGTGCTTAGTGGACAATATATATAACATGCAGAGTAAAAAAGAGATGCAACAAGTGTACAACCTCTTTGGCGAAGCCATGTCAATCTCAGCGTGATTGGGTTGGTCGATGAGGATGATCCGTCTGACTTGGCTATAGGAGGAGGGGAAGAAGATCTTAGGCATTTTGAGATGGACCCGGGGTATTGCTCCGCTGTGATGGAGGGTTTCGTCGTTGGAGCAATTCCGGTGAGTTGTACGACGCCGAGGCTGAAGCAAGATAGGAGAGACAACATTAACATGAGTGGAATTCTTATAGCATCTCCAATAGATGACGTAAAATACATAACCACAAAGTGCTAGATGTAAAATACATCAACCTCTCATCTCTGAACTTAACTGTCGAAACTGAATTTAACTGTCGAAACCGAACTTAACTGTCGAAACTGAATTTTGCTGTCAAAACTGAATTTTACTGTCGAAACTGAACGCACTAGAGGTGAGGCTACACGTCAGTCGACCGACTTTTTCATCTCTGGTCAGTCGATTTTCCAACCGTTGGATATGAAATCAAGGGCCTGCAGTTCATCTTCAACCTCCACCCCCCCGAGCCACTAGCCACTACCTGCCAAACAGCCCCCCCCGCCGCCCGCGGCTGGCGGTGCGCCGCCCCGCCTGCCCCGAAAGCACTCCCCAATGCCAGTCCTCCGCCGCCCCGACC
>NC_041383.1:769808757-769812345 GCF_002162155.2 Triticum dicoccoides | reverse complement strand
CGACCATCCCTCTAGGCCCCCGTGCCGAGCTTTTTCTTCGGCGATCCCCACGCCACCGCCCCACCACCTCCGGCGACCACCGCAACGCCTTGAACCCTAAGATAGATAGTAGGGTACCTCTCCGACGAGCCCCCCTCCCCGCTGCGGCTTGTTCTTCCTTAACCCCGGCGAGCTCCCCCATCCCCTGAAAATTGACTGACCCAAAAGTCGATTCAGTCGACTGAAGTGTAGCTAAATCGGAGCAGCATCGCAAGCAAGCAAGAGCGAGAGCAGCAGCACGAGCAAGAGCAAGAGCAATAGCAAGAGCGGACCAGGCAGGGGACCGAGAGCAAGAGGAGAGTAGTAGCGCGAGTGAGAGCTAAAGCAGCAGCAGCTCCTACTGATGTGGACGTCACCGCCGAGTGACCGACGCCATGGATGGAGCCGTGCCGTGTCGGCTCGGAACCGAGCACCGGTAGCACCGTGAGATCGAATCAAGAAGAAAATGCAGTGATTAGTGTACAACCTCTTTGGTGGCGCTGATTAGGCTGCAGCTTCATCCGAGGAAACAGTGATGATGCTGCTCTTCCGGTGGTGCAGGTGAAGACGGCGGTGTGGGAATGGATGTGGCGCGAAAGACCAGGGGAACGTCAGGGCAGATCCTTGGAGGTGGAGGATGGGGTGGCTGAACCGGCGGGATGACGGTATCGACGGCGGATCCTCATCTGGTATGGTGGATGAGGCACGTCGAGGTGTTGTTGTGGACGACATCATCAGGGAAGAGGCTCCGGCTGGGTGGAGGACGGAGGAGGGTGTGGGGCTTCGCAGGTTTTTGTGGCCTCGGTGTATAAATGGGTGGGCGGATGGGATGGGAGTGGGGAACCATGGCTTAGGGACGCGCTTGTCCAGAATGTGGGGTAAGTTACGAAAGTACCCCCACCGATTTGAGGCGGTTCTTTTGGTTCAGGGGTATCACGGGCATTTCGCGTGTCGGGATTTCACATGAGGTGGGAGTTTTCGTGCGTGTTGTAATTTTGGAATAGCAAGGCGCGGGTTGAGATAGAGGGAGTTGTCGGAGCACAACAAGACAAAGATATATCTTAAATATTTCGGGGTAACAAGGTGCGAGTTGAAATTTCCGAACAAGCCTAACGTGTACTGTACCAAATCAATTCGCACTTCCTCCAACAAAAAAACAGAAAGAAATCAATTCGCAGCACTCAAGAGAGTCTAGTCCCATGTACTGTACCAAATCAATTCGCACTACAAATGGCATTCAAAACTTTGAATTCATGTTATGTTCGGTTAATATATTTCGCTACGTGTATAATGCATGCAACCTACTACTCAAATGAACGTTTTAGTGCATTCCGAACGTATATACTACCACTTCAATATGAACTAAATTTGAATTCATTTCTCTATTTGAATAAGATCTACAATAATGAGTGTTGTGAAGTCAAACCATTTGAATTCGTTTCTCTATTTTAATAAGATCTACAATCATCATTATTGTCAAGTTAAACCATCATTTGTGTATTATCTTCACATCACACCACATGATTACTCTCGAGTTAGATATGAACTATGTGTACTATATGAACTCGAACTCGATTTTTTGAATCCACTTTATGTTGATTTCAAATCATAGTTCATTATAAGCTCTAGCTAGATCTTCATAATATAAACCATGTCTCATATGTATAATGTGTTTATCACATAATGTATGGTGCCCCGCCCCCTACGTCTACAAGTATTTAGTTGTGAGTTGAAAACACCACACATTATCACAAATTCAAATAAAATGTGAGATTGTTCGATATATAGTATTGTTTAGATTGTTTGATATTTAGTTGTAAGCTGCAAACGCCACACATTATCACAAATTCAAATAAAATGTGAGATTGTTTGATGTATAGTATGGTTTAGATTGTTCGACATTTAGGTGTGAGTTGCTTGTTCGATATTTAGTTGTAAGCTGCAAACGCCACACATTATCACAAATTCAAATAAAATGTGAGATTGTTTGATGTATAGTATGGTTTAGATTGTTCGACATTTAGGTGTGAGTTGCTTGTTCGATATTTAGTTGTAAGCTGCAAACGCCACACATTATCACAAATTCAAATAAAATGTGAGACTGTTCGATGTATAGTATGGTTTAGATTATTCGACATTTAGGTGTGAGTTGCAAACGCCATGCATTATCACATTATGGTATAACATGTGCAAAACCACAGCACGCGTATCAGCGCTATATTCATGCAAGCATATGTTTATAACACTATGATCTCCTATTCAAATATATGAATCCACTTTCATATCAAATTATGATCTTTGTTAGTCTCTTACACCCACACAATCCTCTAACCTTTGTAGCTAGCACTAACTTTCTCTCGTGCAAGCACACGCCCTCCTCGCCCTCCCCCTCCCTCAGCATTCTATCCATCGTGCACATTCATTTTTTTCTTTAGGTCGTTTTCCCATAGTCTCCTCAACTCCTTTCCGACACACACCGATCGATAAACCTCTCCAGCGATGCCTGCGTACAACATACACACGCACCTTCCATCTCCTCCTTTATGTGTCCATGCCTCGTGTCTCTCATACGGTCCCACAAACGTGTAAACTCTCGCCCCTCTTTTCATCGATCTCACAACCGCACACTCCTCCCCCTATCTAGCTAGTAGCTCGGCCTCTCGCACCACCTCCTAGCTCCATCCTCTCTGTCTATCCATCTCGCTGGGCCTTATTTGCCTCTAACAAATGGATGTACACCGACCGATCTCCCACTATACATATAGCTAGCTAGGTCCTTATAACTCGTTTTTCCCCACGCGTCGATTGATCTACCTCATTAGTTATGTCTCTCCCTTCCTCCGACAAACAACAATTGATCTATCGATCTAGTTAGGTTTGCTTACCAAACACATGGTCCCCCTTCATCGTCCATGCATGCGCCCCGACAGATCTATCACGCACAAGCACACACAGAAACACATCCCCACTCTTATTGATAATATTACAGTTCTACCCTTAGTTTGTCTAGTAGGCCTCTCCCACCATCTTCGAGAAGCAACTCCATCACCCATCCAGCACTCTACCCCTCTCCCTCCCTCTCCCTCTCCTCTCTCTCTCTCTGTCCCATCCTACTTCCTCTCCATCAGTTATGTATGGATGTTGACCGATCTCCCTTGAGACATAGCTGAGTCTCTCCTTCACTAGTAGAAAAAGGGTCAAACGTGAACCACATTAGTGCCGGTTTGATTTTGGCCCGGTACTAATGGTACCATTAGTGCTGGTTCGAACGGATTTGCATTAATGCCGGTTCATGTTGAACCTTTAGTGCCAGTTCGTGGCACGAACCGGTACTAAAGGGGTGGTGGCAGGCTGGCGTCAGGCCGGGGCCCCATGATCACCTTTAGTACCGGTTCGTGGCATGAACCGGTACTAAAGGTCTAACCTTTAGTACCGGTTCGTGCCATGAACCGGTACTAAAGGGGTCTGACCTATAGTACCGGTTTGTGACACAAACCGGTACTAAAGGGGTCTGACCTATAGTACCGGTTTGTGACACAAACCGGCACTATAGGGCAATTTTCAAACTCT
>NC_041383.1:769709073-769808286 GCF_002162155.2 Triticum dicoccoides | reverse complement strand
TTCTGAAAAAATCAAAAGAAAATGATAAAAACTTCAAAAAATAAAATCCTTCGAGAGGTAGTTATATTACTACATCTACTAGTTAGGAAAATTTGAAAACTACAATTTGGACATGTTTTGCAAAAAGTGTAGGGAAAATGTAAAACGGCTATAACTTTTGCATACGATGTCAGAAAAAAACGTATAATATATCAAAAAATTCAGCATGAAAATGCGCATCCGATGGAGACCGCCTACGGCCTGTTTGAAATTTTTTAGAATCCTCAAATTCCAAAAGGAAAAAATGATATGGTCAAATTTCAGTTTTTTTTTAAAAATTTGGTTAAATCTAGTTAAACTACTTATTCAAGAAGTATTAATGTTACTACATAATTATTCAAGAATATTAGTGTTACTAAATAGTTATTTCAATTTTTTGAATTTTTGTCAAATCTGGTCAAACTATGGTCAAATTGTGGTCAAACTATGGTCAAACTGTGGTCAAACTATGGTCAAACTGTGGTCAAACTATGGTCAAACTTATTCAAGAAATATTAGCGTTACTAAATAATTACTGTTTTTTAGAATAATAGTTTCAAACTCAAACGGTGAAATGTGTGACTTCATGCTCAAGCTAAACTCCTGAGGGTTAATAGGATTGACATCCTACTATTGTCAGGAAAACAACAAGTGCAGACTCGGAAGCGAAGGAGAATAGAAGCCGAAAGTTAAGCGTGCTCGGGCTAGAGTAGTGAGAGGGATGGGTGACCGGTCGGGAAGTTAGATGATTTGGAATGAGTGATCCACACTTGAGCAGTTAAGAGAGGTGATTAGAGAATAAATCATCAAATAATTCAGAAAAATTAAAAATCGAAAAAAAATCAAATTTTTTTTCCTAAATTTTCAAAAAATATATTCAAAAAAAACCTTTAGTACCGGTTGGTAACACCAACCGGTATTAAAGGTCCTCCATACCAGGGCGCGAGCTCACGCCACGTGGTGGCACTTTAGCGCCGGTTCGTGCCGAACCGGTACTAAAGGGGGGGGGGGCTTTTAGTGACCACACTTTAGTGCCGGTTATGGAACCGGCACTAAAGGCGCTTACGAACCGGCGCTAAAGCCCCGTTTTCTACTAGTGCTTCTCAACACATATACGAGTCATTCTACCTCTCTAGTTAGTCCCCCCTCCCCCCCCACACACACCGATACATCGAGCGCTCTAGTCATGTCTCCTTGCCACACACAAACTTGACCTGTGCCCTCTGACATTCTGATAGGTCAGTCGCCCTATATCTTTGACTTGCACACACACAATTTCGATGGCTCTCTTCGTCGATCTCGCACCCACCCACTTGATCCTCTCTTCAACTCTATCGATATCTATGACCCCTCCCTCTCTTCTCATGGATCGCTCGGCCCTCTATATATGATATGGATAGGCCTCCATTTCACACACATTGCATGCAATTTTTTTGAGATGTCATCGACACATATTCCCACAAATACATTCACGAAATCACACACCCCCAAACAAAAAACACTCATGAACGCACACGCCATCTGTCTAGGTTTTGTTCTCTCTCACACACACCCACGTAGGTGGGGAGCGTGCACAAAGAGAAGAGGTGCACGCATGGCGCACGTACTTCCGTCTCTTTCCCAACCACAACCTCACGGGTACACGGTGGAGCTCATTTCTGTATGAAAAGGCAGCCCATGTGGTAATTTGACACGTGTATTGGTTGTCCACTTGATGGAGGGAGGATTATCTACTACGGATGAACAAACAAATTGTGACTTGACACATTATGTTAAAAAAGAGGCAAACCATGTGGGGCCTACCTTAGAGGCAAGGCTCTATACACTGGAGTA
The DNA here is from genome assembly GCF_002162155.2 of Triticum dicoccoides. Classification (NCBI taxonomy): domain Eukaryota; kingdom Viridiplantae; phylum Streptophyta; class Magnoliopsida; order Poales; family Poaceae; genus Triticum; species Triticum dicoccoides. The sequence goes on along the minus strand of NC_041383.1, from coordinate 769,806,435 downwards.
TTTTTGATGTGTCCCATCAACTCACAGAACGAGGAGAAGCTTGCTTAGTACACCGTCTCCCCCGCCCACGGGCGCGGTGGCTCACAGGATGAGATGAAGCTTGCTTACTATGCTCCCTTGCCCATGCGCGCGGTGGCTCGCAGGCCGAGGAGAAAATTTTACTACTCACTCCATTTACTCCTCGTCCTACCTTGGTTAGAGAGATTATCATATTGTTTGGAATATATGTCCTTTAGTACTCCCTCCATTTTAATTATACAAGGCCATTATTAAAAAATACATTTTGCATATAGACGTATATAGACGTATTTTAGAGTGTAGATTCACTCGTTTTGCTCCATATGTAGTCCATATTCAAACAGACGTAATAGTACACACTCTCCCTCGCCCCTCGACCCTCGCCCATGTGGTGGACGTGCAACAATCCATTCAGTCTCATATATCCAGAACGATATATACTACAATACCATTATTTCTCGACTTCCTGAAGAGGTGAAGAGCCAATCGCAAGGTTAATATTTTGGAGATGCCAACCGCAAGGTTTATAGGAGAACAAGTAGTAGGTGCCACGTCATTTATAAGTAAAGTTTTATTTTCTTCAGTGGCACGCACGCAATATAAATAGGTTCATATGGAGAGAAAAGGAAACCGCTTCACTATATGCATAGTCAAGACGAGCCTACACGGTTGCTTGTTGGGGTTGCTCTCTTCAGACTCTCTCGCACAAAACGACTGTGGCCACAACTCTAACATCCCGGCGGATCACGTTCTCCGGGGGAAGGGGTGGATGCTTAATGTAGATCCGGTCGCCATCGCCGATGGTGAAAACCCACTGTCGGCATGTCTCGATTAGGGGTCCCTGCCGTTCTCTCTCACAAAGCCGGTGAGGTTGACTTCATCCCTTGCTCACTGCCGCGACGTGGGCAGTTTCCACCTCCCGCCTCCCTTCTCTAGGTTGAGATACGTCTCGATATCCCTCAAGTACAACTCCCTTTACAACCGGCTTGCACCACTGCTCCAGCTGCCCACATCACTCCATGTGGACATTTCTCTACTTCTTTGCCCCGCACATACCTCTACTGGCTTCTACATATTGTATTTGTGATGAGTTTATGTCTCACCAACTAGTCCCAGTAATCTTATTCTAATCACGCTTCTTCAATTTCTTTGCATAGGGATGCTCATCTCGATTTTGGTGAAACTGCACAAAATGATCCGATGGTCAAAGGGTTGCAAACTTCATTTCTTGGGAAGCTCCAACGTTGCCAGAAAATTAAAGCCTGGTTAGGGTTTATGGTTCAAGGGCTAGGGACTGCATGGATCGTTTTTTTCTTTAGTTGTCTCTGTTCCAAAATAGGTGTCAACTTTAGTAGTAGTACAACTTTGTACTAAAGTTTGCATAAAGTTGAGACACTTATTTTGGAACGGAGGGAGTACATATTGGCTATGATCTGTCAATCATTGAGATGCAATAGCATGCATGGTAGTTGTCGGTGTCAAAACCGGCGGATCTCGGGTAGGGGGTCCCGAACTGTGCGTCTAGGCGGATGGTAACAGGAGACAAGGGACACGATGTTTTTACCCAGGTTCGGGCCCTCTCGGTGGAGGTAAAACCCTACTCCTGCTTGATTAATATTGATGGTATGGGTATTACAAGAGTTGATCTACCACGAGATCAATGAGGCTAAACCCTAGAAGCTAGCCTATGGTATGATTGTTGTTCGTCCTACGGACTAAAACTCTCCGGTTTATATAGACACCGGAGAGGGCTAGGGTTACACAGAGTCAGTTACAATGGGAGGAGATCTTCATACCGTATCGCCAAGCTTGCCTTCCACGCCAAGGAAAGTCCCTATCCGGACACGGGACGAAGTCTTCAATCTTGTATCTTCATAGTTCGGGAGTCTGGCCAAAGGTCATAGTCTGGCCATCCGGACACCGCCTAATCCAGGACTCCCTCAGTAGCCCCTGAACCAGGCTTCAATGACGACGAGTCCGGCGCGCAAGTTGTCTTCGGCATTGCAAGGCGGGTTCCTCCTCCGAATACTTCATAGAAGATGTTGAACACCAGGATAGTGTCCGGCTCTACAAAATAAGTTCCACATGCCACCATAGAGAGAATAATATTTACACAAATCTAATCTGCTGACGTATTCCGCAGCGTGACATCATGCTACGGCCTAGCCTTTATTCATTTTACCATTCCACCTCAGCGCGCTTAGCGAGGCGGTTCCCTTGGCACGTCTTGTCGGAGTAGAGATCGTGTCCCCTTATTCCGGGATTCTCATCAATACGGGCGTGGGTAACCCAACTGCACCATTGACCGCGGTGCTTGGGAGATAAGCGAGTTTTATTAGGCCGGTGGGGGCTCGTAGTTTTGGCCGCCCATATAAGGTGATAAGCATCTACCCTTTCCATTCACGCCTTCTTCCTCCTTTGCTTATTCGTCCTTGCGCACTCGAGCTCCAACGCCCAAGCCCGCACATCTCGCCTCAACCTACTCCAACTATGTCCGGAGTGGGAGGAAAGTGGATGGCCTCCTCCGTCATGGAGGGGCACATCAAAAGGTTGCGGAAAGCCGGATACCTGCACAACGACATTGCGCACCGGCTTCCAGACGAGGGGCAGCTCATCCCCACCCCTGGGCCTCATGAGAGGGTCGTATTTCTTCCCCATTTCCTCCGCGGACTGGGCTTTCCTCTTCACCCGTTCGTCCGGGGGCTCATGTTCTATTACGGCCTGGACTTCCACGATCTGGCCCCGAACTTCATCCTCAACATCTCGGCGTTTATCGTCATGTGCGAGGCCTTCCTCCGCATCAAGCCCCACTTTGGCCTATGGCTGAAGATTTTCAGCGTCAAGCCGAAGTTCGTGGGCGGACGCCAAGCGGAGTGCGGAGGCGCCATGGTGGGCAAGATGCCCAACATCACATGGCTCAAGGGCGCCTTCGTAGAGACCATCAAAGGGTGGTAATCGGGGTGGTTCTACATCACCGAGCCGCGTGGCCCTGAATGGGCAGCGGCACCCGAATTCCCATCTGGCATTCCCATACGGCTCACGTCTTGGAAAGAGACGGGCCTGCTGTGGGGTAGTTCGGCAGAAGTGACCACACTTCAAACTGCATCAAAGACCTGATTAGCAGGAAGGTCAAACTTTTCACCATAGTCCAGGTCATGCTCTTCCGCCGGATTCTCCCGTGTCAACGACGGGCTTTCAACTTGTGGGAGTTCGACCCGGCCCAGCACCAGACTCTGTCCCGGCTCTTCGACAGAAAGCACGAGGATGCATGGAAGGAGATATTCAAGAGCTCCGAGGTCCCGCCTCCCGTCACCGAGGATCGCGGATTCTGCGCCAAGCGCCAAGCAACCGCGGTGAGCTAAGTTTCCCATTACGGGGTATCTGTTTTCCATAGATTTGATTTTATGCGGGATCTTAAACCCCCATCCCTTTGCCAGGACTGGCAGAAGAGGGCCGGACTGATCAACTTTCCGGCTCCTTTGCCCGAAGGCCCAGCGGATGCTCGTTTAACGAAGCTGCTGGTTCCGGCACCTCACGTGGTGCCGGAGAAGAAGGCCACAAGGACTCGAAAGAGCTCCCGGCGCCTGGTGGTGCTGGATTCATCGCCCGACGACCCCGACGCACCCTCCGCCTCGGAAGACGACGAGGAGGAGGAAGAATAAGAAGCCTCTCCCCCTCTAACGGGGGGAGGAAAGAAAAGGAAGGCTGCCCCAACCGGGGAGGCCGAGGGGGCCAAGAAGGGGAAGACCCTTCTGTCGGACTATGCCTCCGATGCCGAAGACGGCGGGGAGGAATGGCCATCCAGGGTCAATCCCCTGGCAAAATCATAAGCATCTGGCTACCCGAATGACTCATGGCGCCCCTCTATTATTTGATTGCTTCTGATGCCGAATTTTAATTATGCAGTCCACCAAGAGTTCAGCTCGACGATTCGTCGAGCGACTCTCTGAATTCGTCGGATGTTAATAGCGCTTCACTTCCGACGGCTTCCTCCCCGCTTCCTGCGGATGACGCCGAGGTGGAGTCCCAAAAGGGACCGAACCAGGAGGAGGTGGTCCTGGAGGCGCCCCAGGGCGACCTCCCAGACTCCAGGCCCAAAGGGGGCAAAGCCCCGGAGGGATCAAAGTCCGGCCCAGGGCCGGACACTGCTCCGGAACCACCAACGATTCCAGAGTCCGATAGGCGGCGCCTTCATGAGAAGGGCGAGCCTACGCCGCCGGCGACCTCCGTCCATCTGGAGGCGTCAGACAATTTGCTGGAGGCGCTTAACGACGCCTCCATCGACGAGGAACACCGCACTGTTATGAGTGCGGTGATTCAAAAGGTTCAGTCCGCCAAGAGCGGGCTGACAGAAGCCTGCACAAGTCTGTTAACAGGCTTCGAGGTATGTGTTTAAAACATATAAAAATGTTACCGCATAGACAGTAGCCCCTGATGCTCGGTTCGGCGTTCGGAAAAGAAAAGCCGAGCTGAGTATCTAAAAAGATATACGCAGGAGTCTAATAAAAATATGTTGATATGGGAATGCAGGCTGCGCTGCTGACCTCTGCCGCACTGACTGCAGAGGTCAATGCATTGAAGGGAAGCCTCGAGCGGTCCGAGAGCGAGCTCGGCCGTGCCAATAAGCAGCTCGAGGACAAAGAGGGTATGTAATACCTTATGTAAATGTATATAAAAATACTTGGTTGCAAATAATGACAGGACTAGCTTAAATGTTGCAGGGGCCACGGTCGAGGTGGCGGCCCTGAAGGAGGCGGTCTCCAAGGCCGAAAGCAGTGTGGCCCTGGAGCGCGCCGAGCGAGAGAAGCAGGAGGCGCGGGTGGCGGAGGTGCAACAAGAGCTCCAGGCTCTTGTGGAAAAACACGAGAGTTTGGAGCGCGACTCGAAGACTTGAGAGTCCGAGCTTGCCTTGGCTCTTGAGAGTGCCAAAACTGCTAAGGCCGAAGCCCAGAAGGCCCTCCAAGAGATCGAGGCGATAAAGAAGATAGCGGCGGGTAAGGCATTCTTTATGCAAAGCAAGAATATAAAAGTAAATTTTCTGTTACTTACCTGGATCCGGAGCTCTCCAGGAGCGTTCGCCGATCTGCCCCGTAGTGTGTCTGATGCCACCGCATACTACCGAGCCGAAGAGGGGAGCTCAACGGAAAAAGTGTTCTGGTCTCACTATGCTAAGGCCGAACATCCAGTGCCCCTGAGCGACCAGCTGAAGCAGCTGGTCGAGCTCCACAAGGTGGCCGAACAGGCCATGAAGGGCCTTATAGCTCGGCTGTGGCCTGGAGAAGCCATGCCTGGGAGCTACTTCGGTCTGGTGCGGCGGCTGGTGGACGCGTGTCCGTGGATTGAAGTCGTCAAGCGCTTCGTCTGTATCGAAGGTGCCCGTCGGGCTCTTGCCCGTGCTAAAGTGCACTGGGGCAAGCTAGACGCTGAAAAGCTTTTGACGGACGCGCCACCGCCGGGCAAGGAGTATCGTACGCTCGAGATGTATTATAAGGGCGTCCTGAAGGGTGCTCGCTGTATAGCGGACGAGTGCACTAAAGATGTAATTTTTGAGTAGTCTCGCATCTGTTATCCTGTACGCTGAACACTTTGTTCATATGCGTTAAGCAACGCTTATTAATTTAAAATATTACCTTCTGTGCGGCCGTTTATCAAATCTGAGAGATGCAAGTCGTCGGCTTCGACCCCCATGCCACGAGTGCTGGGGTGTTTGGGATAAACCTGAGCGCTCTTGTTCCCATTCTTGGGTCCATCTAGGGAGGCGCTCAGCACAACGAACCAGGCCGTCGGACTTATAATGCTTTATCACTCTCACTTAGCCATTGAATTCTATAATTTTAAATTTCGGTGAAGCCCCTAGTATTCGGAAGACCGAGTTCGGGGCGCTATCCACGCCTAGGCCGGATAAGTCCGGTTCCTCGCTCTAAGCGGCATAAGTCTTTAAGGACTCGAAGAAAACCTCGCGAACAGCGACCGGTCTCTCGCACTATCATGACGGTCAGTTTTAGCTTTCTCTACTGAGGTGTTAACCCAGCTCAACTGGGGCACAATCGCAGTAGTTCTCCCAGCGCTACCTTAGCCAACATTGCAGAATGTAAGGTACCAAAACATGGGAGCCGGGCAAACCCAACTATTGACCAAAGACATGATTCGGAGCCGATGCATATAGTGCTATAAGTTCGGGGTGCCGCACTCGTGAGAGTGTTCGGTCTTCTCACACCGTGTTATGGGGTGCTTAAGCCCCTGGTGTATTGGCCGTACCAAAGTGTACGGTTGCATAATGTCATGACTGAACATATTTGTATAAAAATAGATGAATACAATAATAGGTAAGAGCTATGTATTGTTTATTAAAAAGAGCTGCTATGAAAGCAGAACGATACAAATAGTGCTAAGCAAGGGATGGGATTATTTGACATGTCCCCCTCCAGGGGAAAGCTGCATAAATTTAAGCAAAACGGGTATTTAGCTCGTTATAGAGACCACCTGGACATATGACGCAGCTTGTTCGCGCCCTGGCTGTTGCATCGTGTGTTCGGCGAGTTTATTGCCGGACTGGCCTTCTGAATAGTTGGGTCCTGTAAGTATACAAAAAAAAGAAAATGGCGGAATAGGGAGCCCCTAAGTGCGGTTGAGCCGCATTCTGGGCGTGCCATAGTTGTGCCCCTCCCCTTATGCCCATGGTATTTTCAAAGCATAATTATGTACGCGTGGTACCAATATCACCGTCTGGCGATCGCTGGGGTTGCGGCCACACTGCTATGCTCGCTCGGAACGTGCCAGCCGGCTTTGTTGGAGGTTGCTTCGGGCGCGCTTGACGTTGTCCGCACGTTTAACACCCGGATTGGGGAGATGCTTTGAGAGGCCGCTCTGTACTTCCGCCGCCAGGGCCGCTGTGTGCTCCTCCGTTCAGAGAGAGTGTTCAGTGTTTCCATTTACCGTAATGACTCCGCAAGGACCTGGCATCTTGAGCTTGAGATATGCGTAGTGCGGCACCGCATTGAATTTTGCAAATGCGGTTCGTCCAAGCAGAGCGTGATAGCCACTGCGGAATGGGACTATGTCGAAGATTAACTCTTCGCTTCGGAAATTATCCGGGGATCCGAAGACCACTTCGAGTGTAACCGAGCCTGTACAGCTGGCTTCTACACCTGGTATGACGCCTTTAAAGGTTGTCTTTGTGGGTTTAATCCATGAGGGATCTATGCCCATTTTTTGCACTGTATCCTGATAAAGCAGGTTCAGGCTGTTGCCGCCGTCCATGAGGACCCTAGTGAGGTGAAATTCGTCAATGATTGGGTCTAGGACCAATGCGGCGAATCCACCGTGACGGATGTTAGTGGGGTGGTCCCGTTGATCGAAGGTGATCGGGCAGGAGGACCATGGGTTGAACTTTGGGGCGACTGGCTCCAACGCATAGACGTCCTTGAGGGCACGCTTCCGCTCCCTTTTGGGGATGTGGGTTGCGTATATCATGTTCACCGTCCGCACTTGCGGGGGGAAGCCCTTCTGTCCTCTGTTGTTCGGCAGCCGGGGCTCCTCCTCGTCATCGCTACGCAGCCCCTTGTCTCTGGTTTCGGCACTTAACTTGCCTGCCTGCTTGAACACCCAATAGTCCCTGTTGGCGTGGTTGGCTGGTTGTTCGGGGGTGCCGTGTATCTGGCACAAGCGATCGAGTATCCGGTCTAAGTTGGATGGGCCCAGAGGGTTTCTTTTGAATGGCTTCTTCCGCTGACCGGGTTTCGAGCCTCTGAATCCGGCATTGACTGCCGTATCCTTAGTAGTGTCGCCGTTAATGCGGTGCTTGTGCTTGTTGCGACGTGACCTGCCATTGTTGTCCTTGGTATCTGAATTACCAGGGCTTTTGGTTATGTTATTGCTACGAGCTAGCCAGCTGTCTTCGCCCGCACAGAAGCGGGTCATGAGTGTCGTGAGGGCTGCCATAGGTTTCGGCTTTTCCTGTCCTAGGTTGCGGGCAAGCCATTCGTCTCGGATGTTGTGCCTGAAGGCGGCAAGGGCCTCGACATCCGGACAGTTGACTATTTGATTTTTCTTGGTGAGGAACCGTGTCCAGAATTGCCTGGCCGATTCCTCTGGCTGCTGAATTATGTGGCTTAGGTCATCGGCGTCTAGTGGTCGCACGTGAGTGCCCTAGAAGTTGTCAAGGAATGCGGATTCCAGGTCCTCCCAGCGACTAATTGACTCTGCTGGCAGGCTGTTAAGCCAATGTCGAGCTGGTCCTTTAAGATTGAGCGGGAGGTATTTGATGGCGTGTAGATCATCACCGCGGGCCATGTGGATATGAAGGAGGTAGTCCTCGATCCATACCGCGGGATCAGTTGTGCCGTCATATGATTCAATGTTTACGGGCTTGAAACCCTCGGGGATTTGATGATCCATCACTTCGTCTGTGAAGCATAGTGGGTGTACGGCGCCCCTGTACTGGGCTATATCGCGGCGCAGCTCGGATGAGCTCGGTCTGTTGTATTCGGCCTGGCCATATTTATCATGTCCAGTGTGACGCTTATCATCACATGATGTGGGTCGCCCACGCGATCCGTAGATCGATCTTGTTTGCCTTGCCTTGTCCTCCAGTATGTCTCGCAGGTCTGTTGCGTCTCCCCGTACTCTGTTATGTTTTGAGCGGTGCCGGGGTGCGGCTTGGCTCGAGGGACCGAAGGTCTCTCTATCGCGGCCACGGGGTGGCCGATCGGGCACATCGTACGCTGGTAATGTAGGTCTAATTGCTTCCTCCTCAAGTTGGGGTAGCAGCCTGCGCTTTGGGTAGCTCTTGGAGGGGCGCTCGAGTTTATACTCTTCGTGAAGGAAATATGCCCTAGAGGCAATAATAAAGTTATTATTTATTTCCTCATAATCATGATAAATGTTTATTATTCATGCTAGAATTGTATTAACCGGAAACATAATACATGTGTGAATACATAGACAAACAAAGTGTCACTAGTATGCCTCTACTTGACTAGCTCGTTAATCAAAGATGGTTATGTTTCCTGACCATGAACAATGAGTTGTTATTTGATTAACGAGGTCACATCATTAGTTGAATGATCTGATTGACATGACCCATTCCATTAGCTTAGCACCCGATCGTTTAGTATGTTGCTATTGCTTTTCTTCATGACTTATACATGTTCCTATGACTATGAGATTATGCAACTCCCGTTTGCCGGAGGAACACTTTGGGTGCTACCAAACGTCACAACGTAACTGGGTGATTATAAAGGAGCATTACAGGTGTCTCCAAAGGTAGATGTTGGGTTGGCGTATTTCGAGATTAGGATTTGTCACTCCGATTGTCGGAGAGGTATCTCTGGGCCCTCTCGGTAATACACATCACATAAGCCTTGCAAGCATTACAACTAATATGTTAGTTGTGAGATGATGTATTACAGAACGAGTAAAGAGACTTGCCGGTAACGAGATTGAACTAGGTATTGGATACCGACGATCGAATCTCGGGCAAGTAACATACCGATGACAAAGGGAACAACATATGTTGTTATGCGGTCTGACCGATAAAGATCTTCGTAGAATATGTAGGAGCCAATATGGGCATCCAGGTCCCGCTATTGGTTATTGACCGGAGACATGTCTCGGTCATGTCTACATTGTTCTCGAACCCGTAGGGTCCGCACGCTTAAGGTTACGATGACAGTTATATTATGAGTTTATGCATTTTGATGTACCGAAGGTTGTTCGGAGTCCCGGATGTGATCACGGACATGACGAGGAGTCTCGAAATGGTCGAGACGTAAAGATTGATATATTGGAAGCCTATATTTGGATATCGGAAGTGTTCCGGGTGAAATCGGGATTTTACCGGGTTACCGGGAGGTTACCGGAACCCCCCGGGAGCCATATGGGCCTTCATGGGCCTTAGTGGAAAGGTGAAAGGGCTGCCCACAAGGGCTGCGCGCCTCCCCCCTTCCCCTAGTCCTAATTAGGACTAGGAGAGGTGGCCGGCCACCCTTCTTCCCCTTTCCCCCTTGGGAATCCTAGTTGGAATAGGATTGGGGGGGGGGGAGTCCTACTCCCGGAAGGAGTAGGACTCCTCCTGCGCCTCTCTCCCTGGCCGGCGCCCCCTCCCCCCTTGGCTCCTTTATATACTGAGGTAGAGGCACCCTAGAAGACACAAGTTGATCCACGTGATCTATTCCTTAGCCGTGTGCGGTGCCCCCTGCCACCATATTCCTCGATAATACTGTAGCGGAGTTTAGGCGAAGCCTTGCTGCTGTAGTACATCAAGATCATCACCACACCATCGTGCTGACGGAACTCTTCCCCGACACTTTGCTGGATCGGAGTCCGGGATCGTCATCGAGCTGAACGTGTGCTCGAACTCGGAGGTGCCGTAGTTTCGGTGCTTGATCGGTTGCATCGTGAAGACGTACGACTACTTCCTCTACGTCGTGTCATCGCTTCCGCAGTCGGTCTGCGTTGGGTACGTAGACAATACTCTCCCCCTCGTTGCTATGCATCACATGATCTTGCGTGTGCGTAGGAATTTTTTTTTGAAATTACTACGAAACCCAACAGTGGCATCCGAGCCTAGGTTATTTATGTTGATGTTATATGCACGAGTAGAACACAAGTGAGTTGTGGACGATACAAGTCATACTGCCTACCAGCATGTCATACTTTGGTTCGGCGGTATTGTTGGACGAGATGACCCGGACCAACATTACGCGTATGCTTACGCGAGACCGGTTCTCCCGACGTGCTTTGCACATAGGTGGCTTGCGGGCGACTGTCTCTCCAACTTTAGTTGAACCAAGTATGGCTACGCCCGGTCCTTGCGAAGGTTAAAACAGAGTCTATTTGACAAACTATCGTTGTGGTTTTGATGCGTAGGTGAGATTGGTTCTTACTTAAGCCCATAGCAGCCACGTAAAACATGCAACAACAAAGTAGAGGACGTCTAACTTGTTTTTGCAGGGCATGTTGTGATGTGATATGGTCAAGGCATGATGCTGAATTTTATTGTATGAGATGATCATGTTTTGTAACCGAGTTATCGGCAACTGGCAGGAGCCATATGGTTGTCGTTTTATTGTATGCAATGCAATCGCGATGTAATATTACTAAACGGTAGTGATAGTCGTGGAAGCATAAGATTGGTGAGACGACAACGATGCTACGATGGAGATCAAGGTGTCACGCCGGTGACGATGGTGATCATGACGGTGCTTCGGAGATGGAGATCACAAGCACAAGATGATGATGGCCATATCATATCACTTATATTGATTGCATGTGATGTTTATCTTTTTATGCATCTTATCTTGCTTTGATTGACGGTAGCATTATAAGATGATCTCTCACTAAATTATCAAGAAGTGTTCTCCCTGAGTATGCACCGTTGCGAAAGTTCTTCGTGCTGAGACACCACGTGATGATCGGGTGTGATAGGCTCTACGTTCAAATACAACGGGTGCAAAACAGTTGCGCACGCGGAATAATCAGGTTATACTTGACGAGCCAAGCATATATAGATATGGCCTCGGAACACGGAGACCAAAAGGTCGAGCGTGAATCATATAGTAGATATGATCAACATAATGATGTTCACTGATGAAACTACTCCATCTCACGTGATGATCGGACATGGTTTAGTTAATTTGGATCACGTGATCACTTAGAGGATTAGAGGGATGTCTATCTAAGTGGGAGTTCTTAAGTAATATGATTAATTAAACTTAAATTTATCATGAACTTAGTACCTGATAGTATCTTGCTTGTTTATGTTGATTGTAGATAGATGGCTCGTGCTGTTGTTCCGTTAAATTTTAATGCGTTCCTTGAGAAAGCAAAGTTGAAAGATGATGGTAGCAATTACACGGACTGGGTCCGTAACTTGAGGATTATCCTCATTGCTGCATAGAAGAATTACGTCCTGGAAGCACCGCTGGGTGCCAGGCCTGCTGCTGGAGCAACACCAGATGTTATGAACGTCTGGCAGAGCAAAGCTGATGACTACTCAATAGTTCAGTGTGCCATGCTTTACGGCTTAGAATCGGGACTTCAACGATGTTTTGAACGTCATGGAGCATATGAGATGTTCCAGGAGTTGAAGTTAATATTTCAAGCAAATGCCCGAATTGAGAGATATGAAGTCTCCAATAAAGTTCTATAGCTGCAAGATGGAGGAGAACAGTTCTGTTAGTGAGCATATACTCAAAATGTCTGGGTATAATAATCACTTGATTCAATTGGGAGTTAATCTTCCGGATGATTGCGTCACTGACAGAATTCTCCAATCACTGCCACCAAGCTACAAAAGCTTCGTGATGAACTATAATATGCAAGGGATGAACAAGACTATTCCCGAGCTCTTCGCAATGCTGAATGCTGCGGAGGTAGAAATCAAGAAGGAGCATCAAGTGTTGATGGTCAACAAGACCACTAGTTTCAAGAAAAAGGGCAAAGGAAAGAAGAAGGGGAACTTCAAGAAGAACGGCAAGCCAGTTGCTGCTCAAGAGAAGAAACCCAAGTCTGGACCTAAGCCTGAAACTGAGTGCTTTTACTGCAAGCAGACTAGTCACTGGAAGCGGAACTGCCCCAAGTATTTGGCGGATAAGAAGGATGGCAAGGTGAACAAAGGTATATGTGATATACATGTTATTGATGTGTACCTTACTAATGATCGCAGTAGCACCTGGGTATTTGATACTGGTTCTGTTGCTAATATTTGCAACTCGAAACAGGGGCTACGGATTAAGCGAAGATTGGCTAAGGACGAGGTGACGATGCGCGTGGGAAACGGTTCCAAAGTCGATGTGATCGCGGTCGGCATTCTACCTCTACATCTACCTTCGGGATTAATATTAGACCTAAATAATTGTTATTTGGTGCCAGCGTTGAGCATGAACATTATATCTGGATCTTGTTTAATGCGAGACGGTTATTCATTTAAATCAGAGAATAATGGTTGTTCTATTTATATGAGTAATATCTTTTATGGTCATGCACCCTTGAAGAGTGGTCTATTTTTATTGAATCTCGATAGTAGTAATACACATATTCATAATGTTGAAGCCAAAAGATGCAGAGTTGATAATGAAAGTGCAACTTATTTGTGGCACTGTCGTTTAGGTCATATCGGTGTAAAGCGCATGAAGAAACTCCATACTGATGGACTTTTGGAACCACTTGATTATGAATCACTTGGTACTTGCGAACCGTGCCTCATGGGCAAGATGACTAAAACACCGTTCTCCGGTACTATGGAGAGAGCAACAGATTTGTTGGAAATCATACATACCGATGTATGTGGTCCGATGAATATTGAGGCTCGTGGCGGATATCGTTATTTTCTCACCTTCACAGATGATTTGAGCAGATATGGATATATCTACTTAATGAAACATAAGTCTGAAACATTTGAAAAGTTCAAAGAATTTCAGAGTGAAGTTGAAAATCATCGTAACAAGAAAATAAAGTTTCTACGATCTGATCGTGGAGGAGAATATTTGAGTTACGAGTTTGGTGTACATTTGAAAAACTGTGGAATAGTTTCGCAACTCACGCCACCCGGAACACCACAGCGTAATAGTGTGTCTGAACGTCGTAATCGTACTTTACTAGATATGGTGCGATCTATGATGTCTCTTACTGATTTACCACTATCATTTTGGGGATACGCTCTAGAGATGGCCGCATTCACATTAAATAGGGCACCATCAAAATCCGTTGAGACGACGCCTTATGAACTATGGTTTGGCAAGAAACCAAAGTTGTCGTTTCTAAAAGTTTGGGGCTGCGATGCTTATGTGAAAAAGCTTCAACCTGATAAGCTCGAACAAATCGGAGAAATGTGTCTTCATAGAATATCCAAAGGAAACTATTGGATACACCTTCTATCACAGATCCGAAGGCAAGACTTTTATTGCTAAATTCGGAAACTTTCTTGAGAAGGAGTTTCTCTCGAAAGAAGTGAGTGGGAGGAAAGTAGAACTTGACGAGGTAACTGTACCTGCTCCCTTATTGGAAAGTAGTACATCACAGAAAACTGTTTCTGCGACACTTACACCAATAAGTGAGGAAGTTAATGATAATGATCATGAAACTTCAGAACAAGATACTACTGAACCTCGTAGATCAACCAGAGTAAGATCCGCACCAGAGTGGTATGGTAATCCTGTTCTGGAAGTCATGCTACTAGATCATGATGAACCTACGAACTATGAAGAAGCGATGGTGAGCCCAGATTCCGCAAAGTGGCTTGAAGCCATGAAATCTGAGATGGGATCCATGTATGAGAACAAAGTATGGACTTTGGTTGACTTGCCCGATGATCGGCAAGCAATTGAGAATAAATGGATCTTTAAGAAGAAGACTGACGCTGATGGTAATGTTACTGTCTATAAAGCTCGACTTGTCGCAAAAGGTTTTCGGCAAGTTCAAGGGATTGACTACGATGAGACCTTCTCACCCGTAGCGATGCTTAAGTCCGTCCGAATCATGTTAGCAATTGCCGCATTCTATGATTATGAAATATGGCAGATGGATGTCAAAACTGCATTCCTGAATGGATTTCTGGAAGAAGAGTTGTATATGATGCAACCGGAAGGTTTTGTCGATCCAAAGGGAGCTAACAAAGTGTGCAAGCTCCAGCGATCCATTTATGGACTCGTGCAAGCCTCTTGGAGTTGGAATAAACGTTTTGATAGTGTGATCAAAGCATTTGGTTTTATACAGACTTTCGGAGAAGCCTGTATTTACAAGAAAGTGAGTGGGAGCTCTGTAGCATTTCTGATATTATATGTGGATGACATATTGCTGATTGGAAATGATATAGAATTTCTGGATAGCATAAAGGGATACTTGAATAAAAGTTTTTCAATGAAAGACCTCGGTGAAGCTGCTTACATATTAGGCATTAAGATCTATAGAGATAGATCAAGACGCTTAATTGGACTTTCACAAAGCACATACCTTGACAAAATTTTGAAGAAGTTCAAAATGGATCAAGCAAAGAAAGGATTCTTGCCTGTGTTACAAGGTGTGAAGTTGAGTAAGACTCAATGCCCGACCACTGCAGAAGATAGAGAGAATATGAAAGATGTTCCCTATGCATCAGCCATAGGCTCTATCATGTATGCAATGCTGTGTACCAGACCTGATGTGTGCCTTGCTATAAGTTTAGCAGGGAGGTACCAAAGTAATCCAGGAGTGGATCACTGGACAACGGTCAAGAACATCCTGAAATACCTGAAAAGGACTAAGGATATGTTTCTCGTATATGGAGGTGACAAAGAGCTCACCGTAAAAGGTTACGTTGATGCAAGCTTTGACACTGATCCGGACAATTCTAAATCGCAAACCGGATACGTGTTTACATTAAACGGTGGAGCTGTCACTTGGTGCAGTTCTAAACAAAGCGTCGTAGCGGGATCTACATGTGAAGCGGAGTACATAGCTGCTTCGGAAGCAGCAAATGAAGGAGTCTGGATGAAGGAGTTCATATCCGATCTAGGTGTCATACCTAATGCATCGGGTCCAATGAAAATCTTTTGTGACAATACTAGTGCAATTGCCTTGGCAAAGGAATCCAGATTTCACAAAAGGACCAAACACATCAAGAGACGCTTCAACTCCATCCGGGATCTAGTCCAGGTGGGAGACATAGAGATTTGCAAGATACATACGGATCTGAATGTTGCAGACCCGTTGACTAAGCCTCTTCCACGAGCAAAACATGATCAACACCAAGGCTCAATGGGTGTTAGAATCATTACAGTGTAATCTAGATTATTGACTCTAGTGCAAGTGGGAGACTGAAGGAAATATGCCCTAGAGGCAATAATAAAGTTATTATTTATTTCCTCATAATCATGATAAATGTTTATTATTCATGCTAGAATTGTATTAACCGGAAACATAATACATGTGTGAATACATAGACAAACATAGTGTCACTAGTATGCCTCTACTTGACTAGCTCGTTAATCAAAGATGGTTATGTTTCCTGACCATGAACAATGAGTTGTTATTTGATTAACGAGGTCACATCATTAGTTGAATGATCTGATTGACATGACCCATTCCATTAGCTTAGCACCCGATCGTTTAGTATGTTGCTATTGCTTTTCTTCATGACTTATACATGTTCCTATGACTATGAGATTATGCAACTCCCGTTTGCCGGAGGAACACTTTGGGTGCTACCAAACGTCACAACGTAACTGGGTGATTATAAAGGAGCATTACAGGTGTCTCCAAAGGTAGATGTTGGGTTGGCGTATTTCGAGATTAGGATTTGTCACTCCGATTGTCGGAGAGGTATCTCTAGGCCCTCTCGGTAATACACATCACATAAGCCTTGCAAGCATTACAACTAATATGTTAGTTGTGAGATGAAGTATTACGGAACGAGTAAAGAGACTTGCCGGTAACGAGATTGAACTAGGTATTGGATACCGACGATCGAATCTCGGGCAAGTAACATACCGATGACAAAGGGAACAACGTATGTTGTTATGCGGTCTGACCGATAAAGATCTTCGTAGAATATGTAGGAGCCAATATGGGCATCTAGGTCCCGCTATTGGTTATTGACCGGAGACATGTCTCGGTCATGTCTACATTGTTCTCGAACCCGTAGGGTCCGCACGCTTAAGGTTACGATGACAGTTATATTATGAGTTTATGCATTTTGATGTACCGAAGATTGTTCGGAGTCCCGGATGTGATCACGGACATGACGAGGAGTCTCGAAATGGTCGAGACGTAAAGATTGATATATTGGAAGCTTATATTTGGATATCGGAAGTGTTCCGGGTGAAATCGGGATTTTACCGGGTTACCGGGAGGTTACCGGAACCCCCCGGGAGCCATATGGGCCTTCATGGGCCTTAGTGGAAAGGTGAAAGGGCTGCCCACAAGGGCTGTGCGCCTCCCCCCTTCCCCTAGTCCTATTAGGACTAGGAGAGGTGGCCAGCCACCCTTCTTCCCCTTTCCCCCTTGGGAATCCTAGTTGGAATAGGATTGGGGGGGGGGGGGAGTCCTACTCCCGGAAGGAGTAGGACTCCTCCTGCGCCTCTCTCCCTGGCCGGCGCCCCCCTCCCCCCTTGGCTCCTTTATATACTAAGGTAGAGGCACCCTAGAAGACACAAGTTGATCCACGTGATCTATTCCTTAGCCGTGTGCGGTGCCCCCTGCCACCATATTCCTCGATAATACTGTAGCGGAGTTTAGGCGAAGCCCTGCTGCTGTAGTACATCAAGATCGTCACCACGCCGTCGTGCTGACGGAACGCTTCCCCGACACTTTGCTGGATCGGAGTCCGGGGATCGTCTTCGAGCTAAACGTGTGCTCGAACTCGGAGGTGCCGTAGTTTCGGTGCTTGATCGGTTGTATCGTGAAGACGTACGACTACTTCCGCTACGTCGTGTCATCGCTTCCGCAGTCGGTCTGCGTTGGGTACGTAGACAATACTCTCCCCCTCGTTGCTATGCATCACATGATCTTGCGTGTGCGTAGGAATTTTTTTGAAATTACTACGAAACCCAACACTTCGGCCGCCAGGACTTTGGTCCATCTGTCGGCTAGCAAGTCTTGGTCAGCTCTAAGCTGCTGCTGTTTTTTCTTGAGGCTGCGTGCCATGGTCATAAGCCTGTGTTTGAAACACTCTTGTTCGACGGGATCCTCTGGCACGACGAATTCGTCGTCGTCGAGGCTTGCCTCGTCTTCGGAGGGAGGCATATAGTTGTCGTCCTCAACCTCTTTGTCGGCCGCACTCTCATGAGGGCTGGCTCCTTCGTCCTCCTGCACTGAATCCTGCTGCAGGGGGTTATCTTCGGCACTGTCCGGCATGTTGTTATCTCCGGTGCCGGATTCGCCGTTCTTGCTTTGGCAGGATTTAGAGCGGCGCCGCTGACGTCGGCGCTTGGGTTGCTTCTTGGAGGGGTCATCCTCCATTTTTCCTCGCCATCCCCTGCTTTGGGGGTGTCCACCATGTATATGTCATATGACAAGGTGGCTTTCCAGTTCCCTATAGGTGCTGGTTCTTGGTCGTCTCCTTCATCGGCATCCATACCGTCGATGTCTTCGGAGTCAAAGTCGAGCATGTCGGTTAAATCATCTACAGTGGCTACCAAGTGGGTGGTGGGTGGGTTTCGAATTTCTTCGTTGTCCGTATCCCAACCCTGCTGACCATAGTCCGGCCAGGGCTCTCCTAACAAAGAGAGAGACTTTAGGGAGTTCAGGATATTGCCAAAGGGCGAGTGCTGAAAGACGTCCGCGGCGGTGAACTCCATGATCGGAGCCCAATCGGGTTCGATCAGAAGGGGTGCGGAAGATTCGGAGTCCGGGGAGGAGTCCGACACCTTGGAGTCACGGGCCTTGCAAAGGACTAGGCTGGTATTCGGCTCTATCACCATAGAGATTGCGGCTCCTGGGGCGGCGTTGTCAGGACCCTGACTCAATGCCACATCGATCTAGCATGTAACACCTCATATCACTTTGCGGCCTCACGCACGGTATTCCCACGGGTGTCGCCTTACCTTTGCCCGGGACCGTTTGCGCCTTTTGGCACACGTATATGATAGTGTCGCTAGCATCCATATGATAAGGAGCCCGGGCTGACATGGCTAGTCGTAAACCCAAAGTGGCACAAACTTACAGGGACAGGCATCCATGACCCAGCATCGAATGTGTCGGTCAACAGCGGGTGAATCCAGGCTGTAGCACTGGGCTAGCAGGACTCCGGTGAACCGGGCTGTAGCGGGCTAACAGGACTCCGGTATTCATCGCGTGACATTTCCCCGAGGGGACAGACACAGGAACGAATAAGGACACATGCCGGCCAGCCTAAGTGTTCCGGAGCAGTAGCAAGCTACCATGGCTCAGTGGAAACACTAGGAGACATTTCCCGGTAAGAAAGGCTACCAAGGATAAACAACTAGGTTGTCAAATCCCACACATACCAATCATTTCAATAACATACACACAATATGCTCGATATGTGCAAATACAACATGGCATCACAACATGACTCTACGACTCAAATATTTATTCAATAGGCTTCGAGGAGCGAGATATTACAAACATAGGTCTCATGACCCAGCATTCAGAGCATACAAATCAAAGCACAAGCGGAAGCTTAACTTGTCTGAGTACAGACAACTATAAATGAAAAAGGCTGAAAAGCCCGACTATCTACCAGATCCTGCTGAGGGCACAAGATCGTAGCTGAGGTAACAAGCTAAACATCGAAGTCCACGTGGAACTATTAACGAGACTGAAGTCTCTCTGCAAAAACATAAAATAGGCAAACGTGAGTACAAATGTACCCAGCAAGACTTACATCAGAACTAACTACATATGCATCATTATCAACAAGGGGATGGTGGGGTTTAACTGCAGCAAGCCAGCTTTGACTCGTTGGCTATCCTAAACTACGACTGCAAGTAACTCTTTTGAGGTGGCGCACACGAGTCCACATATTCACCATATCAATACACCACCATGGATCCGCTCCCGTCTCCCTACGAGAACGCCATCCATAGCACTCACGCTTATCTTGCGTATTTTAGAGTATCCACTTTCACTTGTCTATGAACTGTTATAGGCAACCCAGAAGTCCTTTTCCGTGGACACGGCTATTCGAATAGATGATGTTAACCCTGCAGGGGTGTACTTCTTCATACATGTTTTCACCACTTAGCGTCTGCACACGACATATGCTCTGCAGACTTCAAGCGAAAGCCGACGTGGGTGTAGACCACGACCTACCTAAACACCTAAGTCTCTAGTCCAGGTTTATCGCCTATTCGGGTTCCATCTATGAGGAGATCCGGCCGGGGTTTCGCTCACAGCCCCAAACGATGTGAACAGGGTTCCCGAGACACCTAACGGGCATCCGGTACACCGTGCCACGTACCTACCGCATCACAGCCCACCCCTATGGTCAGTGCTGTCCACGGCCTCCAGTAAGCTACAAACACCAGAAACTACTTGCAACTCCTGGACAGAGGACTAGGGTGAATAAGAAGTCGAGCGGGGTCATATTTCAGGGCCCAATGCATGGTAGTAGCTGAATCATGGATCACAAACACATAACTCAGTTCCTAAGGATGGCTTCAATGAGACAACCCACCATGTACTCCTACATGGCCTCTCACCGATACCTTTTACCAAATCGTGTTCACACACTTAGCTCACACACAGTAGGACATGCTCACACACCTCTAATTCATTCCCGATGAATCAGACCTGACTCAACTCTAAGCAGTAGCAGGCATGACAAACAAACATGAATGAGTAGGCACAACAGGGCTCAAGCAACTCCTACTCATACTAGTGGGTTTCATCTATTTACTGTGGCAATGACAGGTCATGCAGAGGATAAAGGGGTTCAGCTACCGCAGCAAGTAACAAATGACTCGTTGTTGTCCTAATGCAGTAAAAGAGAGCAAGGCGAGAGAGTAGGATTGTATCGGAATGAACAAGGGGGTTTTGCTTTCCTGGCACTTCTAAAGATAACATTGAGTCTTCATCAGTGTCAACAATCACATCATCGGTACAACGTCTACCGAGGGGGAACAACACCGACAAACACAGAAGAAACACGATCAATGCAATGCACAATATGATGCATGCTATGACATGGCAATATGAATGTGTTTTGGGCTAATGCATCTAGCAACAGGTTAAATGGGGTTGGTTTGAACACTAGGTTCAAATTCAAACTCCATATGTGAGAGTTTAAATGCCATTTAATTGATTTGTGCTAAACATCAGCTATAAGTTGTTCTAACATGCATGAAAATGGTACAGATGGATAGATTGGATTTTTGTGATCATTTTTCATATATAATTTATCTCATTTGGAGTTACGTTGAATTACTATGAATTTTTGAAGTTTGTACAATTTTCTGGAATTTCTTGAATTAAATTAAATCCAGAAAATAACTAATTGCGTCAGCACTACGTCACTATGACGTCAGCGGTCAACAGGCGTCGACCAGGTCAAACCTGACCAGTTGGGCCCGCTGGTCAGTGACCCGGTGCCAGTTTGTCTCACAGACAGGTGGGGCCAGTCAAGGTCCACGTCAGCCCGGTCAAAGCTGACACATGGGTCCACTGGTTTTGCTAATTAGCCTAATTATTTTGGTTAACCAGTAAACTAACAAACTAGGGCCCATTGTCAGTGACTAGTGTTAACTAATACGGTTAATTAGTCCCTAATCTAATGACGGCCACGTCGGCAGTTAGCCGCCGGTGACACACAGACGCGGCAGCGTCGCTCGTCCTGGCGACTCCGGCGACGAGAGGAGGCGGGGTTGGGCTCTAAGGCTATAGCGCGACAAGGCGCATCGGGTGGTGGCTGCGGGGCTGCCGGAGATGGCCTGAGGCGACGGCGGCGTCAAGCGGAGGGGCGCCGGAGCTCGGGCAAAGGCGGAAATGGCGCTACAGGGCACGATAGGGCGAACCCGTGGGTGCTGCAGGTTCGCAGGAGCGCGGCGAGCACACTGGTGATGCTCGGGCGAGCGGACGAGCTCAGGAGCATGGAGCTCGTCGGCCATGGCGGCGGCGAGAGTCGGCGGAGGTGGGGAACGGAGCTAGAGCAAAAACGCGAGAAGGAGAGGAGGGGGAGTCGGTCCGTGAGCTCACAGCGGTTGCAGAACGCGTCCTAGTGGGCTCGGGGGAGGTCGGACGACGTCGGGGCATTGCCGGCGATCTCGAAGGCCGGAGTTGGAGATGACGGTGGTGGCGGCGTTCTCGGGCAACTGGCGTTGCGTGACTCGGTGGAGAGTACGAGGACGTCGTTGCGGATCTCAGGGACACATCTAGGGGCGTAGGGGAGGCCGGTGGCTATGCGAACGGTGGACGGAGGCGAGGGCGCCGCTCGGGTGCGTGCGAGTGAGAGAGAAGAGGAGGGGAGAGGCCATGGGTGAGGGAGAGAGAGGTCAGGGGGGGTGCGTGGCTACATTGGAGGCGTCCAGGCGTCGGCGGCAAGCAGGAGCTGGCGAGGCGCGTGCGCGCGCGCTGCGGCCACACGCCCTCCTGCCCACTGGCAGGAGGTGGAAAACGACAGGGAGGTGGAGCTGGGCTGGGCTGGCTTTGCCCTGCTGGGCTGCTGCACAGGAGCTGGGCCGGCTATAGTTGCGGGCCGCCAGGTACGTTTCTGTTCTTTCCTTTCTTTCTGTTTCAATTCTGTTTTTCTGTTTTTATTTAATATTTGCCACTGCTTGCAAATTCACATGAACTGAAAATAGTGCCAAACTACTCTGAATGTTTTTATGCACATACTTTGGACTAGGTCAGATGCACATAAAATAACTCAGGGTTATTTGAAATATATTCCATATATTAGGAATATAAATCCAAATTCAAATAAAATATAATTTAAATTCAGTGCCCAAAATTATTCTTAAAAAAATGGTCATTATTTTTGGTTTGGGTCTAAGCCCTTGCCAAAAATAACAGACATTAATGAAGAGCATTTTGGTTTCAATGAATGAGATTTTAGGGTTTTTGCCCTACTTTTATTTTAATTCTGAGGCTTTCAAAATTCCTCAATTCAAGTTTCAAAAATTTAAACATGATGCAAGCAAGATGCAAACACTAGGCAGCACCAGAAGCTAGGGATGTGACAACTCACCCCCACTAAGCAAAAATCTCGTCCCGAGATTCAAGCATAGGGTAGAATGAAGAGGAAACGCAACTAACACAATCTTCACGACCCAGGTTGCACTTCAAATGAACGTTGATTCAATCACCATCATTGACTCGATGTCTTGCTCCGAGAACTCCAACCGACATGACAACGAGAGGAGAAAGAAAACTCTAGAAGGATCGATCTTCTCGAAGGTCGAACAACTCAGGATTAACTCATGGAATGAGACATAGCAACATCTCTCGAGCTGAGAGACGAAGCACACCTCTAGAGGAATGGAGTGGAACAGATGACGGAGGTTTACTAGGTAGACTACAATTCCGCACTTAAGAAGGTGGTGAATAGTTGTCAGCGCAGCGAGGAGTTAAGTTGCCATGATACCATAACGAGACATCTTAGAGGAGGTGACTCATAGAAATATTCCCTTAAGTGGCAAAAAGAATTACCTTTGATTCAGAGATCATTGAAACTCTTTATACCAGCCTAAGGCAATTCTCGAGCGATCGTTTGGAGGGGGTTGGGTAGAATGGTATACTCGGAACAGAATGGATGATGTGGATTACCTTGTTGAAAACAACACAAGGAATGATTTTAGTAACTGGGGAGAAGCTCAACAGTAGAGAGTGAGTCCACTGTTTGAAAAGTTATAGCATAACCGAGGGAACTGAGAGCAATCCCAGTTAGTGCCGATGATAACACTTAGTGCTTGTGTGTGCTCTCAAGAACTTGAGCATTTCCATATTCATCAAGGTTTTACCAGCATCCGTGTCAAGGATCCTGGCAACACAACGTACTACCATGATGAATAGTGATGGATGATGTAGATGCAAAGGAAGATAACACTTTCTCAGATTTCACCTTAGCGAGACCAAGGGGACAAAATCTGGATGATCGACCGAGAGACATTTAGCACTCCGCTTCCAATGTTCTCCCTGATGTACTAGCGTATCCCCTTCCTTGAAATGGTCTGGTATCTAGAGCATCAAGTAAAGGTCGTACTTCGGAAACACAAAAATCATAAGGCATAGCTAGGGAGTAAATCCTACGAAGTCCTTATGGGGAGGTGACCAAATGACTTAAACAAGATATTACGATAATAGTGCTTCCAGCTAGGTGCGTCCACTTCACTGGAACCTATATCATAGTTCTTGGGAGAAGTTCCAACCATCATATCTGCCTGAGATTCAGATCTGGTTGGTGTCAAAATATTCCAGACTCATCAAGTCTAGAAAGAAAATTAAAGTTGGCAACACAAATCGACGAGATGGCGTTGTGAGATTCTCGGGGAATGGACTACAATAGCAAGCTCCAAAACATGAGCTGGCTCTGCTACGACATGTGAACACGTTGTCCGAGACAAGGATGACCACATAGTAGTCTTATAATAAAACACTACCGAGTTCAGGTGTGGAACCATAATCGAGGATATTGAAGTCCTTGCATAAGGCATGCTCTTAAGAAGGAACTTCCTTCCCTTGAACAAATCAATCAGTGGCTTGGTGTGCTAGGGGATACATATGGAATGAAGATGATCAGTCTATCAGACCATAGAATACTTCGCACATGCATGACTGACTTGGGATAATTCCAGAGGAGCAAAAACAAACTTTCTCGAATTCACGGCGGCAACTTACATCAAATGCACGTGAATCAAAGGAAGTCACTTCTTTCATCCAACATATACTTCATGAACGGGGCATGAAGAAAATGCTTGCACAAGTTTCCATCACTAGCTTAATGTTCAACAAAATCATGGAGAAGATAACAATGTTGCTGATGGGCTCAACAACAATTCATCCAAGTTTCCATAAAAACGGGATTCCATAATTATGAGAAAAGTGATAGTATTGGTCAGACCAAAGGATATAATGGTGTATGCTCGAGGAATCAACCACGAGTAAGACAACATTACGAACATCGTTGGTTCTGATTTGATTTGACGATAGCCCATACTCAAATCAAAGGTTTGGGTAAGACAATAGATCCAACAATTGACCGCGAAGATCAATCAATGAAGATATCATCTTTCTTCAACACACATACAACATATCCCTTAAGATGGAAGACTCTCCAATACTATGAACTAAATCGGACAAGCTTCCATCTTCCAACTCTCCAAGTTGTTGTTTAGCTTGACCAAACAGCTCAGGGGTACCCAACACAGACTCTTGGAGAAGGGGTGGTTTACAAGAAACCAACTTGATCACGAGCTCAACATAACGGTCAGGTGACAACCTGGTAACACTTCCGAGAAGATATTCAGAAAATCACGAACCACCGATAAGTTACTAAGCTCGAGAACAATCTTGCCTTTCAGGGCAAGACGATATGATCAACAGAGCGAGGTATTGACATAATCCTAACTCATTGATCAAAGGGTGCACCAGAAATAAGGACTAGGTAGCACGAACAGTCTTAGAATGATGATTCAAGAACCAACACGCTAAGAATGAAATTATTGTCCTTTAACTACCAAGCAACAAGGTTGCTAGGAGTATTGATTTCACACATCAAGATTCACTTGTCGACATTCCGGTTGCAACAACACGGGAACCGAGAAATGAATAATGATGGAGAGAAGTATCACTGTGTCAAGAGTTCATAGGATGGTGTGCAATTCCAATAATAATCCCGATATAAAAGATGGTAATACTCCAAGGTAGAACAGAGCAAAAGCTGGATTGGCATTTTGATCTGTGGAGTACAATTGTTTTGACCCAATCCTAAATATGGATGAGGTACTGGAGTTTGTTTCTCCTAGTCATTCTGGAATAGAATGGCTTGACGGACCACAAGAGTAATAGGTATCGATGAACGAATGCACGCATACTCTTGACTATCAAATGATAGACGAAGGTCGGAATACAACTGAAGAGGGACAACTCAAGGGGACATATATCCTTTCGACTTGTGAATGCATAGATTAATATGTCGAACCAAGTTCAACAAGTTTCTTCCAGATAACCCATGCAGAAAGGTAGAACTGGCAGAATCGCAATATAGAATGGAGAACTCTTCGAGAGCACTCTTGTTGTGATCTTTTGGTTCAACAAACTTCTGCCATAAGTCGTTCGTAGTATTTGGAAGAAGGAAATACCACAGACCTCGAGGACTAATGCAAAGGTTACTAATATCCTAAAGGAACGAGCAAAGACTATCAACATGAGGTAAGTAGGGTGAGTCTCGGGTTCAAAACCCAGAAATAGAATACCTACTACTAAGTAGCATCACGGTATGCTTCCGAGAATAAAGGCCAGAATCATCACACTGGGAACACTAAACATTGCTAGATTACTAGGTGACTCCCTAAAACACCTAGGGTCATAATAATAGCTCCAACATATATGTCAAGGCAATAAATTACCTCAACTCACCGATTAGTGTGGTTAATCTGGCCCAAAGGAACATCGAAACAGAAGGAAGGGATTTTGCAAATGCTTCGGACTATTTTAGAAACCTGGGATGACTCGGATAACATAACGGCTGTAAATGCTCAAAAGTTTGGAGACATACTACAGAAATGGTGGCATAGCCACTCAGAAGCACAATATCAAGGTTTCGAGGTCAACTATGAACATACAGAAAGTAGTAAAAACTAAACTGAGATTTGAAACTATCAATTCTATAAATCTCTGGATTAGTAACACGTCATCCTGATAGATAGATGAGAAGGCCTAGTTCTTAAACCCCGTAGAAGAGAAGAGGATGACTCAGATCAGAAGGCCATGAGGTATAAGGAGTAAAAAGACCCTTACGTTCCATCCCACAATCAATTCCCTTACATAACTAAAGCATTTCTAGACACAACTTCGACCAGTTTGGCTTGGTAATCCTACAAGCAGTCAGGCTCTGATACCAACGCTGACAGGACCCCGACTCAATGCCACATCGATCTAGCATGTAACACCTCATATCACTTTGCGGCCTCACGCATGGTATTCCCACGAGTGTCGCCTTACCTTAGCCCGGGACCATTTGCGCCTTTTGGCACACGTATATGATAGTGTCGCTAGCATCCATATGATAAGGAGCCCGGGCTGACATGGCTAGTCGTAAACCCAAAGTGGCACAAACTTACAGGGACATGCATCCATGACCCAGCATCGAACGTGTCGGTCAACAGCGGGTGAATCCAGGCTGTAGCACTGGGCTAGCAGGAGTCCGGTGAACCGGGCTGTAGCGGGCTAACAGGACTCCGGTATTCATCGCGTGACATTTCCCCGAGGGGACAGACACAGGAACGAAGAAGGACACATGCCGGCCAGCCTAAGTGTTCCAGAGCAGTAGCAAGCTACCATGGCTCAGTGGAAACACTAGGAGACATTTCCCGGTAAGAAAGGCTACCAAGGATAAACAACTAGGTTGTCAGATCCCACACATACCAAGCATTTCAATAACATACACACAATATGCTCGATATGTGCAAATACAACATGGCATCACAACATGACTCTACGACTCAAATATTTATTCAATAGGCTTCGAGGAGCGAGATATTACAAACATAGGTCTCTTGACCCAGCATTCAGAGCGTACAAATCAAAGCACAAGCGGAAGCTTAACTTGTCTGAGTACAGACAACTATAAATGAAAAAGGCTGAAAAGCCCGACTATCTACCAGATCCTGCTGAGGGCACAAGATCGTAGCTGAGGTAACAAGCTAAACGTCGAAGTCCACGTGGAACTATTAACGAGACTGAAGTCTCTCTGCAAAAACATAAAATAGGCAAACGTGAGTACAAATGTACCCAGCAAGACTTACATCAGAACTAACTACATATGCATCATTATCAACAAGGGGATGGTGGGGTTTAACTGCAGCAAGCCAGCTTTGACTCGGTGGCTATCCTAAACTACGACTGCAAGTAACTCTTTTGAGGTGGCGCACACGAGTCCACATGTTCACCATATCAATACACAACCATGGATCCGCTCCCGTCTCCCTACGAGAACGCCATCCATAGCACTCACTCTTATCTTGCGTATTTTAGAGTATCCACTTTCACTTGTCTATGAACTGTTATAGGCAACCCAGAAGTCCTTTTCCGCGGACACGGCTATTCGAATAGATGATGTTAACCCTGCAAGGGTGTACTTCTTCATACATGTTTCCACCACTTAGCGTCTGCACACGACATGTGCTCGGCAGACTTCAAGCGAAAGCCGACGTGGGTTTAGACCACGACCTACCTAAACACCTAAGTCTCTAGTCCAGGTTTATCGCCTATATGGGTTCCATCTATGAGGAGATCCGGCCGGGGTTTCGCTCACAGCCCCAAACGATGTGAATAGGGTTCCCGAGACACCTAACGGGCATCCGGTACACCGTGCCACGTACCTACCGCATCGCATCCCACCCCTATGGTCAGCACTGTCCACGGCCTCCAGTAAGCTACAAACACCAGAAACTACTTGCAACTCCTGGACAGAGGACTAGGTTGAATAAGAAGTCGAGCGGGGTCATATTTCAGGGCCCAATGCATGGTAGTAGCTGAATCATGGATCACAAACACAGAACTCAGTTCCTAAGGACGGCTTCAATGAGACAACCGACCATGTACTCCTACATGGCCTCTCACCGATACCTTTTACCAAATCGTGTTCACACACTTAGCTCACACACAGTAGGACATGCTCACACACCTCTGATTCATTCCCGATGAATCAGACCTGACTCAACTCTAAGCAGTAGCAGGCATGACAAACAAACATGAATGAGTAGGCACAACAGGGCTCAAGCAACTCCTACTCATACTAGTGGGTTTCATCTATTTACTGTGGCAATGACAGGTCATGCAGAGGATAAAGGGGTTCAGCTACCGCAGCAAGTAACAAATGACTCGTTGTTGTCCTAATGCAGTAAAAGAGAGCAAGGCGAGAGAGTAGGATTGTATCGGAATGAACAAGGGGGTTTTGCTTGCCTGGCACTTCTGAAGATAACATTGAGTCTTCATCAGTGTCAACGATCACATCATCGGTACTGCGTCTACCGAGGGGGAACAACACCGGCAAACACAGAAGAAACACGATCAATGCAATGCACAATATGATGCATGCTATGACATGGCAATATGAATGTGTTTTGGGCTAATGCATCTAGCAACAGGTTAAATGGGGTTGGTTTGAACACTAGGTTCAAATTCAAACTCCATATGTGAGAGTTTAAATGCCATTTAATTGATTTGTGCTAAAAAGCAGCTATAAGTTGTTCTAACATACATGAAAATGGTACAGATGGATAGATTGGATTTTTCTGATCATTTTTCATATATAATTTATCTCATTTGGAGTTACGGTTGAATTACTATGAATTTTTGAAGTTTATACAATTTTCTGGAATTTCTTGAATTAAATTAAATCCAGAAAATAACTAATTGCGTCAGCACTACGTCACTATGACGTCAGCGGTCAACAAGCGTCGACCAGGTCAAACCTGACCAGTTGGGCCCGCTGGTCAGCGACCCGGTGCCAGTTTGTCTCACAGACAGGTGGGGCCAGTCAAGGTCCATGTCAGCCCAGTCAAAGCTGACGCATGGGTCCAGTGGTTTTGCTAATTAGCCTAATTATTTTGGTTAACCAGTAAACTAACAAACTAGGGCCCACTGTCAGTGACTAGTGTTAACTAATACGGTTAATTAGTCGCTAATCTAATGACGGCCACGTCGGCAGTTAGCCACCGGTGACACACAGACGCGGCGGCGTCGCTCGTCCCGGCGACTCCGGCGACGAGAGGAGGCGGGGTTGGGCTCTAAGGCTACAGCGCGACGAGGCGCATCGGGTGGTGGCTGCGGGGCTGCCGGAGATGGCCTGAGGCGACGGCGGCATCAAGTGGAGCGGCGCCGGAGCTCGGGCAAAGGCGGAAATGGCGCTACAGGGCACGATAGGGCGAACCCGTGGGTGCTGCAGGTTCGGAGGAGCGCGGCGAGCACGCTGGTGATGCTCGGGCGAGCGGACGAGCTCAGGAGCATGGAGCTCGTCGGCCATGGCGGCGGCGAGCTTCGACGGAGGTGGGGAATGGAGCTAGAGCAAAAACGCGAGAAGGAGAGGAGGGGGAGTCGGTCCTTGAGCTCACAGCGGTTGCAGAACGCGTCTCAGTGGGCTCGGGGGAGGTCAGACGACGTCGGGGCATTGCCGGCGATCTCGGAGGCCGGAGTTGGAGATGACGGTGGTGGCGGCGTTCCTGGGCAACTGGCGTTGCGTGACTCGATGGAGAGTATGAGGACGTCGTCGCGGATCTCAGGGGCACGTCTAGGGGCGTAGGGGAGGCCGGTGGCTATGCGAACGGTGGACGGCGGCGAGGGGGCCGCTCAGGTGCATTCGAGTGAGAGAGTAGAGGAGGGGAGAGGCCACGGGTGAGGGAGAGAGAGGTCAGGGGGGGGGGGTGCGTGGCTACATTGGAGGCGTCCAGGCGTCGGCGGCAAGCAGGAGCTGGCGAGGCGCGTGCACGTGCGCCGCGTACACACGCCCTCCTGCCCACTGGCAGGAGGTGGAAGACGACAGGGAGGTGGAGCTGGGCTGGGCTAGCTTTGCCCGGCTGGGCTGCTGCACAGGAGCTGGGCCGGCTACAGTTGCGGGCCGCCAGGTACGTTTCTGTTCTTTCCTTTCTTTCTGTTTCAATTCTATTTTTCTGTTTTTATTTAATATTTGCCACTGCTTGCAAATTCACATGAACTGAAAACAGTGCCAAACTACTCTGAATGTTTTTATGCACATACTTTGGACTAGGTCAGATGCACATAAAATAACTCAGGGTTATTTGAAATATATTCCATATATTAGGAATATAATTCCAAATTCAAATAAAATATGATTTAAATTCAGTGCCCAAAATTATTATTAAAAAAATGGTCATTATTTTTGGTTTGGGTCTAAGCCCTTGCCAAAAATAACAGACATTAATGAAGAGCATTTTTGATTCAATGAATGAGATTTTAGGGGTTTTGCCCTACTTTTATTTAAATTCTGAGGCTTTCAAAATTCCTCAATTCAAGTTTCAGAAATTTAAACATGATGCAAGCAAGATGCAAACACTAGGCAGCACGGGAAGCTAGGGATGTGACAGGCGTCCAACCGTCCATCCCTGGTTAGCGCAGTCGGATCCGGACCAACGGTCGGAGTGGACTCCTGAGCGGCACTCCGGGCGCCGTCCGGCGACAGAGCTAGATCGTGCCCATCGAGACAGTGCGGCATGCTCGGCCGTGGCTCGAATCCGTCGAAGATCAAGTCCCCGCGGATGTCGGCCGTGTAGTTTAAGCTTCCAAATCCGACCTGATGGCCGGGGCGTAGCTTTCGATCTGCTCCAGATGGCCAAACGAGTTGGCCCGCAGTGCAAAGCCGCCGAATACGAAGATCTATCGGGGAGAAAAGTCTCGCCCTGGACCGCATCGTGGTTGATGATCAAAGAAGCCATCGGGCCTAAAGGCGATGACACAGAGGAACTCTCAATGAAAGCACCAATGTCGGTGTCAAAACCGGCGGATCTCGGGTAGGGGGTCCTGAACTGTGCGTCTAGGCGGATGGTAACAGGACAAGGGACACGATGTTTTTACCCATGTTCGGGCCCTCTCGGTGGAGGTAAAACCCTACTCCTGCTTGATTAATATTGATGGTATGGGTATTACAAGAGTTGATCTACCACGAGATCAAAGAGGCTAAACCCTAGAAGCTAGCCTATGGTATGGTTGTTGTTCGTCCTACGGACTAAAACTCTCCGGTTTATATAGACATCGGAGAGGGCTAGGGTTACACAGAGTCGGTTACTATGGGAGGAGATCTTCATATCGTATCGCCAAGCTTGCCTTCCACGCCAAAGAAAGTCCCTATCCGGACACGGGACGAAGTCTTCAATCTTGTATCTTCATAGTCCGGGAGTCCGGCCAAAGGTCATAGTCCGGCCATCCGGACATCCCCTAATCCAGGACTCCCTCAGTAGTCTCCTTTGTATTTGATGAAATGTTGCAACGGGCAACCTTGGATGCAAGATACATGAAACATAAGCTGGAAGCTTCATAGCATTGTACAAATTTATCTCGTTGATAAATTACAGTACATACTATACTAGTACTATGTAAAGAGTTAGGTGTCGCACGGTGTCCAGAAAATATGGTGATAGTGTGAGGTTGGCCATGTATCACTGAGCCTGCGTGTTTTCACTGCTCTCGCACTCCTCCGCTTTATGAATGGAGAAAATTGTAATCTAGTAGTACCTCCTTTCGCCGAAAGTGTGGGACATCCAACAGTCCTACCACCTCAGTAGTAATGATCAATGAGCCGTCAAATCACATAGACCCAACAGTAAGTTGGACGGACGAAGCAACCATCACTCTTGAATCCGCTTCTCCCTTCAATGCAGATGCCAGTGAGAGGTCGCGTCCACTCTGCCCGGGCATGAATGCGTCACCGATTCTTTGGAGCGGTGCTGACCGTTTCGGGCAGGAAGCACGCGCGGGCGATGGAGGGGCTTTGGGTGGGCCAGGCTGGTCAGGAGCAGGTGTTTCAGCTGTCCGCCTGTCCCAACCGGCCGCCGGAAACGAGAGGATGCACTGACTCTCGCGGCTAAATCGTACACTACACACCATCTCTCTGTAGGAGTAGGCCGATGTATCGCTCTCTCTAACACACACATGTTGTTAAACACACACACACTCATGCTGTTAAATACACACGCACACACACACACACACACGCACACAGGTTCATATAATAGAGTAGGTCGATGTGTGATGTTACCACCTATGTTAGTCCCACTGTGGATAGTCTTACCACCAAAGCCACATGACACGATTATGATTTAAATCCAAATAACCCCCATGCAAAAAAAACACGGCATGCTTCTCACACGAATGCAGGAACGTATAAAAGGTTATTTTCCTCTCGTTGAACATAATAGGAGGGTGGTGTAGCTGGTTAGCCTGTTCGCTCATCAAACTTGAGGTCTCCGGTTCGATAACTACACTTGAGCATAATTTTGTTTTTGTTCGACTTCTTTCTTCCACCCAACGACAGGTAGGCCCCGCATGACAAAGAGAGAAAGTGATCTGGGATGGTGCCAGGAGGATTCTTTGACTGGTCAAAATGGATGGATACAGAGCTATACGATCTCATAGTGACCATATAATCACCTCATCACGTTTACGCTGCAGCCTCAGCGCTTGTTTTCTAGGGTTTGCACTCTTCACACTCTCTCTCCAGTATATATATACACGCTGGAGCCTCAGCGCTTGTAGTTGCTCTCTTCACACTCTCTCACCCACTCCAGATCAAAACAAGACTTCGTTGGCCTCTCTCTTCCCTCACTGCTAGTCAAAGAGCCATCAGGATCCGTCCGCCGGGAAGAGAAGGAGGCTTAATGCTGTCGCCGTCAGCGAGGGAGGGAATACACTACCGGCACAACTATTCTCTTTCACCCAGCAGTGGCGCGGGAAGGCCTCCGACCCCTTCTTCTTCGCCGCAATACATAGTGTGGGCCAAACGGCCTCCGGTCGCCCACCGAACCACACCCCAAGAACCTAAAGGTATAATTTACTTATTCCACATGCATTGCTCTAACTGCATGTGGGCTTTTTCCTTTTTTGCACTCGAATCTAGGTGTTGGATCAAACATGACAGTAGTGGGGAAAGTTGTATATCATGAATCTAGGACGTGGTCCAAAGAGGAAAGGAATGGGGGAAAGTAGTGGGGACAGTTGTATAGCATTAATCTAGGATGTGGTTCAAAAAGGAAAGGAAGGGGGAAAGTAGTGGGGAAAGTTGTATAGCATGAATCTAAGACGTAGTTCAAAGAGGAAAGGAATGGGGGAAAGTAGTGGGAAAGTTGTATAGCATGAATCTAGGACGTGGTTCAAAGAGGAAAGGAAGAGGGGAAAGTACTAGTACAGACTGGCTATCCAGCACCTACGTTGGTCGAAAAGGGAAAACAATGACAAACGCAGTACACACATATGTAATGAACTGATGTTTTGTTTTGGGGGACAAGGCTGTAGAGTTTGAGCAGGACTAGATTTGCTGCGCTGACATAGGGAAAGGTGTCTAAAGATAACAAAACTGGGACCAACACAAATATGCTCCTTGGTTGTTTGTTCTTTGTTGCAACAGACTGTACATCACCCCTTCAGACATCAGTAGATCCACATGGTGCTGGTGCGTCCACTGTCCCGTGCAACTCTTTAGCTGTTGTTAATCTAAGGCCCTGTTTGGTTAAAAACTCCCTAGTCCCTACCTGCTTGGTTCCAGGGACTAAACATGGACTAGAGGTTATTACATGACATGCTAAAAGACCATGTTACCCCCTAGTAATGAACTAATAGAGACAAGGTGCGATGTGGGGCAGGGGCAACTATTGGAAAAAGTCCCAAAAAGACTCTCCCTCGGGGTCTTCTTTCTTTACTCCCAAACGCCCACTTTTAGTCCCTATAAGTCCCTCCTGTTTGGTTTAGATGGGACTGACATGGAGTTATTTTAGTCCCTACACCAAAATGTCCCTGTAAACAAACACCCTCTAATAATGCCGCTGGAAAATTGATGCAATGCCACAGTTAGAAGCAAATTACATGTTTAATGATTTTTATTGTTAATATAATCTCTCTATTAATATTAATCAATGCCACCGTTTGAGAAATGCTACTGTCTTGCTTTCTTTCCCATTTAGATAAGTTAGATGCTTCTTTTTGTTGGCTTCTATGTCATCCACCGTTATTGACCACTAGTTGTTTCCTTTGCACCTCTGTGTAAACAGGGTTATCTACTTCACCTGGTTGCTATTGGGACCTTTTGTTGCACTGCACAAAACACTTGTTCTAAGAGTGTTTTTTGTAATTCAAACAAAATGTCACACCGACAACATTGCTTGATCTTAGTGGAACTGCACAAGAGGAGACCTTACTTCCTATCCGTGTTGGTAAATTTGGTTCAGATCTTCTTCTTGTGAGTTGTTTGAATTCTATGTCATGAGAGGTCAGTACTAGCCTTCTTTCACATGATTGTGTGGTGTGCTTTCATATGTTGTGCTACTTGTACGGTAATGTTGCTTGATTTTAGTGAACTGCACAAATGGAGACAAGACTTCCAATCTGTATGTGCACCGTAATATCCCATTGAGGTAAGATAAGGATATTTCACAACTGTTGGCCTGTATGTTGCCACTTTCATCAGAAAATCAATGTCGTTGTTTAGTGCTATACTTGTGTTCCCTAATTGACATGCCAAATCTTACATTGAAGGTGAAGCTTGTCTGTTATTGAATCAAGTGATGAAGGGGAAGAATAAGCGAAAGAAAAACAAAAATCAACTCCCGATGCTGTTATGAAGCACTGGAACTGTGATGACACAAGTAATGATATAGTTTTGTATCTTAATTTATTGATATGGCTGGAACGAGCAATTGTTTTGCCACTGATTTGATGCCACACTTAATGTAATATGTAATTATCTCTACTTGTGCAAACATGGATCTTCTTTGAAGATACCATATATTTTAGTGGAACTGCACAAGAAGATATTGGAAACATTAAACTAATCGAGGAGTATATAGTAAGCATGACAACCATAGTAGATAGCAACAGATGGTTCTGGAGAAGTGCTTGATCTGTATGATCTACACAATAAGCCTCTTGACAAAGGTTGGTACACACCCACGGATTTCATCCATATGATTGAGCTTTGTCATGTCTATTGGTGTTGTGCTACTGTTTAGATACTGTCATGAGAAAGTGGTATTGTCCTTGAGAAGTGCTTCATCTATGTGGTTTCAAATATTTCCTTTCCTTTTTTCAAGCAAACAGGGATGCTAGCATTTTGTTGTCCTCTTGTCTTTGCACAACAGGATTATCCCCCTCCGAAGAAGAATATGGAGTATGTGAAGTGACTAGTTCCGATTATGCCAGGATGAAGACGCCCTGTCTATCTTCTCATTAGAAGGAGCAGTTGAAGCATGGTTACATTACTCCCCACAAGACCAAACTAACTTCAGCTCAGAGGGACTAACAGATCTCCATTTTGTTGCTGTGATGCGCAAGTACAATGTTGTTGTAGGATTCTTTCCGGTGAGTTCCATTTTTTTAAATTGTGCTCTACATGGACCATGTTGGTGCCTGTTTAAACTGTCAATTCATAGTACAGTTTACTTTATACTAATCACTTTTTTTGTATTTGTGCAAGCAAGGGTGCTCAGCTTGATTTCAATGGGAACTGCACAAAATGTTCATGAATACATCGAATCATTCATTTCCACCAAAAGAAAGGAGGTGCCGATAAGGTCAAGGTGTTGCAACATATAAGGGCGAAATCATACAAGCTACGCGCAAATTTGGTTGATTTTGGTGGAACTGCACAAAAAGAATAGCTGGTTTATTTAGCACGAGGTGCCATGTCAATGTCCGAACTGATGGCAAACCCTACCCATTCCACAATTGTAGGCATTTGATATTTTGGAATGGGACAACCTTGTCAAATTTTGCTCATTGATGTTAGCAAGAAGACATGCGTTCGATATTTTCGAATGGGATGCCCTTCTGTCAGCAGCGTTGATCGATTTTTCTTTATTCTTTTGTTGTGAAGTAAATATTGGCTCAGAAATGTGAATCGCTGAGATGCATAATCATCGATTGTTTTGAATGTTCTCTATGAATTGCAAGGCCTATGTGTTTGATTGCAATGTACAGGAACGCTAAAAAGCTGCTCAAACTCTTTGCACTCCGTCTGTTCCTTTTTACTTTGCACATTGTGAAAGTTCATACTTTTTCTATAAGATTGGTCAAAGTAGAGATACTTTGACTGCAGACAAAACTTGTATTTATACTAAAAAGGACCGGAGGGAGTACATGTGAAACTGCTGCAAACGAGGTGATCACCCTGGGAATAATGCTAGTACGTATTGTTTTGCAGGTTCATCCAATGCCAGTGATACAAGAATTCGAACTAATCAAACTAAATTAATTCATACACGGTCGGATTTCATATAAACATGCCGGATTTCATTACATTTCAGACGTTCTTCAATTAAAAAGGGGTGCACTAGAGGTATAATTAATTAATCGAAGCTACCAACCTGTGTTCGGCTGAGCCGAACAAAAGCTTCTTCTCCAGCGAACCGAGCTTCAGTGACTTAAATGCAGGTGCAGTTGCATAACTAACATGTGGCCCAGATGCCTGTTGGACCCACGTGTCAGTTAGCAAACTGCACCAACAGTTAAGTAGAAGTAGCGTCCTTCTCCAACATAGCTCCCTGACTCCACGTCACTGCCAAGAAGCTAATCGGCCGTCAATGGTCAACCCTCCTAGCTTGGATTCAACCGAAGGGTAGTAGCGGTGGCTTTACTTGGACCCGAGTGACGGTGACCTACCTTGTTCTACTCTTCCTCGTTTTCTATGTGGCGTGGCCTCGTTGGCAGCGGGGCGGGGCCTCAACGGAGCCGACGATGTCCTCTATCTCGTTGCCGGCGGGGCGACGCCTCGGCGGAGCGGGGGAAATCCTCCACCTCGTTGCCAGCAGGGTGGGGCCTCGGCTGAGCCAGCGATGTCCTCTGCCTTGTTGTTGGCGAGGCGGGGCCTTGGCGGAGTAGGGCCTCCGCCTTGGTGCCGGCGGGGCAGGGCCTCGGCAGAGCCGGCAATGTCCTCTGTCTCGTTGCTGGCGGGGCGGCGCCTCGGTCGAGCGGGGGAAATCCTCCCCCTCGTTGTCGGCAGGGTGGGGCCTCAGCTGAGCCGACGATGTCCTCTGCCTCGTTGTTGGCAGGGCGGGGCTTCGGCGGAGCCGGCGGTGTCCTCTGCCTCGTTGTTGGCACCGCGGGGCCTCGGCGGAGCAGGGCCTTGTTGACACCAATGGAGCAGGGACTCGTCGGTCCTCTGCCTCGTCCTCGATCTCGCCAAGCAGCGCCTCACCCACTTCATCGCCCTCTTTGTAGGCGGCCGAAGTCTCCGGCACCCGCATGCGGTACCACTAGCGCTCGAGGCGGCCCTCATGGGCGGAGCGGTACGAGTCGAGCAGCGCCTCCGTTTCCGCCCGCTCCGCGGCAATCTGCTCCTCCGCCTGCAAGTGCTCCTGGAGGAGATGGTGGTTGTAGGTGGCATCGGCCTGCGCCTCCCGGAACTGCTCCTCACGCTTCTACCTCACCGTGTCCATGTATTGGGCACGGGCCTTGCCGATGGTCATGGTGCAATGCACCGGCAAGGATGGCGCGGAGGAGGGGGTTGGGCCGGATCGTCGACTACCATGTTTTCCTATGGACGTCATCGTCCTCTGGCTGCCTGCCGGCCAGCCAGTCAGCAAGAATGGCTGCCATCTCCTTGTGGTCTGACGTCCACCCGTTCCGAAGAGCGCTGGAGCGCGAGGAAGCCATGGTGGGCAGTAGTGGTGTGGATAGGAGGAAGGGAACGAAGGCGGATGATTGCGGCTATGGCCACCGCTGTAGTTTATATATATAGCAATGGTGGGCGGCGGAGGGATGGACGTGTGGCGCCGGAGTAGATGCCTCGGCAACCGTGTATCATTAATGTGGGCGGTAGACGGACGGACGATGACACTTGTGTCGTTTGAAGGCCGAGCAATTGCCTGCACCAGGAAGCGGGGCGGGCAACGCTGACCGTTTTGGGCGGAAAGCGTGCGCGGGCGAGGGAGACGGTCTGGGTGGGCTAGGGCAGTTAGACTCATGCTTGGTAGCGGGTCGGTCCAGCAGCCGGACATGCTGGCTCGCGAGCGAGCTCACCGAGCTAAGCGACGGCAATCAGACGATGGATGTAGCTTCCGACCAGGAGCCGACGCCACTGTCTAGGCCGGTTCATGCCGTGTTCACCATAGAGCAGGTGTGGCCGCACTTCGACGCCCTAATGACGGAAGAGCTACTAGTGCAGGAGGACCTATGCTGCAACCTCCGTTTCCTCAATGAACACCGGTGAACAAGCGAATGACAATGCCGTCGCGGACATGTGGCCCTATGATCCTGGCTTCCCGAATGAGCAGCGAGCGCTGTATCAAACCATCCGTAGGGCCCGCGAGGCCGTCTCCGTCGTCCATCAAGTAGCTGCGCTCACCGTGGCGCCGCGGTCTCGCATTGTCAACATGGTTGTCCATGTCAAAACCGGCGGATCTCGGGTAGGGGGTCCAGAACTGTGCGTCTAGGCGGATGGTAACAGGAGACAAGGGACACGATGTTTTTACCCAGGTTTGGGCCCTCTCGATGGAGGTAAAACCCTACTCCTGCCTGATTAATATTGATGATATGGGTAGTACAAGAGTAGATCTACCACGAGATCAGAGAGGCTAAATCCTAGAAGCTAGCCTATGGTATGATTGTTGTTCGTCCTACGGACTAAAACCCTCCGGTTTATATAGGCACCGAAGAGGGTTAGGGTTACACAGAGTCGGTTACAATGGTAGGAGATCTACATATCCGTATCGCCAAGCTTGCCTTCCACGCCAAGGAAAGTCCCATCCGGACACGGGACGAAGTCTTCAATCTTGTATCTGCATAGTCCAGGAGTCCGACCAAAGGTGATAGTTCGGCTATCCGGACACCCCCTAATCCGGGACTCCCTCAGTAGCCCCCGAACCAGGCTTCAATGGCGATGAGTCCGACGCGTAGATTGTCTTCGGCATTGCAAGGCGGGTTCTTCTCCAAATCCTGTGTACCTGCTTGAATAGTGTCCGGCTTCTTGTAAATATTGCGCTCCTCGGCTTCCACGCCCAATAATGGCCATCTTCCACGTGTTGAACGAATGCGAAAAGCCAGGGTATTTTTACATTTTACCCCCTAGCCGCGCAAATGAGCTACCTTGTTCCCTGTTCTCAAGAGGGGTCAATATATCAAGTGGGCGGAGCCGAACTATGGCGCATCGCCGAGACCGGATATCTATCCGGAACCCTGAAGAAGGTGTCCGAAGACTAGCCTTCGGAATCGTTTTATATAGAACATGTCCCCCTGCCGGACCCTGTTCGGATCGGCCTCCCTGAGTTCAATAACGCTCCTTTGAAGAAATGCCTAAGCTGGCGTCCACGGAGCCTTCAGAAGGAAAATGACAGGGACGTCCTTCACCTGATGAGCCGAATAAGGTTGTTGGCTCATTCCAGACTGACCATGATCGGGGTCATGGTCACATGCATTATGCGGGGGGTGCAGGCGCTCCAGTATAGAGGCCACCCCATGTGGGATTTCAACGGGGAGGATGATGCCACCCGCTGCGGCCGTAAGGGGCCGGGGTCGGTCGCCGATCTGATGAAGATCTTGTCCGCATTGTACAAGGGAGAAGAGGAGGAATTTCTCCGCGTCAATCCACAAAAAGGATTTTCTATGCACAGGTATCTCATTTTCTATGCACAGGACATTTCTTTTTGGCTATCCGATCCATATTCCCATAGTCAAGTATCTCATTTTGTGATTTCGGTGCAGGAACTGCGCCAGGCCGTAAAGGACATAAACAGCCCACCTCCACAACCCGAGGATCCGGAACGGTTCCTCGATCCGACCTCCCAAGAGGATGCGGACATATCGGTGGAGCTGATAGATGGGGTATTTCACCAACTGAGCATTGATAATGCCTTGGTCGCCATCACGGCCGATTACCCCGGAATACTTCCGGC
This sequence comes from Triticum dicoccoides, assembly GCF_002162155.2. NCBI lineage: Eukaryota > Viridiplantae > Streptophyta > Magnoliopsida > Poales > Poaceae > Triticum > Triticum dicoccoides. The sequence continues at coordinate 769,766,209 of NC_041383.1, read as the reverse complement.
CTCATAGGTAACTGAGACCGAAGTCCCAATACTTTGAAAATGACCCATCCGTGCTTATATTTGATCACCGTATACCCATAGTGTTTCGCAGGGGAAGTCCTTGAGGCGGGAGGCCGAGGCTGCGATGGCTAGCCAACAAGGGGCGACATGGCCCAGTAGGCTAAAAAGAATTGCGGTCCGGATCGAAACGCCGGCGCAAGTGGTATGGCGTGTCACCATATTCCCAGGTTTCATTCTCGGGGGGCATACTAATGCTCGTGCTTTTTCAGGAAGAAGAGGGCTCGCCGGACTGTATCCGGAGAGGTTGCCAATCAATCCTCCGCTTGCCAGGCTCCAAAGCCGGGTCCAGAAGTGGAGGCAAACACTTGGCGTGCGTCGGACGCTCCTCCGACAGAGGATGCCGATAGGTTATCTGCCACCAATTCCGAGGTGGAGAGTGCCATGAATCACCGGTGTCGCCGGACAGTTCTTCGTGACGCATGTTTCTCCCCAGAGGCATTGAATGCCTTTAATTCGGGAGACGCGCACATCCACGCCACTCAAAATGGTCTAGCCAGAGCCACGGAGCAGTATGTAAAAGACATAAGGGTGAGAAAATTTGACAGTTATATATGCCAGTAGCCGCCGAGGCTTGAAATAGTTAGAATAACTGATTTAAGGATCATTTATTGTGCAGGATCTTACAGAAAAGAATACCCAACTGTCCCAGGAGCTAGAGGAGTGCAAAGCCCAACTTGAGGCTGCACTAGCCGCATCGGGGGAAGCCAAAGAGACCCCCTCTGGTAATATACGCTTCAAAAGATATGTAACTTGTGAAGTGCGGCGCATGTAGAAGTCTGACAATAATATTGCAGATGGCGCCGGGATAGATCCGGACAAGCAACAGCTCATGCGCCGGTTAAAGGCCGGCGAGAATATGCTTACAAGGGTGAGGCAAGAGAAAAATAATCTCCAAGATGCCAACACCCGGCTGGGTGAGGAACTAAAGGACGTTCGTGCCCAGCTGTCTGACTCCGTTAAGGAGAATCGGCTGCTTCGACGCGGCATTTTTAGTAAGTGCTTGAACGAACTTTGAAAAAGAGTTCGGCGAGGAAGTCCACTAACAGAGGTATGTCTGTAGGTTTGCTCATAGGTCGTCCTGCAGAGGAAATGCCCTGTTCTACGGGTGACCTTCTTCCCGAGCTCTTGCAACTGCACGAACGAGTTCGGCAGGTGATGAAAGGCGTCGCCCAGGCCTTGTGGCCATCTGTCTCCCTGCCCGAAGGCCTTGGAGAGCTTGCAGAGAGGCTTCAGGGAGCGCGGCGGCGCTTCCGATTGTGGAAGATATCGGCCTGCCGTCAAGGCACAAGGGAGGCCTAGGCCATGGTGAAGACGCGGTACGCGAAGGCTGACCCAAACCACATGGCCAAAGTCGGAACTATGGGGCCCGATGGGAAGGAGATCCATGTGAGCTTAGTGTACGGCCAAGTAGAGTTGGCCGCAAAGTATTCCCAGCAGGACTGTAAACTAGATAGCCTATTAGATGGCATTGAGGAATACAATCAGTCGGATTGACTATGTAATTAAAGATGACATGTAAAATGCCTTCTAGCCGGATTGTAGATCGTTTGTCATAGAGGACCTTTTCGCTTCAACCTCGGGACCCAATAGTCTGGAGTGTGTCTGAATACCCTCACGGTTATAGAAGAACCGGGGCATGCGTGGAGACCAGGCGTAGGGGTCATTAGTGCTTTGTCAGACAAGTGCCCAACTAGTTATGTTATATTACATGGTTAGTAAGAAGCATCTTCCAGGGAGAATAGTTCCGTTAGGGGTTCCTTTCCCTGGGAGGCATGCCCTAAGGTGCATGTCCAGACTGCGAAAAAAGCAGAAAAACATCTGGGGGCAGATAAACAAATACGTAAGAAGTCGTCTTTTAGTTCACCGACCGAATATTCCCTTAAGAACGCTAGCTTTCGGTTTAATCCAGTCTGAGGTACACATCCGGCTGACCCGACAGTAACAATCGCAGAGGTGCTCCATTTACCGCCTAGCCGAACAATCGGGAACGTAGGGGTAAGCACAGGAGCCAGGCAACCCAGCTTGGCCAAAACTTAAGTCATATCGATGCATATAATGGTGAATAAAAGGCACATGCAGAAGTGTGACACACGTGTTGGGCATGAAGCACAGATAAATAAACTTCTGTTAAAGAAGCCCCCAGGTATAATGAGCGCGGATAGCGCGTCAAGTGTTTGCGAACAATGCGCGAACAAGCTTTCAAAGGCTGTCATAGAAAAGGAGGGAGAAGGAGAGAAACATAAGACAACTAATATGTAAAATATAGACGGAGGAAGGAGATGAACTCGGAATCCGGCGCTAGGCGTAGAATCTTCGGAGACGGGTTGAGTTCCATGGGTTCGGCTCGAGTCGGTTATCCGATGCATCTCGCAGAAGGTACGCTCCACCGGTCAGGACTTGGTCGATGATAAAGGGACCTTCCCACTTGGGCTTGAGTTTGTCTTTTTTCTTGTCTGGCAGGCGTAGAACTAACTCGCCAACGTTGTATGTTTTGGCCCGTACTTCTCTGCTTTGATATCTTTGAGCTTGTTGTTGATAAAATGCGGAACGGGCTTTTGCCATGTCACGCTCCTCCTCCAATGCGTCCAAACTATCCTGCCGATCGAGCTCGGCTTCTCTTTCTTCGTACATGCGCACGCGAGGTGAGTCATTAATTATGTCACAGGGCAGAACTGCCTCTGCGCCGTATACCATAAAGAATGGTGTAAATCCGGTGGTGCGATTCAGAGTGGTTCGCAGCCCCCAGAGTACGAAGTCGAGCTCCTCTACCTAGTGCGTGTTAGATTCCTTGAGGGACCACACTAATCTGGGTTTGATGCCCCTCATGATTAGACCATTTGCTTGCTCGACTTGACCGTTAGTTTTAGGGTGATAGACTGAAGCATAGTCGAGCTTGATGCCCATGTTTTTGTACCAGAGTTTGATCTCGTCGGCCGTAAAGTTCGTGCCGTTATCAGTGATGATGCTACGGGGGACTTCGTAACGGTGTACGACCCCTGATATGAAGTCTATCACCGGTCCGGATTCGGCCGTCTTGACAGGTTTGGCCTCTATCCATTTGGTGAATTTATCCACCATGACCAGTAGGTATTTTTGCTTGTGGGTTCCTCCTTTAAGGGGTCCAACCATGTCAAGCCCCCAGACCGCGAAGGGCCAGGTTATGGGTATAGTTTTGTGGGCGGTGGGTGGCATGTGGCTTTGATTAGCAAAGAGCTGGCAACCGACGCATCGTTGGACTAAGTCCTGAGCATCTGCCCGGGCGTTCGGCCAATAAAATCCTGTATGGAAGGCCTTGCCTACAAGGGCCTGGGCTGCAGCGTGCTGCCCGCCAAGTCCGGCATGAATTTCAGCCAGAAGGTTCCGCCCTTCCTCTTCGGAGATACACCTTTGAAGGACTCCGGTTGTGCTTTTCTTGTAAAGCTCTCCCTCATGGACCTTATAGGCTTTAAATCGCCGCACTATGCAGCGGGCCTCGTTTTGGTCCTCAGGAAGTTCCTGCCTGGTTAGGTAGGCTAGGAGTGGTTCCGTCCACGGGGCAATAACTGCCATTATTATGTGGGCTGAAGATGTTACTTCGTTGGCAGAACCACCAACTGTGTCAGAATGTTCGGTGTCGGGCAGTGCGGTTGGGTCCGGGTTGTTATTTCCGGATTCCCCCTTCCATAGTACGGATGGCTTGAACAACCTCTCTAGGAAGATGTTGGGAGGGACGGCATCGCACTTTGTGCAAATGCGCGCCAATACATCTGCTGCCTGGTTGTTATCCCGGGCTATATGGTGAAATTCGAGCCCTTCAAACCGAGATGACATTTTTAGGACGGCGTTGCGATAAGCTGCCATTTTCGGATCCTTGGCATCGAAGTCTCCATTTATTTGGGATATCGCGAGCTTCGAATCCCGGCACACCTCTAGGCGTTGAATGCCCATGGAGACTGCCACCCGGAGGCCGTGTAGAAGGGCCTCGTATTCGGCTGTGTTGTTGGAGTCCGTATACATTATCTGGAGTACGTATTGGACCGTATCTCCGGTTGGGGACGTCAAAATGACGCCAGCCCCTATACCGTATTTGGGATAGATCACTTTTGTTTGGGTGGGCGGGTGGAATTAAATTCGGAACCCCGTCCAATCTAAGACTCAGGGGCCAAGAAGTTTCTGAACTTGGAAGCTTGGGTTCTCGGATGTTGTCCAATGCATCTAGCCCGCTGCCTGACTTTAGGTTCAGGGCTTGAGTTACGTCCTCCCCTCCGCGGGAATCCGGCATGGAGGGATCGGGACCCGGACATAGCTAGTCCTTAAAATAGAGGAAGGGTCGCCGTATTGCTCCTCAACCACGGCAACATGGTGGGTAACCTGGGGAGAGTTGATCTCTCTCAGATCGGGTTTAGGCCCAATCTGATCATAGTCTGTAGCGACTCCCAGGGCGGCGATGCGATCCAAGAGCTTGTTTAAGGAAGAGAGCTCCATCGGATCTAACTGCTCGGCGAGTTCCGAGCTAACATGAAGATTGATTTCGATGACCCGAGAAGTCATCGTCGGCGCGGTGGTCGGACAGGCGGTCATAAGGAAACCGCCTAGCCGAAGAGTTTGGCCGATAGCCAAAGCTCCTTTAGCAACGGTGCCATCTTTAAAGACGCGATGAGGCATCCTTCCTGATGGCGACGGCAGAGAGGAACTCTCAATGAAAGCACCAATGTCGGTGTCAAAACCGGCGGATCTCGGGTAGGGGGTCCCGAACTGTGCGTCTAGGCGGATGGTAACAGGAGACATGGGACATGATGTTTTTACCCAGGTTCGGGCCCTCTCGATGGAGGTAAAACCCTACTCCTGCTTGATTAATATTGATGATATGGGTAGTACAAGAGTAGATCTACCATGAGATCAGAGAGGCTAAACCCTAGAAGCTAGCCTATGGTATGATTGTTGTTCGTCCTACGGACTAAAACCCTCCGGTTTATATAGGCACCGAAGAGGGTTAGGGTTACACAGAGTCGGTTACAATGGTAGGAGATCTACATATCCGTATCACTAAGCTTGCCTTCCACGCCAAGGAAAGTTTCATCCGGACACGGGACGAAGTCTTCAATCTTGTATGTTCATAGTCCAGGAGTTCGGCCAAAGGTGATAGTTTGTCTATCAGGACACCCCCTAATCCGGGACTCCCTCAATGGTCAACGGACATGAGGAATGAGGAGATGACTTTAATTGGAGAGGATGACAGTGGGGACCCACCAAGGCCATAGCCGCATGTATGCAAGTGCCTCCTTATTATATACAATTGTAATTTTTTTGCTTCCTCCTGGTTTCCTGACATCACGGTCCCACACCATTGTCAACCTATGTAGTCAATAAACAAGAGAATTTCACAAGGAGCGGCCGACAGCTGGGACCAAGCGGCTCAAGCAGTATTTGTGTTTTTGAGGTATGAGCACTGCAGAGTTTTTCTTGAGCGATGTTTTCATTGTTGTTCAAAGGAGAGGAGGGTATTAACTGGGTGGGCTATGGCCCGTCTAGCCCAGGCCATATATCCAGCCCAGATATTTTTTTTTTCAAGCTGAAAATGGCTAGCCTAGCTATACTTTTTTTTGAGGAATACCCAGGAAGGTCAACTTGTTATTCTCTGCCCTGCTGGGCTGCAAATCTTTCCTAGGAGGGATGCATTAGTCTTAACAAGAATATGGGCTTTAAGAAATAATAAATGGGATGTAATTATAAAAACTGGGTAGTAACTATAAAAAAATGCACCAAACACGTAATTACTTTATAATATATTATTTTTGGATTTTGAAAATTTTAATTTCATTAATTGTTGCACGCGCAATGTTTCATTGGATTTTTACGTAATACAAATTTATATTGAAATTTTATTTAATCCGACTAGAAATTTCAGGATAAAAATATTTTGGATCCCATCAAAATGTGGGAAATTTTATTGAATTCTGTTTTGAACGGTTGGTTGAAATTATTAATCATTGTCCTAGCTAGAAAATGGGCTGTACTTTTAAGAAACTATAAATGGGCTGTAGTAAATTCCATTAGAATTCAAAAATGGGCTATACATTCTTACAAATCTCAAATGGGCTATAAGTTCTCTACCACACACTTGTGGGCCTATTAAGTTGACGCGTCCCCTTAAAAAAAGTTGACGCGTATGCAAGGCTTTGTTAAATTATAGTGAACACACAGTTCTAGTAGCAGTGGCCGTTGGATGAACATCCAACGGATGTCGTGCTTCTGCTTCAATCTCAGGTATTCTTGCTTCAGCCGCCCAAAAAATGATTCCACCCCCTGACATATGGGGCGCACCATTTCGGAGGCTGACCTGTGGGCCTACTAAGTTGATGCGTACCAAGGGCTTTGTCAACTTAGTAAATATAAACAATTCTAGCTGCAGTGACCGTATGATGTCCATCCAATGGCCGTAGTGCTTTTTCAACCTCTGGTCTTCTTGCTCCAGCCGCCCAAAGCAGCGCCGGTCGTGCCGCGTGCTCCTGCCTCCCGTGGCCGGCTGTGATGCCGCGGAGGCCTCACCGCACCCTACTACTCCCACCGCTGGACAGGCCATCCCTCTACTCACCCACACCTCCTATTATTCTGCGGCGACGTTAGCCTCACACTGCAACCAAACTTGTGAACCCTCGTACTTCTCTTCGTGGGGGCTTCCACTGCCGTGTCTTCCCCGGCTCCGCGTCGTCCCCTTCCTAGGCCTCGCTGTCGTCCACCGCCCTGGTGCTCTCGGCGTGGCGTGGTCAACGTGGTCAAGGAACGACTTCCATCGGAAGAGTACTATATGTGGAGAGGCTGACAGCTGGGTCCACGACAGCCGCAAGGAAGTGCCTCCTTATTACGCGCAAAATAATTATTCCTCCACCTGACAGTAGGTACCCACTAGACGGGCCACCGTATTTTGCGAAAAAACATTTCCCCCCTGACTGCTGGGACCCACCAGCTACATCTTGGCACGCAAGGAAGTGCGTCCATATTATGGGCAAAAAATAAAATGATTCGCCCCTGACTGCTGGGACCCACCAGCTACATCTTCGCACGCAAGGAAGTGCCTGATAGTCGGGATCCACCTGGTCGAAGCGTACGTAGCATTGTCATTCTGGTCGCGAACGTGTACGTATGTACTAGTCGATGTAGAGGCGCGCACATGTCGTAGTAGAGGCGCACATGTAGCATGTACACGTACGTACAACGGCCAGGGCGCAAGAAAGAAAATACGGCCACGTACGTACATATGGGTGGGGTCTTGAACGCCTCCTCGCGCATACATACGACCAGGGCTCGTGTACATGGCTGGGTCGGAACAAAGAACCTGCATCGTCATCGTGTTCACGGGGAGGCAACGGAATGCGTCGTGTTCATCGGGAGGCAACGGAACGCGTGCTATTCATCGGGAGCCAACCATCTTGGACGGAACAGCCGATGGAAACGAGGCATGGCGTACCACAGAACGGAGGAAACGACCTTGTGTTCGACCGGCCACGGTCGAAACAGGATCCTGTTCATCGGGAGGGGTCTAGCGTACCGCAAAACGGAGGAAACAAACTTCTGTTGGACCTCCTACAGTCGAAACGGGGTCCTATTGATCATGAGGGGTGTGGCGTACCGCAAAACGGAGGAAACGAACTTGTGTTGTAGCGCTACGGTCGAAACGGGGGTCCTATTCATTGGGAAGGGTGTGGCGTACCGCAAAACGGGACTCCATGGGATACTATTCATCTCCACCGTCGACCTCCTCCAGCCTCCACCGGCTACTGTTTATCCACCGTCGACCTGCTCCAGCCTCCACCTGCGACTATTCATCCACGGGCTCCTATTCATCCAGCCTCCACCGCGCGCTCCTCCAGCGGCTACTGTTCAACCAGCCCTCTCCACGGGGTCCTGTTCAACCACCCCTCCACGGGGTTACTATTCATCCAGCCCTCCACCAGCTACTGTTCAACCAGCCCTCCACCGGCTACTGTTCAACCTTCCCTCCACGGGGTCTTGTTCATCCACGCCCAACCGGCTCGATCGATCGGGGTCCTGTTCATCCAGCGGCAACTCCACGGGGTCTTGTTCATCCAATCCCCACCGGGAACTGTTCATCCACCCCCCGACAACAACGCTCACTGTTCATCCAGAGGCAGCATCGATCGGCTTCAGTTATCAGCAGTAGCGAAGGAATCGCTTGATCGCTCGGGTTCAGTAACGCGTAGCCTGCAGTGCAATCGCTCGGGTATAGTTAGGCGAACGCCTCTCTCAGGTTCAGTTAGAGCCCAACGCCTCGCACCCACACGCGTTCGTGTAGAGAGAAACGCGGATCGCTCGGCCCCCAACCACCCACCGTAACCTGGAACTCCCCGATATTTTCCTCGCCCTTGCTTCTACCACGGTTTTTTCCGTCATGCATGGCCCAAAGAATGTCATGCAGCTGCGTCTCCGACCCACCCAGGACGAAAAGCCCATTTTCTGTCGTAGAAGTAAGATCCCACCACATATATGATGATACCGGGTTTTGTCACAATTATCGTCATAGAAGTGTCATAACTATGACCAATTTTTTTTTCTGTTTGGCCCAAAATGTCACGGATGTGTCTTTTTTTTGTAGTGAGTTAATCTTCTAGATGATAGTGTTATTGACAGAATTCTTCAATCACTGCCACCAAGTTACAAAGGCTTCATGATGAACTATGATATGCAAGGGATGGAGAAGACAATTCCCGAGCTCTTCGCATTGCTCAAAGCTGTGGAGGTAGAAATCAAGAAGGAGCATCAAGTGTTGATGGTTAGCAAGACCACTAGTTTCAAGAAGAAGGGCAAGGGAAAGAAGGGGAACTTCAAGAAGAATGGAAAGCAAGTTGCCACTCCCGAGAAGAAGCCCAAAGCTGGACCCAAGCATGAAACTGAGTGCTTCTACTACAATGGGGCTAGTCACTGGAAGTGGAACTGCCCCAAGTATTTGGCGGATAAGAAGGATGGCAAAGTGAACAAAGGTATATTTGATATAAATGTTATTGATGTGTACCTTACTAATGCTCATAGTAGCGCCTGGGTATTTGATATTGGTTCAGTTGCTTATATTTGTAACTCAAAATAGGAGCTACGGATTAAATGAAGATTGGCTAAGGATGAGGTGACGATGCGCGTCAGGAATGGTTCCAAGGTCGATGTAATCGCCATTGGCACGCTACCTCTACATATACCTTTAGGATTAGTTTTAGACCTGAATAATTGTTACTTGGTGCCAGCGTTGAGCATGAACATTATATCTAGATCTTGTTTAGTGCGAGACGGTTATTCATTTAAATCAGAGAATAATTATTGTTCTATTTATATGAGTAATATCTTTTATGGTCATGTACCCTTGAAGAGTGGTCTATTTCTGTTGAATCTTGCACTACTAGAAAAAGGGCTGCTAGTGGCGCACCTGTTTTCGCTACTAATGGCGCACTACAGGTGCGCCACTAGCACCACGCCATTAGATTTTTTTCTAATGGCGCACCTGTGGTGCGCCATTAGTATAGCCCACGGTGCGCCATTAGTATCTGGTATACTAATGGCGCACCACATAGAAATGCGCCATTAGTAACAATTTTTTTTCAGAATTTATTTTATTTTTTTTCGAAATTTTCATTTTTTTCTGTTTTTTTTCTTAATCTCAGGTCACTATGGCTTAATCTCGGGTCAATATGTTTAATCTCAGGTCAAATCGCACTCCATGGTCAAACTTCCCGAAAGGTCACCCATCCTCACACTACTCCAGCCCAAGCATACTTAGCTTTAGAGTTCTATCCAACCCCAGCAACAACTCACTTCACAGGCACTTGTTGATATATCTAGCATATCAATCATATTATACCTTGTTGATGTCTAGGACTTTGTTCATGTTCATGACTGTGATGAAATTTTGAAAACTATTTCAAACTTCCCAGTCATATTACGTTTCAAAAAAAAATTCAAAACCAATATTTTTCTGTTACTAGTGGCGCACCACATCCACGGTGCGCCACTAGTAAGTTTGAATTTTTTTGAATTTTTTTGCCTCTAGATCTTGAAAGCCCCATAACTTTTTTTCTGTTAGGTTTTTGGGGATTTTGAAAATGTTTAACGGGGTTCCCCGAGTTAAATTCGGATGTAACTTTTCGAGTAGATGATTTTTCATATAAAAAACTTTTTAATCCGAGTTTGTATGCAAAAGTTATGCCCATTTTACAAATTTCCAGAGAGATTTTGCAAATAAAGTCGAAATTCATATTTGTAAATTTTCCCAACAACTAGACCACATATCACATGGGAAACTTATTTTCTTTTTTTGACATTTTTATCATTTTCCTTTATTTATTTTGAAACTGAAAAGGCTGTCCACAGGGGGGGTGGGGTGCATTCGGTGGAATTTTTGGGCTAAGTTAGTAATGGCGCACCATGGTAGTGGTGCGCCATTACTAGTTTTGAAACAAATATAAAAAAAATTGAAATTTTTTTTGAATTTTATTTACTAGTGGCGCACCGTGGATGTGGTGCGCTATTACTAGTTAAAACTAGTAATGGCGCACTATCCCCTGGTGCACCATTACTAGTTTTGAAAAAAAATAAAAAAAATTTGAAAAAAAATTGATTTTTTACTAATGGCGCACCATGGATGTGGTGCGCCATTAGTAGTTCAACTAGTAATGGCGCACTATCCCCTGGTGCGCCATTAGTAGTTTTGAAAAAAAATAAAAAAATGTTACTAATGGCGCACCAGGGATGTGGTGCGGCATTAGTATTTGGACACTAATGGCGCACCAACACATGGTGCGCCATTAGTATATAGTAGTGGCGCACCACATGTCTGGTGCGCCATTAGTGTCCATTTCATCTATAGCCCTTTTCCTAGTAGTGTTGATTGTGGTGATACACATATTCATAATATTGATGCCAAAAGATGCAAAGTTGATAATGATATTGCAACATATTTATGGCACTGCCGTTTAGGTCATGTTGGTGTAAAGAGCATGAAGAAACTCCATGCAGATGGACTTTTGGAATCACTTGATTATGAATCATTTGATACTTGTGAACCATGCCTCATGGGCAAGATGATTAAAACTCCGTTCTCCGGAACAATTGAGCGAGCCAATGACTTAGTTGAAATAATGCATACCGATGTATGCGGTCCGATGAGTGTTGAGGCACGCAATGGGTATCGTTATGTTCTGACCTTCACATATGATTTGAGCAGATATGGGTATATCTACTTAATGAAACACAAGTCTGAAACATTTGAAAAGTTCAAAGAATTTTAGAGTGAAGTGGAGAATCATCGTAACAAGGAAATAAAGTTTCTACAATCTGATCATGGAGGTGAATATTTGAGTTACGAGTTTGGCCTTCATTTAAAACAATGTGGAATAGTTTCACAACTCACGCCACATGGAACACCACAGTGTAATGGTGTGTCCGAACGTCGTAACTGTACTTTATTAGATATGGTGCGATCTATGATGTCTCTTATGATTTACCACTATCATTTTGGGGTTATGCATTAGAGACATCTGCATTCACATAAAATAGGGCATCGTCTAAATTCGCTGAGACGACACCGTATGAACTGTGGTTTGGCAAGAAACCTAAGCTGTCGTTTCTTAAAGTTTGGGGTTGCGACACTTATGTCAAAAGGCTTCAGCTTGATCAGCTCAAACCCAAATCGGAGAAGTGCGTCTTCATAGGATACCCTAAGGAAACAATTGGGTACACCTTCTGCCACAGATCCGAAGGCAAGATCTTTGTTGCCAAGAATGGTACATTTCTAGAGAAGGAGTTTCTCTTGAAAGAAGTGAGTGGGAGGAAAGTAGAACTTGATGAGGTAACTGTACCTTCTCACGAATTGGAAAGTAGCGCATCAGAGAAATCCATTCCCGTGATGCCCACACCAACTAGAGAGGAAGCTAATGATGATGATCATGAAACTTCAGATCAAGTTACTACTAGACCTCATAGGTCGAACAAAGCACGTTCCACACCAGAGTGGTAAGGTAATCCTGTACTGGAAGTCATGTTACTAGACCATGGCAAACCTACGAACTATGAATAAGCTATGATGAGCCCAGATTCCGATAAATGGCTTGAGGCCATGAAATCTGAGATAGGATCCATGTATGAGAAAAAGTGTGGATTTTGGTGGACTTGCCCGATGATTGGCGAGCCATAGAGAACAAATGGATCTTCAAGAAGAAGGCTGATGCTGATGGTAATGTTACTGTCTACAAAGCTTGAATTTTTGTGAAAGGTTTGCGACAAGTTCAAGGAGTTGACTACGATGAGACTTTCTCACCCGTAGCGATGCTTAAGTCTGTTCGAATCATGTTAGCAATTGCCACATTTTATGCTTATGAAATCTGGCAAATGGACATCAAAACTGCATTCCTTAATGGATTTCTTAAAGAATAGTTGTATATGATGCAACCAGAAGGTTTTGTTGATCCTAAAGGTGCTAACAAAGTGTGCAAGCTCCAGCGATCCATCTATGGACTGGTGCAAGCATCTTACAGTTGGAATATACACTTTGATGAGGTGGTCAAAGCCTAAGGTTTTATACAGACTTCCGGAGAAGCCTGTATTTACAAGAAAGTGTGTGGGTGCTTTGTAGCATTTCTAATATTATATGTGGATGCCATATTATTGATTGGAAATGATATAGAATTTCTGGATAGCATAAAAGGATACTTGAATAAGAGTTTTTCAATGAAAGACCTTGGTGAAGCTGCTTATATATTGGGCATGAAGATCTATAGAGATAGATCAAGACGCTTAATAGGACTTTCACAAAGCACATACCTTGACAAAGATTTGAAGAAGTTCAAAATGGATCAGTCAAAGAAAGGGTTCTTACCTGTGTTGCAAGGTGTGAAATTGAGTCAGACTCAAAGCCCGACCACTTCAGAAGATAGAGAGAAAAATGAAAGTCATTCCCTATGCCTCAGCCATAGGTTCTATCATGTATGCTATGCTGTGTACCAGACCTGATGGGTGCCTTGCCATAAATCTGGCAGGGAGGTACCAAACTAACCCAGGAGTGAATCACTGGACATTGGTCAAGAACATCCTGAAGTACCTGAAAAGGGCCAAGGATATGCTTATCATTTATGGAGGTGACAAAGAGCTTGTCGTAAATGGTTACGTCGATGCTAGCTTTGACACTAATCTGGATGACTCTAAGTCACAAACTGGATACATATTTATATTGAATGGTGGAGCTGACAGTTGGTGTAGTTCCAAGCAGAGCGTCATGGCAGGATCTACGTGTGAAGCGGAGTACATGGCTGCTTCAGAAGCAGCAAATGAAGGAGTCTGGATGAAGGAGTTCATATCCGATCTAGGTGTAATACCTAGTGCATCGGGTCAAATGAAAATCTTTTGTGACAATACTGGAGCAATTGCCTTGGCGAAGGCATTTCACAAAAGAACCAAACACATCAAGAGACACTTCAACTCCATCCATGATCTTTTCAAGGAGGGAGACATAGAAAATTTGCAAAATACATACGGATCTGAATGTAGTAGACTCGTTGACTAAGCCTCTTCCACGAGCAAAACATGATCAGCACCAAGACTCCATGGGTGTTAGATTCATTACAATATAATCTAGATTATTGACTCTAGTGCAAGTGGGAGACTGAAGGAAATATGCCCTAGAGGCAATAATAAATTTGTTATTTTATATTTCCTTATTCATGATAAAGGTTTATTATTCATGATAGAATTGTATTGATCAGAAACCTAAATACATGTGTGAATATATAAACAAACACAGTGTCCCTAGTGAGCCTCTACTTGACTAGCTCGTTGATCAAACATGGTTAAGGTTTCCTAACCATGGACATGAGTTGTCATTTGATACGGGATCATACCAATAGGAGAATGATGTGATGGAAAATACCCATATGTTAGCTTAGCATTATGATCGTTCAGTTTTATTGCTATTGCTTTCTTCATGTCAAATACATATTCCTTCGACTATAAGATTATGCAACTCCCAGATACCGGAGGAATGCCTTGTGTGCTATCAAACGTCACAACATAATTGGGTGATTATAAATATGCTCTAAAGGTATCTCCGAAGGTGTTTGTTGAGTTGGCATAGATCGAGATTAGGATTTGTCACTCTGAGTATCAGAGAGGTATCTCTAGGCCCTCTCGGTAATACACATCATAAACTTGCAAGTAAATGACTAAGGAGTTAGTCATGAGGTGATGTATTATGAAATGATTAAAGAGACTTTCCGATAACGAGATTGAAATAGGTATGAAGATACCGATGATCGAATCTCGGGCAAGTAACATACCGATAGACAAAGGGAATAATGTATGTTGTCATAACGGTTCGACCGATAAAGATCTTTGTAGAATATGTAGGAGCCAATATGAGAATCCAGGTTTCGCTATTGGTTATTGACCGGAGAGGTGTCTCGGTCATGTCTACATAGTTCTTGAACCTGTAGGGTCCACACGCTTAATCTTCGATGACGATATAGTATTATATGAGTTATGTGATTTGGTGACCGAATGTTGTTCGGAGTCCCGGATGAGATCACATACATGACGAGGAGTCACAAAATGGTCTAGAGGTAAATATTTATATATAGGACGATGGTATTCGGACATCAGAAGTGTTTCGGAGGGTACCAGGTACATATCGGGTCACTAGAAGGGGTTCCGGGCACCCCCCGCAAAAGATATGGGCCTTATGGGCCAAGAGGGGAAACACACCAGCCACGAGGGGCTGGTGTGCCCCCTTATGGGCCGAACCAGAGGAGAAGGAAAGAGGGGAAGGGAGAAGGAAGGGGGGGGGATTCAGCCTCCCCCTTCCTTCCCTCCCCCCTCTCTTTCCTTCCCCCTCTGGCAAATAAGGAAGGGGGACGCCACTTGGGAGGACCCCAAGTAGGATTCGGCCTACTTGGGGCGCCCTCCTGGCTACTCCCTCCTCCCCCACCTATATATATGTGTAAAGGGGGGCGCCTAGGACACCAGATAATTGCCTAGCCATGTGTGGCGCCCCCCTCCACCGTTTACACCCCCGGTCATATTTTCGTAGTGCTTAGGCGAAGCCCTATGGAGATCACTTCACCATCACCGTCACCACGCCATCGTGCTAATGGAACTCATCTACTACCTCGACATCTGGCTTGATCAAGAAGGCGAGGGACGTCACCGAGCTGAACATGTGTATAATTCGAAGGTGCCGTACATTTGGTACTTGATCGGTTGGAGCTAAAGAAGTTCGACTACATCAACCATGTTGTTAAACGCTTCCGCTTACAGTCTACGAGGGTACGTAGACACACTCTCCTCCTCATTGCTATGCATCCCCATGGATAGATCATTGCGTGTGCGTAGAGTTTTTTTTGTTTTCCATGCAATGATTCCCAACACATCTGTCAGTCTATCTTGGACATAAGAAACTTCGTGGTCCTTCTTCTTATTCCAATCTTGGATGTTTATCGGGACGCTGTCCCTAATAACAACTCCGCATTGGGCGACTTCTTTGATTGTGAGCCTTTCATCCTAGCGCAACCTTTTCTTCGGGCCTCGTCTCCTTATGGAAGTTTGGCTCGATCCGAAGGGCTAAAAGAAGGAAGAAGCGTTAATGTATGTGCATACAAAAGAAGGAAGTATAATATTTACACACACACACACACACACACACACACATAAACACTATTCTGATCACGGGATCAGTATAATATTCTGATCACAACATGAACTTCCCAGAGTACCACGCCTGACCTTCCCCGAGTACTAGGTTGAACTTCAACTAAAAAGTGTTCAAATGGGGCTTGCGATATACCGTTGGAAAACTATAGACACCAATATCATGATCCAAGTTAAATTTTTGGCAAAATGTAAGCGGTTTAAGAGCAGTTTTGAAAACCGTATTTTCTTCATACAAAAAACATGAATCGTATTTTCGATCGCATTTCTAAACCGTTTATTGGAATGACGTAAATAATATAGCATTGGAAAGCTGCTGCAAAACCGCTCCTTCAACATGTTGAAAGTTTTCTCGAATTCCCTATGGATAAAGAGTAATTTTGAAAATCGTAAAATTTCGCAAACCGAACAGCTGAGTTCGTATTTTCAATGTAATTTCTAAACAGCTAATCCATTTGAGGCAAATGATATGGCATTGGAAAGCTTGTAGAAATGCACTACTTTTTCATGTTAAAAGTTTTTTCTAATTTGGAACAGTTTAAAAGTAATTCAGAAAACGGTACAAGTTCCACCGAGTTCGTATTTTCAAACTAATTTTTTAACCGTACGTCCGAATGCAACAATTGATACGGCGTTGGAAAGCTTGAGAAAATGCGAAACTGTTTTGTATATATTGTTTCTCCTAACTCCTTACATTTTAAGTCAAATTGGAAAATGAATAAACACTTTTTTTTGGCATAATTTCTACATACTTTATCGGAATGGGGAAAATAATATACCGCTGAAAAGCTATGAAAAATGCAAAAAAAATCCATGTTGATGGTTTTCTCTGATACCTAGTCGTTTTCAAGTAATTGCGAAAATGGCGAGATCATTCGTTCTGCCTTTATCACGAAACTGATTCTTCGAAAATGCACCGCGTGAAGAACCTAAACTTCTCGACACGTGTACTTGAACTTCACTCTGTTTTTCACGTACTTTTTATTTCTCGTATATCTATATCCACTGCTCCTAGCTCTCCATCCACTCACCGGAATTGAGCAAGTGATATACCGATGGAAAGCTGCTGTAAGCACGCAACTTTCCCGTGTTGATCATTTTTTCATACTCGCAACGATTTTAAAAGTTTTTCATCTGAAATTCATTCAGCGTAGTAGTTGAACTTCATGCTATTTTCACGTTGAACTTCTGTGACGTATTTTTGTTTGTACACGCGCCTGAACTTCCCTCTGTACGATCCGACCTTCGGGCTATCTTTGCAACCGTAGCTTCCCCCGCGAATTATTCTGGTTAGTAGTGTTCTATATGATGTTAGTGTAATCTAGAAAAGTTTTTTTGGCAACTAAATACCGGTGTTAAATAGAAATCTCGCTCGCTGGCGGATTTTGCTCTCGGGTCGTGATGAAATTGCGTTTTTTGCAATTTTACTGCCTGATTTGTTCGACCTGAACTTCCCATAGTGCTAAGTTGGACTTCCGTCAACATTGCCAAAATGGGGCTTGTGATATACCGTTGGAAAGCGATGGACACCGGTATCATGACCCAACTTCAAATTTAGGCAAAATGTAAGTGGTTTAAGAGCAGTTTTGAAAACCGTGTTTTCTTCATACAAAAAATGTGAATCGTATTTTCGATTGCATTTCTAAACCATTTATCGAAATGAGGCAAATAATATGGCGTTGGAAAGCTGCCGTAAAACCTCTCCTTCCACATGATGAAAGTTTTTTCTAATTCCATATGGTTAAAGAGTAATATGGAAAATCGTAAAATTTCGTAAACCGAACAACTGACTTTGTATTTTCGTTGCCATTTCTAAACGCCTAATCCAATTGAGACAAATGATATGGAGTTGGAAAGCTTATGAAAATGCGCTTTTTTCTCATGTTGAAAGTTTTTTTTTCTAATTTTGAATAGTTTAAGAGTAATTTAGAAAACGGTACAATTTGTACCAAGTTTGTATTTTCGATATATTGTTTTAATCATACTTCCGAACGTAGCAAATGCTATGGCGTTGGAAAGTCTGAACAAATGCGAAACTTTTTGGTATATATTGTTTCTCCAAATTCATTATAGTTTTACGTTGATTTTGAAAATAGCTAAAACCGTATTTTCGCCGTAATTTCTACAAACTTCATCGGAACGGGCAAATAATATACTGTTAAAAAGCTATGAAAAATGCGAAACTTTTTCATGTTGATGGTTTTCTCTGAATCCCAGCAATTTTCAAGTAATTTCAGAAACGGCGAGATCACTCGTTCTGCCTTTAACGTGAAACAGATTCGTCGAAAATGCATTGTGTGAAGTACTTAAACTTCTGTGGCAGTTCTACCTGAACTTCACTATGTTGTTCACGTGCTTTTTTTGCTCGTAGCTCTTCATTAACTCACCGGAATTACACAAGTGATATACCAATGGAAAGCTGCTATAAACACGCAACTTTTCCGTGTTGATTATTTTTTCATACTCGCAACGGTTTTAAAAGTTTTTCTTGTGAAATTCATTCAATGTAGTAGTTGAACTTCCTGTTGTTTTCACGTTGGACTTGTGTGACATATTTTGTCTGTAATTTTCCCATCCATTTTCAGCAGTGTTACACAAATGATATTCTTTTTGTACAAACCTTTCTCACTATATTTTTTTAACTTTCTCCGACCGAGGACTTGCACTTACACAAATGATATTCCTATCGTTTTGAAGTAAATTAGAAAATGACAAGGTCATGATTTCTACCTTCATTGCGAATGGAAATGCACTGCGTGAAGTAGTTAAACTTCTCGGGCATGTCTGTTTGAACTTCACTCTGTTTTTGACGTGCTATTTTTTGACATGTTGTTTTTCGCACTACGTGAAGTAGTTGAACTTCTGGGGCATGTCTATTTGAACTTCACTCTGTTTCACTTTATTTGTATTTTTCTTGTATGAAATACACGCCATGTAGTACGTGAACTTCTGGTTATTATCACTTTTGAACTTCTCTCTGGTTTGTAAATAAGGAGGCCGCCGGCTCCAGGGAAGAAGGCCGGAGGGGCGGGGGACGGGGGCCCCTGGTCGCGGTGACGCTGGGCAGAGGGGCTTAGGTAGTGCGCTGGAGAGGGAGGGAGCCGACGTCGGCAAGTACGTCGGCGCTTGGCTGAAGGCGTTAATGGGAGCTGGGGCCATGGTGACACGAGTGGCCATGGCGGCGTGACTTGTGGAGGCTGACGCGGCGCAAACGGAGGCGCGTCAGGAGGATCTGTGGCCGGCGGTGTGTGATGGCAGTTAGATCCATGGCTGGCGGGATCCGTGGCTGGCGGCGTCTGTATGGCTGGCGATAGCAGCGCTTGCCATCTGGGGCGAACTACCCAAGCTCCGTGGGGTGAACGGCTTCAGCTCGCGATGCGGGATGGGGCGACAGAGGTGGGAGTGGTGGTGGCGTGGCCCGGGCGGTGTCCGGCCGGTGTCGTGCGTGGTGGCGCGGTAGGTGCGTCAGGTGGTGCGCGCATGGTTGGGGTCCAACTGCGGCCTGGTGGGATCCGACCAGTGCCGAGGGAAGCGGGTGGTGTGGGGCAACGACCTGTTGTGGCAGCGCCTTGGGTGGGTCGCCCGGCGGGAGGAGGCGCGCGGGGCAGCGAGATCTAGGGAGGAGGGTGGCGGCACTCGGGGGAGGGGATCGAGGGAAGTCAGGGTGGGGATTGGGGCAACGGGTGAGGTGACATGGGCTTTTGTCTGTAAAATCGGTCCGGTGGGTTTTTTCTGAATCTCAGGAACATCTCCGTCGCGCCCTTATAGGACTGACTGTGATCCAAATAGTTATTCTAATCCTGGGATTAGAATAGTGTTGTCTCCTCCATTCGGTCAATATATATACACCTCACCGGACTCTGCAACAGTTAAGGCTCCCTCCTCCATTCGGTCACCGGAGCCGTCATGATCTCCTTCCTCCTCCATTCGGTCACTAGAGCCGTCATGATCTCCTTCCTCCTCCATTGGATCACTGGGGCCATCATCCTCTCTTTCCTGACCATCGGTGTCATTGAGAAATGACAAGGTGATATCACCTCTGCCGCAGACTATATCCCCCAACAACTCTTCTTTTTCTAAGTCTCTTTCCATAGTTTCTGCAAATATTACAACATGGCAATATACAAACAAGAGAGATGGATTAGTAGCAAACATGGACTTAATCACAACAAGGAATCATAGTGATAAAGTAAAGCAATTACATGGTGTATGAATTTCATACAATAAAGAGACAACCATTAGGCTCCTGCCGGTTACCGATAACTTTAAAAGACATGATCATCTCATACAACAACGTATATCACATCTCATGTCTTGACCATATCACATCACAACATGCCCTGCAAAAATAAGTTAGATGTCCTCTACTTTATTGTTGCAAGTTTTACGTGCCTGCTAGGCGCTTCTAGCAAGAACCGTTCTTACCTATGCATCAAAACCACAACGGTGATTTATCAAGTTTGCTGTTTTAACCTTCAACAAGGACCGACCGCAGTCAAATTCGATTCAACTAAACTAGGAGAAACAAACACTCGCCAGCCCCCATTATGCAAAACTAGTTGCATGTCTGTCGGTGGAACCGGTCTCATGAACATGGCCACGTAAGGTTGGTTTGGGCCGCTTCATCCAACAATACCGCCGAATCAAAATAAGACATTGGTGGTAAGAAGTATGACGATCACCGCCCACAACTCTTTGTGTTGTACTTGTGCATATCATCTACTCATAGACCTGGCTCTGATGCCACTGTCGGGAAACGTAGCATGAAATTTCAAAAAAATTCCTACACTCACGCAAGATATATCTAGGAGATGCATAGCAACGAGAGGGGAGAGTGTGTCTACGTACCCTCATAGACCGTAAGTGGAAGCGTTTCACAACGCGATTGATGTAGTCAAACTTTCTTCAGGCTCCACCGATCGAGTACCGAACGTACGACACCTCCAAGTTCTGCACACGTTCAGCTCGGTGACGTTCCTCGCCTTCTTGATCTAGCAAGGTGTCGAGGTAGTAGATGAGTTCTGTCAGCACGACGGCGTGGTGACAGTGATGGTGAAGTGATCCACACAGGGCTTCACCTAAGCACTACGAAGATATTACTGGAGGCATGAACTATGGAGGGGGGGCGCCACACACGACTATGCAATAGTCTGGGGTGTGCTAGGGGCACCCCACCACATACATATAGGTTGGGGGAGAGGGGAGGCACCCAAGTAGTTCGAATCCTACTTGTGGCCTTCCCATGGCCGGCGCCCCCCCTTCCTTATTTACCGGAGGGGGAAGGAAAGAGGAGGGAGGAGGGAAGGAAGGGGGAGGCCAAATCCCCCCTTTCCTTCTCCCTTCCCTTCTTTCCTTCTCCTCTGGTGTGGCCCATATGGGGGCGCAACAGCCCCTGGTGGTTGTTGCGTTTCCCCTCTTGGCCCATAAGGCCCATATCTTTTGCCGGGGGTGCGCGGAACCCCTTCCGGTGAGCCGATATGTACCCAGTACCCTCAGGAACACTTCCGGTGTCCGAACACCATCATCCTATATATGAATCTTTACCTCTTGACCATTTCAAGACTCGTCATGTCTGTGATCTCATCCGGGACTCCGACAACATTCAGTCACCAAATCACATAACTCATATAATACAATAGCGTCATCGAACGTTATGCGTGCGGACCCTACGAGTTCGAGAACTATGTAGACATGACCGAGACACCTCTCCGGTCAATTAGCAATAGCGGAACCTGGATGCTCATCTTGACTCCTACATATTCTACAAATATCTTTATCCGTCGAACCGTTATGACAACATACACAATTCCCTTTGTCCATCAGTATGTTACTTGCCCGAGATTCGATCGTCGTTATCTTCACACCTAGTTCAATCTCATTACATGAAAGTCTCTTTACTCGTTCCGTAATACATCATCTTGTGACTAACTCCTTAGTCATTTGCTTGGAAGCTTATGATGTGCATTACCGAGAGGGCCCAAAGATACCTCTCCGATACTCGGAGTGACAAATCCTAATCTCGATATATGCCAACTCAACAAACACCTTTGAAGATACCTGTAGAGCATCTTTATAATCATCCAGTTATGTTGTGATGTTTGATAGCACACAAGGCATTCCTCCGGCATCAGGGAGTTTCATAATCTCATTGTTGAAGGAATATGCATTTGACATGAAGAAAGCAATAGCAATAAAACTGAACGATCATTATGCTAAGCTAATGGATGGGTCTTGTCCATCACATCATTCTCGTAATGATGTGATCTCGTTATCAAATGACAACTCAGGTCTATGGTTAGGAAACGTTAACCATCTTTGATCAACAAGCTAGTCAAGTAGAGGCTCACTAGGGAAACAATGTTTGTCTATGTATACACACATGTATTTAGGTTTTTGATCAATACAATTCTATTTTATTAATAAACATTTATCATGAATAAGGAAATATAAAATAACAACTTTGTTATTGCCTCCAGGGCATATTTCCTTCAAAAACATCGAACGAATACCAAATTCACATATCACTTATAACAAGACTTCTCTGATGTCCTCAAGAACAAAAGTAACTACTCACAAATCATATTCATGTTCAAGATCAAAGGGCTATTGAATACCATTAAGGATCTGAACATATATCTTCCACCAAATAAACCAACTAGCATCAACTACAAGATGTAATCAACACTATTAGCAACCCACAGGTTCCAATCTGAGGTTTTGAGACAAAGATTGAGTACAAGAGATGAAATAGGGTTTGAGATGAGATGGTGCTGGTGAAGATGTTGATTGGTCCTTCCCATGATGATAGGATCATTTGTGTTGAAGATGGCTTCGATTTCCCCCTCCCAGAGGGATGTTTCCCTGGCGGAATCGCTCCTGCCTAGGTTCCGCCTCGAGACGGCAACGCTTCATCCTGAAACCTTTCTTATGATTTTTTCCAGGTCAAATGGCATCATATAGCAGAAGATGGGCTCCGGAGGCCTGCTAGGGGCTCCACAAGCTCGGGGGGTGCGCCCTGGGGGTAGGGTACGCCCCCAGGCTTGTGGCTTCCTGGTGGGTCCCATCTGGTAATTCTTTTGCCAATATTTTTTATATATTCCAAAATAATTCTCCGTGGATGTTCAGGTCATTTGGAGTTGTGCCGAGTAGGTGTCTCCAACATAGCCCTTTACGGTCCAGAATTCCAACTGCCAGCAATCTCCCTCTTCATGTGAAACTTGAAAAATAAGAGAGAAAAGGCATACGAATTGTATCATAAAGTGAAATAACAGTCCATAATGCAATAAACATTGGTAGGAAAACATGATGCAAAATGGACGTATCCCGTACCAGCGCTCGTCGAGCTGGTTCATGCTCACGACCCTGCTCTTGAGTGTCGGGAAGAAGAAGAAATTCGTGAACGCCCTGCGGTTACCCTGTTGTGTGCGAAGACGACAGTCCCGCGCCTGTGGATGTGGACCACCGAGCCATCCACGAACATCACCTTCCCGGCTCAAAACAAATCCATCGCCCTCTTCCAGCTCATACCGGCTAGCCCTCAATCAAAGACCAAATTTGTAAATCAAAGAATTAAAACCAAACTTGATTGTTCAAATCAGTATCACCACAAAATAATCTAAAATGGGCTCTTATCAAGAAAACTTAATTTCTAGGGTTTTCCATTTCCAAACTAGCTGCCACTGGCATGAATCCAATCCTTAATAAACACTGATATTGATTGCAAACTGGAGCATCTCAACAAACAAAAGTTCAGTCACTCAAGCGCCCATTCAATTGACTTATAAACGAATCCTAATCGTTAGGGTTTCGATTAGAAACATGCCGGTCGGCTAACGATTTCAGATTGTTCTTGCATATGGGTGGAAGGGCTTCCCGATAGAATCACTATGCTGGGCCATCGGAGCTGAGGAGGATAGTCAGAGTGGTCGGCAGGGCTGCTAGGGGCACGGTGGTGGCGACATGGGGTTGGTGGGGGATGCCACGGCTCACTCAGGGGAACGCTAATTTAGGCGAAGGAAAGTGGTACCTCACCTAGCCCAGGTCCTAGTCGTCATAAGAATCGATGGCCATGGCCCACCTGTCTTAAGATCTCCGACCCAACACGTCAGTAACCGAGTAGGTAACGGTCAACTGCTTGGACACGAGAGCCAGGCTCCGTTTGGGCTTTTGTGAAAATGGGGCAAGTGGTGGAGGGGAAAGTGAGAAAATTTAGATGCCTTGGGAAAAACTAAGCACGACTAAGGAACCGAGGGCACAGAAATAGAAATCCCCTTTTTTAATCTTTTTTTTCTTTGTTCAACTACAACTCTTTCCTTGGATAATTTCAATTTGCGACAAGTATTACTTCAAACAAGTTTATTCATTGCTAAATAAGCGGATGTCCATTATTTCCTCACGACAACATAAGTAATATATCTCAAACAACGGGACATGACCCACATATGGACTAGGTATGAGTTTCACTACTTTTCTTCCTTAGTTTGTGATTCGACTGAAGACAAATGCGGCTGCGGTGGTGGCACATTTGAGCCCATGGACTCTAAGGACAATCGGTTTGCAATTTCTTGGTTGATCCGCGTGAGCTCTTGGCAGTACTCCTTGCACTCCTCAAGTGTAAGATCCTCCTCATTCATGAAGAGATACCTGGCCACAGTTCCAGAGCTCTCTTTCTTGGCCTTCTCAAAGCGTTGGTTGGTCTCTTTTGCTCTCTCTTTCTCCGCTGCAACCACTCTCTCTAACCGGG
This sequence comes from Triticum dicoccoides, assembly GCF_002162155.2. NCBI lineage: Eukaryota > Viridiplantae > Streptophyta > Magnoliopsida > Poales > Poaceae > Triticum > Triticum dicoccoides. The sequence continues at coordinate 769,741,731 of NC_041383.1, read as the reverse complement.
CTACCTCTTCTTTCAACCATGCAATCCTTACCTTCTTTGCCTCATACTCAACCTTCCCCACAACAGACCACCTGCCTCTCTTTGGCATACTCAAAGTGGAGATGATCTAAAGTGATTTTTGACTAGATGACAAGAAGTATCTTTCTCGAGATATTTCACTCGGGAAAGATATGGGTTGTGTTTTGAATGACGGGAGGGTGACCCTTTATATAGATGGAAGCGGGGTCCATACTAAAATCGTCTATCAATGTCCTCTAAAGAAAAATATGCTACGCAAGAACGACAATTGTAATTATTTGCCAAACATAGGACGATGGATAAGGACACCTCCAATTAATCATAGAGAAACTTATGTACACATTTAGAGCATTTCAATTTTTGGCTAAAAATATGCTCCACGACAATGAAGGTCATAATTATTTGCTAAACATAGATCATTGGATAAGGTCACTTGAAATTAATCATGGAGAAAAGTATGTACACATTTGCAACATTGTACTAGCTTAATTACATGTTCTTGATTACACACAGATTAACAAGCTTTTAAGAGCACACTCTTTATAATTATTAGGTAAAAAAGAATGTCCAAATGTTCGTAATTCTATTAACAGTGAGATGCAACATAAAACATAATTTAAGATTAGTTTTTACCAACCCATGTAATAGTACTTTTTAAAATTTCCAAGCATCTCGTGCATCGGTACATCACCAATTTATCTATAAATGAGTATGTTTCTGAATATTATCCTTTAGTTATGCAATGTTTTATGTTTTAAAATCTGTTTGAGGGACTAACTAATACGTCTCCAACGTATCTATAAATTTTTGATTGTTCCATGCTGTTATATTATCATTCTTAGATCTTTTACAATCATTTTATAGCAACTTCATATCATTTTTTGGGACTAACCTATTGACATAGTGCCCAATGTCAATTGATGTTTTTTGCTTGTTTTTTACTTCACAGAAAATCAATATCAAACGGAGTCCAAACACAGTGAAACCTTTTGGAGATTTTTTCTGGACCAGAAGACACCTGTTGGGCCCAAGAAGTACCAGTGGGGCTCGGAGGGGAGCACTACCCACCTGGGCGCGCTTGGGGGCCCAGGCGGGCCCTTGTCGGTTGTTCCCAGCTCATCCGCCTCCCGCACTGCCTCTTTGCTCTAAAAATACCCTGAAAATCCAAAAACCCTAGGGGAATCGATGAAACACAATTCCAGCCGCCAGTTCCAGAAACCACAGATCTAATCTAGACACCACCGCGGAGGGTGTCGTGGAATTATCATGTCAGATGTCCTAACATAAGGACTTAGGCGTGGATCCATCGCAACGTAGTTAGCTTGAAGGGGTTAAACGGGACAAGGGACACGGAGAGTTTATACTGGTTCGGCCCCTCACGGTGGAGGTAACAGCCTAATCCAGTGTAGGGTGGTTATTGCTTGGGATTTGATTACCAGGGAGCGAATACACTTGACCTAGTTCTCGATCTCTTTCTTTCCCGCCCTAACTCGTCGCCGGGTCGTCCCTTTATATACACAGCTTAATACCCGGTGGCTTACAGAGTCCTGACCGGTTCATAGACAACATGTCCGACTCGCTGACTAACTAATCCTGCCTTACAATACAAGTTTATCCTCGTGGCGGTTCATTCTTCTGGGCCCTAAGTCACCTCTGGGTCTTGGGCCGTCAGCGGGCTTGTTATGACCCGCCCACTTCATGGTTTATCACTATTGGTATGACCCGACCCCTCCTGGGTGGATCATACCTAGTAGCTATATCCCCAACATTAGGCCCCATGTTGATTTGAACTTGTTCATATCAATCTTCAACACTTGATTTGTAAAACATGCACCACTTGTTGTAACCCGCCGTGATGTCAGCTCTTGGAATCCTCTTAAATCGCCATGACATCATTTCGCCTTAACTCTGCACTAGGCCCAGAGCATCTTAACCGATCCTTATCTTAATGAACATCCCAAAAATCGAGGCATCCCTATAGCCATGCGATGATTTCGGCCTCCTCGATTCCTGTGCATGCCTTGTATTCACCCCCCTTATAAATAGGGACGGGGGTCTCTCTCATTTTCCACCTGCTTCCTTGTTCGTCTTCGTCTTCCTCTCAGCCGCACGAGCGCTCGTACTATGCCGTCGCAACCTCCAACTGCACCACTTGTTGTAACACGCTATGACGTCAGCTCTTGGAATCCTCTTAAACTGCCATGACATCATTTTGCCTTAACTCTGCACTAGGCCCAGAGCATCTTAACTGATCCTTATCTTAATGAACACCCCGAAAACCGAGGCGTCCTATAGCCAGGTGTTGATTTCGGCCTCCTTGATTCCTGTGCACGCACTACAAAAAAAATACACTTTTGTGTTATACGTGTTTGTCACAGTAGGTCACGGTTTTTTGTCATGCATGTACATCCATGACAGAATCAAGATAGTCATACCTGTGCTGTCATAGAAGTGTTCCATGACATTACCAAAATTATCATCACAGAAGTGTCCACTTCCATGACGATAAATCGCGCGTCACAGAAGTGCTTTCGTCAAGGGTGACTGACATGTGGCATCCACCATAACAGAACGCCGTTAAGCTACCGGGTCGGGTTTTGGATCCGATAACCCGTTAACAGTCCAGACCAATGGGGATTTTCCACATGTAAAATCATCATTGGCTGGAGGAGACACGTGTCAGGTCCGCGTTGGCACAGGTGTCACTCATCTAATGGGCGAGACGCGCCTATGATATGTTGACACGTGGACCAGCCCATCAAGTTTAAATGGGTTGGCCCAACTAAAGGCCCACAAGATTTTGCGGACCATAATGGGCCGGCCCAGCTAAAGGCCCACGAGATTTTGCAGACCATAATGGGCTGGCCCAGCTAAAGGCCCACAAGATTTTGCGGGCCATAATGGGCCGTCCCAGGTAAAGGCCCACAAGATTTTTGTGTGCCATAATGGGCCGGCCCAGGTAAAGGCCCACAAGATTCTTGTGGATCATAATGGGCCGGGCCAGCTAAAGGCCCACGAGATTTCACCGACATTAATGGGCCGGCCCAGCTGTAGGCCCACAAGATTTTGAGGAACCTAGTAGGCTGGCCCATTAACTCGTTGCCATGTTTTGGGCCAAATGCCGGCCCATATTTGATCCGGTCCATTAATGGCCTGCCATGTTCCGGGCCTAATAATGGCCCATATGAGATCCGGCCTGTTAAAAGCCTACCATGTTCTGGGCCAAATTACGGCCCAGATCAGGTCTGGCCCTTTAAGAGTCTTTGGGCTCAATTGTGGCCCATATCAGATTCGGCCCGTCAACTGGATGCTATGCTTTTGGGCCCACTTGCTAAAGGCCCACTTAATAATTTGGCCTGATATTAGTTTCAGTCTGTTAAGGAACCGTTTAACATTTCGGCCCTATATTAATTTCGGCCTGTTAAGGCCTGTTAAAAGCCTGTCATATAGTAGGGCCTAACTTCGGCCTGGTTTGCATCCGGCCTGCTCGCAGCCGATATCAGCTTGGGCTAAACAAGGACCGAGACAATTTTGGCCTGTTAAAAGCCCGTGATTTGATTCACACAATCATGGGTCGGGGTCCATTTCGGGCTGCTGCCGGCCCGTGAGCTGTTCGGCACATTCAAGGGCCAACCTACATCGTGATTGCATGACGACCCGATTATGTACCTGATACGTCTCCAACGTATCTATAATTTTTAATTGTTCTGTGCTATTATATTACGCCTTTTGGATGTTTATGGGCTTTATTTTACACATTTATATCATTTTGGGACTAACCTACTAACCGGAGGCCCAGCCCGTATTGCTGTTTTTTTGCCTATTTCAGTATTTCGAAGAAAAGGAATATCAAACGGAGTCCAAACGGAATGAAACCTTCGGGAGCGTGATTTTTGGAACGAACGTGATCCAGAGGACTTGGAGTGAAAGTCAAGAAGCAGCCGAGGCCTCCACGAGATAGGAGGGCGCCCCCCTATAGGGCGCACCCCCTATCTCGTGGGCCCCTCGGGCGTCCACCGACGTACTTCTTCCTCCTATATAAGCCTACGTACCCCGAAAACATCCAGGGAGCCACCGAAACACAATTTCCACCGTCGTAATCTTCTGTATCCGCGAGATCCCATCTTGGAGCCTTCGCCGGCGTTCCGCCGAAGGGGGAATCGACCACGGAGGGCTTCTACATCAACATCCTTGCCCCTCCGATGAGTTGTGAGTAGTTTACCACAGACCTATGGGTCCGTAGTTATTAGCTAGATAGCTTCTTCTTTCTTTTTGGATCTCAATACAATGTTCTCCCCCTCTCTTGTGGAGATCTATTCGATGTAAACTCTTTTTGCGGTGTGTTTGTCGAGATCCGATGAATTGATGGGTTTATGATCAAGTTTATCTATGAATAATATTTGAATCTTCTCTGAATTCTTTTATGTATGATTGAGTTATCTTTGCAAGTCTCTTCGAATTATCAATTTGTTTTGGCCTACTAGATTGATCTTTCTTGCCATGGGAGAAGTGCTTAGCTTTGGGTTCAATCTTGCTGTGTCTTTACCCAGTAACAGAAAGGGTTGGAAGGCACATATTGTATTGTTGCCATCGAGGATAACAAGATGGGGTTTATATCATATTTCTTGAGTTTATCCCTCGACATCTTGTCATCTTCCTTAATGCGTTACTCTGTTCTTATGAACGTAATACTCTAGATGCAGGCAGGAGTCGGTCGATGTGTGGAGTAATAGTAGTAGATGCAGGTAGGAGTTGGTCTACTTGTTGCGGACGTGATGCCTATATACATGATCATGGCTAGATAATCTCATAATTATTCGCTTTTCTATCAACTGCTTGACAACAATTTGTTCACCCACCATAATACTTATGCTACCTTGAGAGAAGCCATTAGTGAAACCTATGCCCCGGGGTCTATCTCTTATCATATTTTCTTCCAATCTACTTTTATTTGCATCTTTACTTTTTGCATCTATATTATAAAATACCAAAAATATATTTATCTTATCATACTATCTTTATTACATCTCACTTTCGCAAGTGGCCGTGAAGCGATTGACAACCCCTTTATTGTGTTGGTTGCGAGTTCTTTGTTTGTTTGTGTAGGTGCGTGGGACTTTTGAGGAGCCTCCTACTGGATTGATACATTGGTTCTCGAAAACTGAGGGAAATACTTACGCTACTATTGCTGCATCACCCTTTCCTCTTCAAGGAAAACCAACGCAAGCTCAAGACGTAGCAAGAAGGATTTCTGGCGCCGTTGCCGGGGAGGTCTTCGCTCAAGTCAAGACATACCAAGTACCCATCACAAACCCATCTCCCTCACATTTACATTATTTGCCATTTGCCTCTCGTTTTCCTCTCCCCCACTTCACCCTTGCCGTTTTATTTGCCCTCTCTTTCCCAATCTCCTCCTCTCTTTTCGCTTGCCTTTTTCTGTTTGCTTGTGTGTTGGATTACATGTTGCCATGGCGCAAGATAATACCAAATTGTGTGATTTCTCGAATACCAATAATAATGATTTCCTTAGTACTCCGATTGCTCCTCTTAATAATGTTGAGTCTTGTGAAATCAATACTGCTTTGCTAAATCTTGTTATGAAAGATCAATTCGCCGGCCTTCCTAGTGAAGATGCTGCTACTCATCTAAACAACTTTGTTGATTTGTGTGATATGCAAAAGAAGAAATATACAGATAACAATATTGTCAAATTGAAGTTATTTCCGTTTTCACTTAGAGATCGTGCTAAAGTTTGGTTTTCGTCTTTGCCTAAAAATAGTATTGATTCTTGGAACAAGTACAAAGATGCTTTTATCTCTAAGTATTTTCCTCCCGCTAAGATTATCACTCTTAGGAACGATATCATGAATTCTAAACAACTTGATCATGAGCATGTTGCCCAATCTTGGGAAAGAATGAAATTGATGCTTCGCAATTTCCCTACTCATGGTTTGAATTTGTGGATGACCATACAAAATTTTTATGCCGGTTTGAACTTTGCTGCTAGAAATCTCTTAGACTCGGCCGTGGGAGGCACGTTTATGGAAATCACGTTAGGAGATGCTACAAAACTTCTTGATAATATTATGGCTAATTATTCACAATGGCACACCGAAAGATCTTCTAGTAAAAAAGTGCATGCTATAGAAGAAATCAATGTTTTGAGTGGAAAGATGGATGAACTTATGAAGTTGTTTGCTACTAAAAATACTCCTCTTGATCCCAATGATATGCCTTTGTCTTCTTTGATTGTGAATAATAATGAATCTATGGATGTGAATTTTGTTGGTAGGAATAGTTTTGGAAACAATGCTTATAGAGGAAACTTTAATTCTAGACAGTTCCCTAGTAATTCCTCTAATAATTATGGAAATTCCTACAATAATGCTTATGGCAATTTTAATAAGATGCCCTCTGATTTTGAGAATAGTGTGAAAGAATTTATGATTTCTCAAAAGAATTTTAATGCTTTGCTTGAAGAAAAATTGCTCAAAGTTGATGATTTGGCTAGGAACATTGATAGACTTTCACTTGATGTTGATTCTCTTAAACTTAGATCTTCTCCTCCTAAGCATGATATCAATGAGTCTCTCAAAGAAATGAGAATTTCCATTGATGAGTGCAAGGAAAGAACCGCTAGATTGCGTGCTAAGAAAGATTGCTTTATAAAGGCGTGTTCTTCTAGTTTCCATGAAAATAATTATGAGGACCTTATAGTTATTGATGCTTCTCCTATTAGATCTATGTTTTGCAATATGAATTTTGATAATTATGGGACTGATGATGAGTCAACTTTACCTAGAAGGCGTCCCAAGAATTCGGAGTTTTTAGATCTTGATGCTAAATTTGGTAAAAGTGGGATTGGAGAGGTCACCACTTTAAATAGTATTGAACCCACTATCTCGGATTTCAAGGAATTTGATTATGATAATTGTTCTTTAGAAGGTTGTATTTCCTTGCTGCAATCCGTTGTTAATTCTCCTCATGCTTATAGTCAAAATAAAGCTTTTACCAAACATATCGTTGATTCCTTGATGCAATCTTATGATGAAAAACTTAATTTGGAAGTTTCTATACCTAGAAAACTTAATGATGAGTGGGAACCTACTATAAAGATTAGAATTAAATATCATGAGTGTTTTGCTTTGTGTGATTTGGGTGTTAGTGTTTCCACGATTCCGAAAACTTTATGTGATATTCTAGGTTTCCATGATCTTGATGATTGCTCTTTAAATTTGCACCTTGCGGATTCCACCATTAAAAAGCCATTGGGAAGGATCAATGATGTTCTCATTGTTGCAAATAGAAATTTGGTGCCCGTAGATTTTATCGTTCTTGATATAGATTGCAATCTTTCTTGCCCTATTATTCTTGGTAGACCTTTCCTTAGAATGGCTGGTGCGATTATTGATGTGAAGGAAGGGAACATTAGATTCCAATTTCCATTAAAGAAAGGCATGGAGCACTTTCCAAGAAAGAAAGTCAAATTACCTTATGAATCTATCATGCGGGCTACTTATGAATTTAGTGCCAAAGATGGCACTCATTAGATCTATCTTCGCTTTTATGCCTAGCTAGGGGCGTTAAACGACAATGCTATTTGGGAGGCAACCCAATTTTCTTTGTGTTTTTTGTTTTTGTTCCTGTTTAGTAATAAATCTTGCATCTACCTTCTGTTTAGATGTGTTTTTATCTTTTAATTAGTGTTTGTGCCAAGTAGAACCTATAGGATAACCTACGATGATAGTTGATTTGATTCTGCTGAAAAACAGAAACTTTGCACGCACGAATTTAGTTTTGTTAAATCACAGAAACGTGCTTTTGCGTTGATTCTTTTTTCTGCTGATCAATAAACAAATTGTCCAGGACTTCCTATTTTGGTAGGATTTTTAGAGTTCAAGAACTTTGCGTTAGTTACATATTTCTAGAGACTGTTCTGTTTTTGACAGATTCTGTTTTTCGTGTGTTGTTTGCTTATTTTGATGCATCTATGGTAGTAAAATAGTTTATAAACCATAGAGAAGTTGTAATACAGTAGGTTTAACACCAAAATAAATTAAGAATGAGTTCATTACAGTACCTTATGTGGTGGTTTTGTTTTCTTTCACTAACGGAGCTTATAAGATTTCCTGTTGAGTTTTGTGTTGTGAAGTTTTCATGTTTTGGGTAAAGCTTTTATGGACCATGGAATAAGGAGTGGCAAGAGCCTAAGCTTGGGGATGCCCAAGGCACCCCAAGATATTCAAGAATAGCCAAAATCCTAAGCTTGGGGATGCCCCGGGAAGGCATCCCATCTTTCATCTTCGTTCATTGGTAACTTTACTTGGAGTTATATTTTTATTCGCAACATGATATGTGTTTTGCTTGGAGCGTCGTGTATTATATTAGTCTTTGCTTTTTAGTTTACCACAATCATCCTTGCTGTACACAACTTTTGTGAGAAGCCTACTTGATTAGAATTTGCTAGAATACTCTATGTGCTTCACTTATATCTTTTGAGCTTGATAGTTTTTGCTCTAGTGCTTCACTTATATCTTTTAGAGCACGCTGGTGTCTTAATTTTGAAGAAATTGCTAGTCTCTCATGCTTCACTTATATCTTTTTGAGAGTCTTTTATAACAACATGGTATTTGCTATGGTTACAAAGTTGGTCCTAGAATGATGAACATCCAAGTTGGGTATAGTAAAAACTATCATAGAAAAAGAATTCGATGCTATGATCAATATGATGCTTGATACACTACTGGGAAAAGGGCTATAGATGGGATGGACACTAATGGCGCACCTGCCATGTGGTGCACCATAGTATATACTAATGGCACACCATGTTCAGGTGCGCCATTAGTGTGGAAGACACTAATGGCGCACCAGGGACATGGTGCGCCACTACTGTTGTTTATTATTTTTTCTTTTTTTTGCAAAACTACTAACGGCGCACCGTGACACAGTGCACCATTACTAGTTTAAACTAGTAATGGCGCACTGTGCCACGGTGCGCCATTAGAATAATACTTTTTTTATTTTTTTGCAAAACTGCTAATGGCGCACCAGAAGCAGCTGCGCCATTAGTAACCAGGGTCACTAATGGCGCATTTGGATATGGTGTGCCATTAGTTCCAGGGTTACTATTTTTTTCTTAGTACCAGGTTTCCCCACTCGATCGAGCCCCCGCCGCCCACGCCGCCCACGAGCCCCCGCCGCCCACGCGCCCCCGCCGTCCGTCGCCTCCATCCTCCGCAGCCGCCCACGCGCCCCCGCCGCCTCCCTCTCCCCTTCCTCCCCCTTGAGCGTCGCCTCCCCCCTAGCCCCGCCTCCCCCGCGAGCGCCGCCTCCCTCGCCTCCCTCCCATCCCACCACCGACGACCGCACGGGGTGCAGTACGAGGAGGAGGACGGGATCCGTCCGTTGCTTCCGACGGCCGCCTCCGCCGACGAGCCGGGCAGTCACACGCGCCCAGCCTCCGTGGCCCGCCTCCAGCGCCGCAGTGCCTCCCTCCCCGTCCCCGGAGCAGCCGCCCCCGCCCAGCAACGCCGCCGCTACTCCACCAGCCGCGAGAATGATGCCAAGGTCCCCTCTCTCGACCCTCTTCTCCTCTCTGCCTTGTTTCAATCCCGCGAGAACTCTATTAGGGTCTTGTCATCAGTCCTTGCTCATGATACAAGTAGGTGGATAGTTAAAATCAATCAGTTAAGCTGCTGTGAATTGGGTACCCTATCTAGAGTAAGAAATGGGCTATCAAGGTTTGTGGAGAGGATAGCATACATATATAGGTGAAAAGAAATGAGAATGAAATGAAAATGATGATAGATAGGTGTACAGTGTAGTTATATGAATTGAATTCTAGAGCCTACATACAACTATAGGCCCAGAGATTGACCTTCAGGTAGTCAAAACTAAGTAAGCTGCTGCTGCTGCTGCTACCCTACCTAGGAATGGAAGGTCCAAACTTACAAAACTTGTCCCCAACCCAATCAAATACTAGAAATCAAAATCAAAATCAATGGGGCAAGTATAGTAGTAGTGGTTTTATTTTTGTTGCAGTTTGAGTTGAGAGCGCTTTTTGTTGTGGTTCAGCGGCAAGTTTAGAGATTTTGTTGGAAGGGTTCTAGCTTAGCTAGGTTGGTGGCAACAACCGTATAGTATCGTTGCGTTGATGATGATGAGCTTTATGGTAGGTTGCAAGTCTAATTCTCTAAACTCATGCCCTAGGATTTAATAGTGTAGGAGTATGAACTTTATGGTAGGTTGCAAGTGACTAATAGTGCATGAGTATGAACAATAGTGCAGTAGTGCACTGCTTACAATAGCCCTAAAATCCAGTAGCAAATGCTCTCCTTTAACTGAAACTTTAAGTGAAAATTTAATTTAACTTTAAAATCAACTAAAACTTTAATTTAAACTTCTGCAATTTGCACTTCTTGAACTACTGCTTGGAACTAAACAGAATTATACAATGAACTTCTACAGGCTGATCTGAGTTGGACCATCCTCTGCAGCCAACTTTTCTTCGGCAAGAGGAAGAAAGGAGAATCAGGGTAGGGTTTCATGGCTAGAAGATATATTGTTATACAATAATTTGTTACAAATTGCATTTATTGGTATATGTACGCTAGTTTCGTCATATCAGGAGCTTAGGAACTTATCTTGACTATTTTATTATAGAAAGCTGTCAGAGCTCACTTCTAGAAATTAGCAATAGCAAAATGTGGTTAAGATTTAAGGCATCCAGACTAAGCTTTGCGGCCTTTATATCTAATTTGTCATGCATGAATTATGATCATGAGAGCCATGAGATCTTGTTTAGTGCATACACCATTCTTATTTTTTTCTATCCGTTGCTACCCCATCTGGTAATTAGTATATCATGCTACTTTCATCCATGTAAATTCTTAAGCATATGTTTTGGCATACAAGTATCTCTTTCTTCAAGATTGGTAAATCAACTTGTGATGTTGCTGCTGTACTACTTGGGAATTTTGTGATGCTGCTGCTGTACTACCTGGGAATTTTGTCAACTTGTGATGCTATTGCTGTACCCTGAGAGGCCCTTGAGTTTGCCGGAATGTCGATTAACTTCCGTTCTAGCAAATTCGGGCACTCCATATGTCCTATTTTCAGCAAAAGGTCATGCTGAAATTTTCCGTGAATTTTAGCATGACTTTGCTAAAAATAGGACATATGGGGTACTTGCGACTAATGCATGTTTTATGATCTGTTGTAAGGGTACTAATTGGTCTCTTCTTCTGCTTATCAGAGATGGGGGGAAGCAGCCACCGCCGCTCTGCCACACCGTAGTACGAGTTGGATGCTTCCGAGTTCTTCAGTATCATACTTGGGACTTCAGTATCATCCATGACGCAGGTATATAAAACGAGAGATCTCCCATTCACCCATCTCATTATGATATCTGTTGTTTGCTACATCACTCATTGTCCCAAACTGCAGAGGCTGCCTGACAGTTTTATGAACATGTTGGGTGAAGATCCGCCAAATAATGTGAAGCTGCGATAGGCCGGCAACAGGTTTCGCAGGCAGTGGGATGTGGAGTTGGTGATCAAGGAGGGCCACATGTACTTGTCTCGTGGGTGGGAGAAGTTCTACCGTGCCTACGACCTGCGGCTAGGGTACTTCCTTCTCTTCAGGTACGACGACGACGCCACCATGCTCATCGTGAAGGTGTTCAACGCGACTAGGTGTCGCATGCGCTACGCTGACGATGATGATGGCAGTACGTTCTGCCTCTTCTTATTCCTCTACATTTGGCTTTGTCTCACATCGATTGTTAATGGTCATTGTTGCATTTGGACAGGTAATGGGAGCAGCAGCAGCAACACTGGCTACAGCCAAAGCAGCAGCGACTATGGTTGTAGCAAAAGCAACACCAATTCCGGCTTTAGCGAAAGCAGCAGTGATTCTGGCAGTAGCATAGACAACAAGAAGGATGATCCGGACTGGAGTACGGGAGAAGGGGAGCAGAGTGGGGATGAGGAGCTGCAGGATGATGATGGGCATCAGGCTGAGGATGACCTAGCGCTGGTGGTGGCTGACCAAGGGCAAGAGATGGTGGTGGCTGACCATGGGCAAGAGATGGTGGTGGCTGACCATGGGCAAGAGATGGAGGTGGCTGAGGATGACCTAGCGATGGTCGTGTCCGTCCTGCCTGAAGGCCGCCTCACGATGGTGGTGGTGCCTGACAATGACCACACACCAGTGGTGGCGCCGGCGATCCCACAGCTGGGCGACATGACAACGCCAATTGTGGTAGAAGACTACATCCCACTGCCTCCACCGCCTTGCCGCTCTTGGCGCATCAGGCTGAGGAAGGAGAAGGAGAAGAACAATGAGAACTGAACTATGTCAGGTATGTCAGATCTCCAAAATGATATATATACATATATACTTAGTTACCTATGTTATCTCTAATATGCTTAGTTTCCTATAGGTTATCTTCATTTTACCTAAGTTGGCTCTAATATGCTAACTTAGAGCTTATATGCTTAGTTTCCTATAGGTTAGCTCCAAAATAACTTATGTTAGCACAAAATGATCAAGTTTACATAATAAGCTTATAGTCTTTTTCTTATTCTTCTTCTTTTCCAAAATGACATAGGTTAGCTTCATTTTACCTAAGTTGGCTCTAATATGCTAACTTATAGCTTATATGCTTAGTTTCCTATAGGTTAGCTCCAAAATTACTTATGTTAGCACAAAATGATCAAGTTTACATAATAAGCTTATAGTCTTCTTCTTATTCTTCTTCTTTTCCAAAATGACATAGGTTAGCTTCATTTTACCTAAGTTGGCTCTAATATGCTAACTTAGAGCTTATATGCTTAGTTTCCTGTAGGTTAGCTCCAAAATTACTTATGTTAGCACAAAATGATCAAGTTACATAATAAGCTTATAGTCTTCTTCTTATTCTTCTTCTTTTCCAAAATGACATAGGTTAGCTTCATTTTACCTAAGTTGGCTCTAATATGCTAACTTAGAGCTTATATGCTTAGTTTCCTATAGGTTAGCTGTAAAATTACTTATGTTAGCAAAGAATGATCAAGTTTACATAATAAGCTTATAGTCTTCTTCTTATTCTTCTTATTCTTCTTCTTCTTATTCTTCTTCTAGTGTTCTTCTTCTTCTAGTATTCTTCTTCTTCTTCTAACTTCTTGTTTATCATTTTGCAGATTTGATTTAATTCACAGAAGCTTGGATGGAGTGCTTCTTTTACATTTGTGTTTTTATTTTGTATCAGTTTGAAACTTTTGTGAATTGATGGATAACGGTGTTGGATGAACAATGTGAAACTTTTGTAATATGTAACGATGGAACTATGTGTTGCCTATGTATGTATATATGATGGAACTTGTGTGTTGGCTATGATTGTTATATGGATGCTTGTTGTATATATATGTGTTGGATATCTCATATGTGAAATAGTGATCTGAGATTAAGAAAAAACAAAAAAAATTAAAAAAATTGTTACTAATGGCGCACTACCATGTGGTGCGCCATTAGTATAGCAGACACTAGTGGCGCACTGTGGGCAAAACTAATGGCGCACTACGTGGTGCGCCATTAGTATACCAGATACTAATGGCGCACCAGTGGTGCGCCATTAGTAAAAAATACTAGTGGCATGATTCTAATGGCGCACCAGTAGTGCGCCATTAGTATGCAAAACTGGTGCGCCATTAGTAGGCCTTTTCCTAGTAGTGATAATTGTTTTGAGATATTGAGGTAGTGATATTAGAGTCATGCTAGTTGAGGTGATTATGAAAAATACTTGTGTTAAGGGTTGTGATTCCCGTAGCATGCACGTATGGTGAACCGCTTTGTGATGAAGTTGGAGCACAATTTTATTTATTGAGTGTCTTCCTTATGAGTGGCGGTCGGGGACGAGCGATGGTCTTTTCCTACCAATCTATCCCCCTAGGAGCATGCACGTAGTGCTTTGGTTTTTGATGACTTCTAGATTTTTGCAACAAGTATATGAGTTCTTTTGACTAATGTTGAGGCCATGGATTATACGCACCTCACCCTTCCACCATTGCTAGCCTCTCTTGTATCGCGCAACTTTCGCCGGTACCATACACCCACTATATAACTCCCTCAAAAGAGCCACCATACCTACCTATTATGGCATTTCCATAGCCATTCCGAGATATGTTGCCATGCAACTTTCCACCGTTCCGTTCATATGACCCACATTACTTTTGTCATATTGCTCTTTGCATGATCATGTAGTTGACATTGTATTTGTGGCAAGGCCACCTTCATAATTTTCATACATGTCGCTCTGTTGGGGAACGTTGCAGAAAATAAAAATTTTCTACGGTTTCACCAAGATCCATCTATGAGTTCATCTAAGCAACGAGTGAAGGGAGAGATGCATCTACATACCACTTTGTAGATTGCGAGCGGAAGCGTTCAAAAAAACGGGGTTGAGGTAGTCGTTCTTGTCATCATCCTATCACCGAAGATCCTAGCGCCGAACGGACGGCACCTCCGCGTTCAACACACGTACGGTCAGCGAGACGTCTCCTCCTTCTTGATCCAGCAAGGGGAAAGGAGAGGTTGATGAAGATCCAGAAGCACGACGGCGTGGTGGTGGATGCAGCAGAACTCCGGCAGGGCTTCGCCAAGCTTCTGCGGAAGGAGGACAAGGTGTAGCAGGGGGAGGGAGGCGCCAAGACTTAGGTGCGGCTGCCCTCCCTCCCCCCTCCTTTATATAGGCCCCCAGGGGGGGGCACCGGCCCTAGAGATCCAATATCCCAGGGGGCAGAGGCCAGGGGGGTGGAGTGCCCCCCAAGGCAAGTGGGGAGCCCCCCACCCTAGGGTTTCCAACCCTAGGCACAGGGGGGGGCAAGGGGGGCGCACCAGCCCACTAGGGGCTGGTTCCCCTCCCACTTCAGCCCATGGGTCCCATCCGGTGGACCCCCGGGACCCTTCCGGTGGTCCCGGTACAATACCGGGTGACCCCGAAACTTTCCCGATGGCCGAAACAGCACTTCCTATATATAATTCTTTACCTCTGGACCATTCCGAAACTCCTCGTGATGTCCCGGATCTCATCCGGGACTCCAAACAACATTCGATTTGCTGCATACTCATATTCATACAACCCTAGCTTCACCGAACCTTAAGTGTGTAGACCCTACGGGTTCGTGAGACATGTAGACATGACCGAGACAGCTCTCCGGTCAATAACCAACAGCGGGATCTGGATACCCATGTTGGCTTCCACATACTCCTCGATGATCTCATCGGATGAACCACGATGTCGAGGATTCAAACAACCCCGTATACTATTCCCTTTGTCAGACGGTATGTTACTTGCCCGAGACTCGATCGTCGGTATCCCAATACCTCGATCAGTCTCATTACCGGCAAGTCACTTTACTCGTACCATAATGCATGATCCCGTGACCAGACACTTGGTCACTTTGAGCTCATTATGATGATGCACTACCGAGTGGGCCCAGTGATACCTCTCTGTTATACGGAGTGAGAAATCCCAGTCTTGATCTGTGTCAACCCAACAGACACTTTTGGAGATACCTATAGTGCACCTTTATAGTCACCCAGTTACGTTGTGACGTTTGGTACACCCAAAGCACTCCTACGGTATCCGGGAGTTACACGATCTCATGGTATAAGGAAAAGATACTTGACATTGGAAAAGCTCTAGCAAAACGAACTACACGATCTTGTGCTATGCTTAGGATTGGGTCTTGTCCATCACATCATTCTCCTAATGATGTGACCCCGTTATCAACGACATCTAATGTCCATAGTCAGGAAACCATGACTATCTGTTGATCAACGAGCTAGTCAACTAGAGGCTTAATAGGGACATATTACGGTCTATGTATTCACACGTGTATTACAATTTCCGGATAATACAATTATAGCATGAATAAAGACAATTATCATGAACAAGGAAATATAATAATAATCCTTTTATTATTGCCTCTAGGGCATATTTACAACAGTCTCCCACTTGCACTAGAGTCAATAATCTAGTTACATTGTGATGAATCGAACACCCATAGAGTTCTGGCATTGATCATGTTTTGCTCGCGAGAGAGGTTTGGTCAATGGATCTGCGAGACATTCAGATCCGTATGTATTTTGCAAATATCTATGTCTCCATCTTGAACATTTTCACGGATGGAGTTGAAACGACGCTTGATGTGCCTGGTCTTCTTGTGAAACCTGGGCTCCTTAGCAAGGGCAATAGCTCCAGTGTTGTCACAGAAGAGTTTGATCGGCCCCGACGCATTGGGTATGACTCCTAGGTCGGTGATGAACTCCTTCACCAAAATCGCTTCATGCGCTGCCTCCGAGGCTGCCATGTACTCCGCTTCACATGTAGATCCCGCCACGGCGCTCTGCTTGCAACTGCACCAGCTTACTGCTCCACCATTCAACATATACACGTATCCGGTTTGTGACTTAGAGTCATCCAGATCTGTGTCGAAGCTAGCGTCGACGTAACCCTTTACGACGAGATCTTCGTCACCTCCATAAACGAGAAACATGTCCTTTGTCCTTTTCAGGTACTTCAGGATGTTCTTGACCGCTGTCCAATGTTCCTTGCCGGGATTACTTTGGTACCTTCCTACCAAACTTATGGCAAGGTTTACATCAGGTCTGGTACACAGCATGGCATACATAATAGATCCTATGGCTGAAGCATAGGGGATGACACTCATCTCTTCTTTATCTTTTGCCGTGGTGGGGCATTGAGCCGATCTCAATCTCACACCTTGCAATACAGGCAAGAACCCTTTCTTGGACTGATCCATTTTGAACTTCTTCAAAATCTTATCAAGGTATGTGCTTTGTGAAAGACCTATGAGGCGTCTCGATCTATCCCTATAGATCTTGATGCCTAATATGTAAGCAGCTTCTCCAAGGTCCTTCATTGAAAAACACTTATTCAAGTAGGCCTTAATGCTGTCCAAAAGTTCTATATCATTTCCCATCAAGAGTATGTCATCTACATATAATATGAGAAATGCTACAGAGCTCCCACTCACTTTCTTGTAAACGCAAGCTTCTCCATAAGTCTGCATAAACCCAAACGCTTTGATCATCTCATCAAAGCGAATGTTCCAACTCCGAGATGCTTGCACCAGCCCATAAATGGATCGCTGGAGCTTGCATACTTTGTTAGAATTCTTAGGATCGGCAAAACCCTCCGGATGCATCATATACAGTTCTTCCTTAAGATGCCCGTTAAGGAATGCTGTTTTGACGTCCATCTGCCATATCTCATAATCATAGTATGCGGCAATTGCTAACATGATTCGGACGGACTTCAGCTTCGCTACAGGAGAGAATGTCTCATCGTAGTCAACCCCTTGAACTTGTCGATAACCCTTAGCGACAAGTCGAGATTTATAGACGGTAATATTACCATCCGCGTCCGTCTTCTTCTTAAAGATCCATTTGTTTTCTATCGCTCGCCGATCATGGGGCAAGTCTGTCAAAGTCCATACTTTGTTTTCATACATGGATTCTATCTCTTGCATGGCTTCAAGCCATTTGTTGGAATCTGGGCCCGCCATCGCTTCTTCATAGTGCGAAGGTTCACCGTTGACCAACAACATGATTTCCAGGACAGGGTTTCCATACCACTCTGGTGTGGAACGTGTCCTTGTGGACCTACAAGGTTCAGTAGCAACTTGATCCGAAGTACCTTGATCATCATTAATTTCCTCTCCAGTTGGTGTAGGCACCACAGGAACATTTTCCTGAGCTGTACTACTTTTCGGTTCAAGAGGTAGTACTTCATCGAGTTCTACTTTCCTCCCACTTACTTCTTTCGAGAGAAACTCTTTTTCCAGAAAGGATCCGTTCTTGGCAACAAGGTTCTTTCCCTCGGATCTTAAGTAGAAGGTATACCCAATGGTTTCCTTAGGGTATCCTATGAAGACGCATTTTTCCGACTTGGGTTCGAGCTTTTCAGGTTGTAGTTTCTTGACATAAGCATCGCATCCCCAAACTTTTAGAAACGACAACTTAGGTTTCTTCCCAAACCATAATTCATACGGTGTCGTCTCAACGGATTTAGACGGTGCCCTATTTAAAGTGAATGTAGCTGTCTCTAGAGCGTATCCCCAAAATGATAGCGGTAAATTGGTAAGAGACATCATAGATCGCACCATATCCAATAGAGTGCGATTACGACGTTCAGACACACCGTTACGCTGAGGTGTTCCAGGCGGCGTGAGTTGTGAAACGATTCCACATTTCCTTAAGTGTGTACCAAATTCATGACTTAAATATTCTCCTCCACGATCTGATCGTAGGAATTTTATCTTTCTGTCACGTTGATTCTCTACCTCATTATGAAATTCCTTCAACTTTTCAAAGGTCTCAGACTTGTGTTTCATCAAGTAGACATACCCATATCTACTCAAGTCATCAGTGAGAGTGAGAACATAACGATATCCTCCGCGAGCCTCAACGCTCATTGGACAGCACACATCGGTATGTATGATTTCCAACAAGTTGGTTGCTTGCTCCATTGTTCCGGAGAACAGAGTCTTGGTCATTTTGCCCATGAGGCATGGTTTGCATGTGTCAAATGATTCATAATCTAGAGACTCTAAAAGTCCATCAGCATGGAGCTTCTTCATGCGCTTGACACCAATGTGACAAAGGCGACAGTGCCACAAGTATGTGGGACTATCGTTATGAACTTTACATCTTTTGGTATTCACGCTATGAATATGTGTAACATTACGTTGGAGATTCATTAAGAATAAACCATTGACCATCGGGGCATAACCATAAAACATATCTCTCATATAAATAGAACAACCATTATTCTCGGATTTAAATGAGTAGCCATCTCGTATTAAACGAGATCCAGATACAATGTTCATGCTCAAACTTGGCACTAAATAAAAATTATTGAGGTTCATAACTAATCCCGTGGGTAAATGTAGAGGTAGCGTGCCGACGGCGATAACATTGACCTTGGAACCATTCCCGATGCGCATCATCACCTCGTCCTTCGCCAGTCTCCGCTTATTCCGCAGCTCCTGCTGTGAGTTACAAATGTGAGCAATGGCACTGGTATCAAATACCCAGGAGTTACTACGAGTACTGGTAAGGTACACATCAATTACATGTATATCAAATATACCTTTAGTGTTTCCGGCCTTCTTGTCCGCTAAGTATTTGGGGCAGTTCCGCTTCCAGTGACCCTTCCCTTTGCAATAAAAGCACTCAGTCTCAGGCTTGGGTCCATTCTTTGACCTGTTCCCGGCAACTGGCTTACCGGGCGCGGCAACATCTTTGCCATCCTTCTTGAAGTTCTTCTTACCCTTGCCCTTCTTGAACTTAGTGGTCTTATTGACCATCAACACTTGATGTTCTTTCTTGATTTCAACCACTGCCGACTTCAGCATAGAAAATACTTCAGGAATGGTCTTCACCATCCCCTGCATATTGTAGTTCAACACAAAGCTCTTGTAGCTTGGTGGGAGCGACTGAAGGATTCTGTCAATGACCGCCTCGTCCGGGAGGTTGATCTCCAGCTGGGATAGGCGGTTGTGCAACCCAGACATTTTGAGTATGTGCTCACTGACAGAACTGTTTTCCTCCATCTTACAACTATAGAACTTGTCGGAGACTTCATATCTCTCGACCTGGGCATGAGCTTGAAAAACCATTTTCAGCTCCTCGAACATCTCATATGCTCCGTGTTTCTCAAAACGCTTTTGGAGCCCCGGTTCTAAACTGTAAAGCATGCCGCACTGAACGAGGGAGTAATCATCAGCACGTGACTGCCAAGCGTTCATAACGTATTGTTTCTATGGGATGGGTGCTTCACCTAGCGGTTCATCTAGGACATATGCTTTCTTGGCTTCTATGAGGATGATCCTCAGGTTCCGGACCCAGTCCGAATAGTTGCTGCCATCATCTTTCAGCTTGGTTTTCTCTAGGAACGCGTTGAAGTTCATGTTGACATGAGCGTTGGCCATTTGATCTACAAGACATATTTTGCAAAAAGTTTTAGACTAAGGTCATGATAATTAAGTTCATCTAATCAAATTATTTAATGAACTCCCACTCAGATTAGACATCCCTCTAGTCATCTAAGTGTTACACGATCCGAGTCGACTAGGCTGTGTCCGATCATCACGTGAGACGAACTAGTCATCATCGGTGAACATCTCCATGTTGATCGTATCTTCCATACGACTCATGTTCGACCTTTCGGTCTCTGTGTTCCGGGGCCATGTCTGTACATGCTAGGCTCGTCAAGTTAACCCTAAGTGTTTTCCATGTGTAAAACTGTCTTACACCCGTTGTATGTGAACGTAAGAATCTATCATACCCGATCATCACGTGGTGCTTCGAAACGACGAACTTTAGCAATGGCGCATAGTTAGGGGAGAACACTTTCTTGAAATTGTTATAAGGGATCATCTTATTTGCTACCGTCTTTCTAAGTAAACAAGATGCATAAACATAATAAACATCACATGCAATTATATAAAGTAGTGACATGATATGGCCAATATCATATAGCTCCTTCGATCTCCATCTTCGGGGCTCCATAATCATCTTTGTCACCGGCATGACACCATTATCTCCATCATTGTGTCTTCATGAAGTTGTCACGCCAACGACTACTTCTACTTCTATGGCTAACGCGTTTAGCAATAAAGTAAAGTAATTTACATGGCGTTCTTCAATGACACACAGGTCATACAAAAATAAAGACAACTCCTATGGCTCCTGCCGGTTGTCATACTCATCGACATGCAAGTCGTGATTCCTATTACAAGAACATGATCGCATACATCACAATATATCATTCATCATTCATCACAACTTTTGGCCATATCACATCACATGACAATTGCTGCAAAAACAAGTTAGACGTCCTCTAATTGTTGTTGCATCTTTTACGTGGCTGCAATTGGGTTCTAGCAAGAACGTTTTCTTACCTACGAATAACCACAATGTGATTTTGTCAACTTCTATTTACCCTTAATAAGGACCCCTTTCGTCGAATCCGCTCCAACTAAAGTGGGAGAGACAGACACCCGCTAGCCACCTTATGCAACTAGTGCATGTCAGTCGGTGGAACCTGTCTCACATAAGCATACGTGTAAGGTCGGTCCGGGCCGCTTCATCCCACAATACCGCTGAAGAAAGAAAATACTAGTAGCAGCAAGCAAGTTGAAAAGATCTACACCCACAACAAAATTGTGTTCTACTCGTGCAAAAGAGAACTACGCATAGACCTAGCTCATGATGCCACTGTTGGGGAACGTTGCAGAAAATAAAAATTTTCTACGGTTTCACCAAGATCCATCTATGAGTTCATCTAAGCAACGAGTGAAAGGAGAGATGCATCTACATACCACTTTGTAGATCGCGAGCGAAAGCGTTCAAAAAAACGGGGTTGAGGTAGTCGTTCTCGTCGTGATCCTATCACCGGAGATCCTAGCGCCGAACAGACGGCACCTCCGCGTTCAACACACGTACGGTCAGCGTGACGTCTCCTCCGTCTTGATCCAGCAAGGGGGAAGGAGAGGTTGATGAAGATCCAGCAACATGACGGCGTGGTGGTGGATGCAGCAGAACTCCAGCAGGGCTTCGCCAAGCTGCTAGGGAAGGAGGACGAGGTGTAGCAGGGGGAGGGAGGCGCCAAGACTTAGGTGTGGCTGCCCTCCCTCCCCCCTCCTTTATATAGGCCCCCAGGGGGGCGCCGGCCCTGGAGATCCAATATCCCAGGGGGGCGGCGGCCAGGGGGGTGGAGTGCCCCCCAAGGCAAGTGGGGAGCCCCCCCACCCTAGGGTTTCCAACCCTAGGCGCAGGGGGGCCCAAGGGGGGAGCACCAGCCCACTAGGGGCTGGTTCCCCTCCCACTTTAGCCCACGGGGCCCTCCGGGATAGGTGGCCCCACCCGGTGGACCCCCGAGACACTTCCGGTGGTCCCGGTACAATACCGGGTGACCCCGAAACTTTCCCGATGGCCGAAATAGCACTTCCTATATATAATTCTTTACCTCCGGACCATTCCGAAACTCCTCGTGACGTCCGGGATCTCATCCGGGACTCCGAACAACATTCGGTTTGCTGCATACTCATATTCATACAACCCTAGCATCACCGAACCTTAAGTGTGTAGACCCTATGGGTTCGGGAGACATGTAGACATGACCGAGACGGCTCTCCGGTCAATAACCAACAGCGGGATCTGGATACCCATGTTGGCTCCCACATACTCCTCGATGATCTCATCGGATGAACCATGATGTCGAGGATTCAAACAACCCCGTATACTATTCCCTTTGTCAGACGGTATGTTACTTGCCCGAGACTCGATCGTCGGTATCCCAATACCTCGTTCAGTCTCGTCAACGGCAAGTCACTTTACTCGTACCGTAATGCATGATCCCATGACCAGACACTTGGTCACTTTGAGCTCATTATGATGATGCACTACCGAGTGGGCCCAGTGATACCTCTCCGTTATACGGAGTGACAAATCCCAGTCTCGATCCGTGTCAACCCAACAGACACTTTCGGAGATACCTATAGTGCACCTTTATAGTCACCCAGTTACGTTGTGACGTTTGGTACACCCAAAGCACTCCTACGGTATCCGGGAGTTACACGATCTCATGGTCTAAGGAAAAGATACTTGACATTGGAAAAGCTCTAGCAAAACGAACTACACGATCTTGTGCTATGCTTAGGATTGGGTCTTGTCCATCACATCATTCTCCTAATGATGTGACCCCGTTATCAACGACATCTGAAACCATGACTATCTGTTGATCAACGAGCTAGTGAACTAGAGGCTTACTAGGGACATATTACGGTCTATGTATTCACACGTGTATTAAGATTTCCGGATAATACAATTATAGCATGAATAAAGACAATTATCACGAGCAAGGAAATATAATAATAATCCTTTTATTATTGCCTCTAGGGCATATTTCCAACACGCTCTTGATTCATTGCATATCCCGATACACCGCCGGATACATTCATATAGAGTCATATCTTGTTCTAGCTTTGAGTTGTAATTCTTTAGTTGTAAATCCATGAAAGTGTGATGATCTTCATTATTAGAGCATTGTCCTAGTGAGGAAAGGATGATGAAGACTATGATTCCCCCACAAGTCGGGATGAGACTTCGGACTTTACAAAAAAAAGAAAAAAAAAGAGAAAGGCCAAAAAGAAAAAAAAGAAGGGCAAAGAAAAAAAAGAAGAAAAAGAAAAAAAGAAAAAAAATAAAATGAGAGAAAAAGAGAGAAGGGACAATGCTCCTATCTCTTTTTCCACAATTGTGCTTCAAAATAGCACCCTGATCTTCATGATAGAGAGTCTCATATGTTGTCACTTTCATATACTAGTGGGAATTTTTTATAGAACTTGGCTTGTATATTCCAATGATGGGCTTCCTCAAAATACCCTAGGTCTTCGTGAGCAAGCAAGTTGGATGCACACCCACTTAGTTTCTTTTGTTGAGCTCTCATATATTTATAGCTCTAGTGCATCCGTTGCATGGCAATCCCTACTCACTCACATTGATATCTATTAATGGGCATCTCCATAGCACGTTGATACGCCTAGTTGATGTGAGACTATCTTCTCCTTTTTTGTCTTCTCCACAACCACCATTCTATTCCAGATATAGTGCTATGTCCATGGCTCACGCTCATGTATTGCGTGAAAGTTGAAAGAGTTTGAGATTATTAAAGTATGAAACAATTGCTTGGCTTGTCAACGGGCTTGTGCATGATTAAATACTTTGTGTGATGAAGATAGAGCAACAGCCAGACTATATGATTTTGTAGGGATAACTTTCTTTGGCCATGTTATTTTGAGAAGACATTATTACTTTGATTAGTATGCTTGAAGTATCACCATTTTCATGTTAATATGGACTTTTATTTTGTATATTTGGATCAGAACATTCATGCCACAATAAATAAAATTACATTGAGAATTATGCTAGGTAGCATTCCACATCAAAAATTTCTTTTTTATCATTTACCTACTCGAGGACGAGCAGGAATTAAGCTTGGGGATGCTTGATACGTCTCCAACGTATCTATAATTTTTGATTGTTCCATGCTATTATATTACCCCTTTTGGATGTTTATGGGCTTTATTTTACAAATTTATATCAATTTTGGGACTAACCTACTAACTGGAGGCCCAGCCCGTATTGCTGTTTTTTTGCCTATTTCAGTATTTCGAAGAAAAGGAATATCAAACAGAGTCCAAACGGAATGAAACCTTCGGGAGCATGATTTTTGGAATGAACGTGATCCAGAGGACTTGGAGTGCAAGTCAAGAAGCAGTCGAGGCCTCCACGAGATAGGAGGGCGCCCCCTGTCTTGTGGGCCCTTCGGGCGTCCACCGACGTACTTCTTCCTCCTATATAAGCCTACGTACTCCGAAAACATCCAGGGAGCCACCGAAACACAATTTCCATCACCGTAACCTTCTGTATCTGCGAGATCCCATCTTGGAGCCTTCGCCGGTGTTCTACCGGAGTGGGAATCGACCATGGAGGGCTTCTACCACTACAAAAAAATACACTTTCATGATGATATGTGTTTGTCACCGTAGGTCGCGTTTTTTGTCATGCATGTACATCCATGACAAATTTATGACAGAATCAAGATAGTCATACCTGTGCTGTCGTAGAAGTGTTCGATGACATTACCAAAATTATCATCGTGGAAATGTCCACTTCCATGACGATAAATCGTGCGTCATAGAAGTGCTTTCGTCAAGGGTGACCGACATGTGGCATCCACCGTAACGGAACGCCGTTAAGCTATCGGGTCGGGTTTTGGATCGGATAACCCGTTAACAGGCCCGACCAATGGGGATTTTCCACGTGTAAAATCATCATTGGCTGGAGGAAACACGTGTCGGCTCATCATTGGGACAGATGTCATCCACTCATTGGACAGAAGGCGCCTATGATACGTCGACACGTGGCACGACCAATCAAGTTTAAATGGGCCGGCCCAACTAAAGGCCCACAAGATTTGGCGGCCCATAATGGGCTGGCCCAGTTAAAGGCCCACGAGATTTTGTGGACTATAATGGGCTGGCCCAGCTAAAGGCCCACAAGATTTCGCGGGCCATAATAGGCCAGCCCAGGTAAAGGCCAAGAAGATTTTTGTGTCCCATAATGGGCCGGCCCAGGTAAAGGCCCACAAAATTCTTGTGGATCATAATGGGCCGGCCCAGCTAAAGGCCCATGAGATTTCACCGACATTAATGGGCCGGCCCAACTGTAGGCCCACAAGATTTTGAGGACCCTAGTAGGCCGGCCCATTAACTGGCTGCCATGTTTTGGGCCAAATGCCAGCCCATAATTGATCCGGTCCATTAATGGCCTGCCACGTTCCGGGCCTAGTAATGGCCCATATAAGATCCGCCCCGTTAAAAGCCTCCTACTTTCTGGGCCAAATCACGGCCCAGATCAGGTCCGGCCCTTTAAGAGGCTTTGGGCTCAATTATGGCCCATATCAGATTCGGCCCGTTGACTGGACGCTATGCTTTTGGGCTCACTTGCTAAAGGCCCATTTAGTAATTCGGCCTGATATTAGTTTCGGCCTGTTAAGGGCACATTTAACATTTCGGCCCTATATTAATTTTGGCCTGTTAAAAGCCCGTCATATAGTTGGGCCTAACTACGGCCTGGTTTGCATCCGGCCTGGTCGCAACCGATATCTGATTGGGCCAAACAAGGACCGAGACAACTTCGGTCTGTTAAAAGCCCATGAATTGATTCTCACAATCATGGGCCGGGGTCCATTTCGGGCTGCCGCCGGCCCGTGAGCTATTTGGCACGTTTCAGGCCCAGCCTACTTGTCAGCCTCCTAAAAGCCCATTGAATTTTCTTGCAAAAAGAGGGCCGGGGGTTACTCGGCCTAGTAAAGGCCCGAATCTACTAGTGGGCCAGTTTGACGGGGCCCATGATGCGGATCATACATCGTGATTGCATGACGGCCCGATTATGTACCGTAATTTTAAGATTTGGCCGGTTTACTGTGAAGACAGGATATATATACAGTAAAATAACTGCAGCATCATGAGTAAGAAAAAACCTAGACTATACAATAAATAAATTACGGCATATTACGTCCACTGGGAATCAAAGTTCGCCACTATGATAATAAAGCACAAGCAGATAGCAGATTACATACACTGGGCATCAAAGATCGCCACCAGTGCAAATAAACACGCCGACAAAATAATATACAAAACCGACAACACTTCAATAGAGTTCAAGAAAGGTTAGCCCTGCTGGGGAGCTGCAGTGCAAGCACCTGAGCAAGATGATGAGACTGCGCTTGTTCAACACTTATATCTTCCTCACTCTGAAAGATAAACAAGCAGACAGATGACAGGTTTTGCACATAAAAGTATCAGTGCTGACAATTCATCACATTTATTACTGACGAATAAAGTGACACAATTTAAAATTGCATTAACACAATATGGTATTGTTCAGGTCAAGACATGGCAGGAATTGACATTGTGAAGGAGTTGGCAGCTTCACGACACCACTAGATTACAGATCAAGAACTCATAAGTATCAATGGTTAGTGTGCTGTCAATTTATCCCATTTCAGATTGGCAAATAAAGAGGCGGTTTAAATAATAGTAGAATGATATGACATTGTTCATAGTTAAGACATTGCAGAATATGACATTGTGCTATAGTGGGTAGGTTCACCACACCATTGGATTATGGATGAAGAACAGAAGGATACATGCAGTGCAAAAGAAGATCACTTGCTCTTTATAGTTTAATTTACATGGTATGAAGAAGGAACTTGGTTGTACAACTGAAAACTTAAATTGAGAAGGACAAACTTTTGTTTATGAAGGCTTGAGAAGGCTTGATAAGGACAAACTTACATTACTGGTGAAGACAGGCTTTATAAAGCCCTTGTCCATGCTGATGGGGGGGGGGCAATTCAAGAAGCTTAGCACAGAATGTTCTTCATAAGCATTGCCTTTATTCTAAAAGAGTAAATATAGATGTGATAATATATGAAAAAATGGAGAATATTTAAGATAAGATGAAGAGTGATGCTACATAACCAAGTAGCTATAAATGTATGTGCAGCGATACAGGCAAAAGGCATAGCCAAGAGCAATGCACAGCTAAACTTCTTCAGTACCAACCTTATGGTAAGAGTAAATATAGATCTGATGTGTAGAAAATGGAGGGCAAAGGAAAATAAGCTGCAGAGTGATGGTACATGGACACCTGTCAATATAACTACACTGATAAAGGACATCATGTACTTACAAGAACAATGCAGAGCTAAAAAATTCATTGGCATTGGATATATTCTACACTAATGTAACCATTCATACAGATCAGATAATCTGGAGCGAACAATTGATAAGAAAGCTATCATGCATACTGCTGTCGCATAATGAACCAGGTATGTATGCAAGTACAGTGATACATGACAACTGGTACTAACAAGAGCAAAGCAGCGGGCAGCATATTTGCGATATCATGTCGTCCTTTTCAAACCGGAATTCTTCTTCGAGCAGATTTCCTGCAAAAAAGATCCGTAAGGCACATGCGGAAAAGTAGAAGTTCAAATTGTCATGTGATTTCATAGATAGTACCTCATCCTGGGAACGAGACCAGTGCATAACAAGGTTTTTCCATTCAATGTCTTCTAAATTTAGCATAGGAGACTTCACCAGAAATCCGTTTATAGACTTGCCATCAAAGTGTGATTTCCTCAGGTAACACTGATACTGCTGCAATGCTTCCTTGAAAAGCACAAGCAAGCTTTGCTCGTCATGACTATCCAGATTGACCCTCACCTAGTTACAACAGTGTAATGTAAATCATTGATGTGTTCGATCAGCAGAAAACAGGAAAATAATAACCATGAATAATAGCACTTACACGTAAGTTGGACAAGAAGATGTGAAAATGATGTTTGTCTTCACTATAATCTTCCCATGATGGGAATATATGCACGTAGTCCCTAACAACATTGAAAGCATTGTCTTTTAAACTGGGAATAAATGGAATGGGGTTCCAATATGCAGGAATTGCCCGTCTCTCCAGTTGGGATAGGTCTTCGGCCGGTGGACTTGCTATACTTTTTGCTAGAGTGGGATTTTTCTGTGGTACGGCTGGTGCTATGGCAAATGAAATCGGTATACCTTTTGCTGGAGTGCAGGTCCTGTGTGGTGGGGCTAGTGGTGTGGCCAGTGAAGTATGGGTACAGTCTACTAGAGTCGGTCCTATGTTTTGTGTCACTGGTTGTACAGCCAATATAAGTGGGGCACTGTCTGATTTCTCCGGCACCACCACGTTTTTCAAGGACTTTGCTGGTGCTCCCTCAGGTTCGGCAATCACCCTCTTCCTTTTTGATGTCTGATGCACAAGAACAACATTTGAGTGGAAAAACATGGTATGACGACAGATGGAATATGTATTGATAATGGATGGGCACATCATCTCGAGCTATATGATGAGTAAACTAAGCAGACGGTGGTGCAACAAAGTAGAAGAAGTGCAAGACAACATATGCAAGATACGCGCAATCAATAAAACCTTGCCAAATCAGAACAGGCACCTTGATGGGTGAACAGGACAGACCATCTGCCTTTGACTCCTCGAGGTTAGAATAGTCATTAGAATGACATTCTGAACAAGAATCAACAGGTGGGGAGCATACGAGTTTCATTGCTTCCAAAATGGCACTCAATGCCTTGGTGCCAATTTTGTAAGTCATTGCAGTGTTCCACAATATTCTTCTGATGCACGGATTCTGATATTCACTGTAATTGCGTATAATATCTGAGAACCATGAAAACATAAATAGTTGTGAGATTATCTTTGTAATGCAGATGATATTCTAATATAGGGGCACCCCTGTAAACACTTATGTGCTATCACTGGATTCTGATGAGAGAGCTCATGTGTGCTGTAATATCATGGGTGCATTTACATAATCTAGCACAAGTACACAAAAAATAGGCTCTAGAAGTAAGGATAGCTGGCAGATGATAGGTTCATAATATACTGTATAGATAGTTTATTGCCAAACCATGATAACAAGAGCACACAACAACTAGGCAGATCATAGTGTACATAACAGGGGTACACCATAACCATGATATATAAATCGGGAAAGTGGAACTGGCTTGAAAATACGGTGTTGTATTGCTGCTAGTAATTGAAAGCCTATCGATCACGTACAGGCCAGCACTATCGAACATGGTAAAGAAGAGCAAGCAGATTTTGGATAATAAAATGTTGGTTGTGCAGTGCCCACACATGATGAACCAGAGCGCATTAAGAATGCAACTCCCAGCTGTCTCTCGACCATTTCAGGTGGTTGGATGAAGATCCTACGTCTCCTAACCCTTCTTCTTCCTCGTTTGTGATTCTTCCCATACACAACACCGCACGGGCCGTCGACCGGACCACCGTCTGCCACCGCCTGTGTTCCTCCGCCATCCCCACCCCCACCCGCGTCGAGTTTTCTTCGTTCGGCGAGGCCCCACAACCACCCGAGCCCCTTGGATCGCACCGGCGAACTCCGGCGAGCTCTAAAAAATCGACTGACCCAATTTTGAAATTTAGTCTACTGTGATTTAACTACTGTGGAATATAAAAGGGGAAAACCATAAGCATTGGGAGTATAGTGTTGAGCGTGCCATGGCGGATTTGAAGGTGCAAATCGGACAAAGGCAACTTCGCAACCAAGACAAGAAATCAGAGTAAAGCAGTGGCGATCTATTTTCATGCTGCGATAAATAAGTTGAGCAGATACGAAAGAGTACCGCCTCTTGTGCGGCGCCGTGTACGCATCTGGTGAGAATTTGATAGTGCTGCGGTAGCGATGGCTGTCGGCGGCGTGGAAGCAGATCTAGGAGTGTAGACGGTGGTGGCAGGGCGCGGTGGACGAGACGGTCGTAGGAGCGGCGCCGGCAAGGTGGACGACGGCAGGGATGAAGCGAGAGGACGGGATGCAAGGATCCTGGTCCGAAGGCGTGGATGAGAGAGGTCGATCTCTTGTAATGGACGGCGGCGTCGGGGTATCAGCTCCGGCATGGTGGACGAGGACGGCGGTGGATGCGGTGGCGGATGGCGGCGGACGGAGGAGGGTGGGGTGGAGAGGGTGTTTTGGCGCCCACAAAGTACGAATGGGGAAAAGGGAGGCAGAGAGGAAGGGGGGAACCATGTAGTCAGGGCGCGCTTGTCTCAAGTGCAAGGAAATTTACAAACTTAGCCCCCATTTCATATTTCTACTACATCACAGCAACATTAGTCGGTTGGGGATAGGACGGTATTCTCGCATACACCGAATATTTTCCGACGAGAGTTTGTTTTTGGCGCCCACCGTGTATGAATATGAATCGGGGAGGGAGTCGATTTCGGCCGAGGGCACACTGTGTTTTGGCGCCCACCGTGTATGAATCCGGGTGATAGGCGGTTACGTCACGTTTGGGTGAAATTACAAACCTACCCCTATCGAAACCTATGGAAATCCAGCAGATAGGCTTTGCGCGGCAGGGATAGGGAGTAGTGATTTCCATCTCGCAAATTT
Organism: Triticum dicoccoides; assembly: GCF_002162155.2. Taxonomy (NCBI): domain Eukaryota; kingdom Viridiplantae; phylum Streptophyta; class Magnoliopsida; order Poales; family Poaceae; genus Triticum; species Triticum dicoccoides. The sequence goes on along the minus strand of NC_041383.1, from coordinate 769,711,103 downwards.
TGGTTTCGGGCAGTTACTGCGACTTTCCCCGCTTCGTTCAAATTTTGCACAGTGCACGTTTACCGTGCCAACTCAATTCGAATCCCGTTTGTATTCTACTATTTTTTTTCGGGCGGGATCCATTTTCAATTGGAATTACATTCTATATACATCATTTTTTTACGTATATACTTTCAAAAGCACAACACCATTTATACATAAATATGGTTTACAAATGGCATGATCTCAGATTCATAAGGTTGTATCCATCAATTTGGATTTTCAAATATTTGGAACCACTTTATGTTGAAATCCAATGTATGCATTCCTCGCTAACTGTCTTGAATTAATGTGTGTTTCATGCGGTTTTTTTAACTTCTCAAACATGTATAATCTGTTTCACACACACAACATATAGTGTAATCCCATTTAGACACTAATTGCATATAAACCATGCATTGTTTGTAATTGAAGAATCTATGGATCACCAATATTGATAAACTATATAACATTACACGTGTGCCCAAATTCAAATGAATATGCATGTTTGATACACCAATTTGTGTTATGATATTATCGATGTCGTGATCTCCAGTTTAAATATTTGAATCCCCTTTAATCCAGATATTCGTCTCATATAGCTATCACTCATGCTTATATAGGACTATCTCTTTGGACCTATACGCGTTCATCGTCTCTCAGGCATCTCTCGTGCTACCTGCATGTCGACAATGATCTTTTATCTTTGTAACACACTGACGGTACTCTCTCCATCGACCTTCATCACTCTATCTCTCTCTAAGTATATCTCACTCCCTGCTATGTGTATCTAGCTATGATTCTCCATGTGGAATCTCTTTCTCTCACACAAACACAAAACTTTGTCTCCCGGGGTCTCATTTCTCTCAATTATTCCCATGTGTGCCACTCGCACACCCCTCATACAGAGATGTCTTTCGCTCCTTAGATATGAGAACCTACGACTCTTCCTCTTCAATATCTCTTTCTCACACACAAACACAAACTCTGTCTCCCAGGGTCTCATATTTCTCCATTGTTCTCTTGTATGTCGCTCAAACACACCCTCTCTCCCTAGAGATATCTTGCGTTCCCTCATATGTCTCTCTAGCTATCACTCTCGTTGTGAAATATCTTTCTCTCTCGCAGAAACAAAACTCCGTCTCTCTGGATCTCATTTCTCTCTGATATTTGTTTGTATGTGACTCACATGCACCCTCTCTCTATCTCTCTCACACCCACACACATAACCCAGCCTTCTGATCCACTCGACTCCTATCTCTAGCGCACACTAGCTAGCATCTTTATCTTTCTATTTATCTGTTTCTCCATCAACCTTCCTTCTCGCCCTCACTCTTGATTCCTATCACGCACACTACATATGTTTCTCTCTACATGCATGCAGTCAAGTGCCCTCTCACACACATATATAACTTCACCCTTTGAACCACCCGACGGTCATCTCCGACACCCAAACTAACGGATGTCTCTCTAGCTAGCATCTCCATCTCTCTATCTATCTGTAGTTTCTCCGTCAACATTTCTTTCTCGCACGGAGTCTTGCTTCCTATCACCCACACTATATATGTCTATCCATACATATGCATTTATAGGTTGATCTCTTTTGCACAATCGTTGCACCTCACCCCCTCTGCTCGCCATAGATGCATGCTCTAGCCCATGCCACTATCTCTTAAAGACAAAAACACATGATCAATTGTCGGGCCTTCTTCCCTGCATTCTCACATGCATGCATATTGTCATACCGATCCGTCTCTCCCATGTCGTTGATCTTAGGACTTATGTCTTCTTTCTTTTATCTCGATCATGCGTGCGCGCGCACACACACACACACATCCCACGTATACATGTATACCTCTCACACATGCACGTTCAAGGTCTCTATGTCTCCATACGTAGTTAATTACCCTCAATCCCAACGCCACATCGAATCATTCTCCTCTTTTGTGCAGATAACTTCCGCCTGGATGGGCAAAACACACACTCACACTTAACAATCTCCTTCTGGCTAA